>NC_136905.1:64943805-65313033 GCF_949606895.1 Notothenia rossii
CTTCTGCTTCCGAAGGCGCATCTTATAGCTTACGTAGCTCTTGAAGCCGAAGCCCAGCGTGACCACTGGGTAGCCAATGCTGCAGAGATGGACACAAGAAGAGCACTCATCAGTCTACTCTTGGTTCATAGATCAACAGCGCAAAATACCGAATTGATCAATGAGCCACTGCAACAATAGTGCACTTAAATTATTTATACCTTAGAATTATTGATATAGTTAGAAGCTAAACTTCACCGCATAACATAAGTCAACATAGTCAAACCGTGCTTAAAGCTTGTAGGGGTTCTTAAAATTGCAGACCTCATGTAACCTTACACATTTTACAATCCTACACTTCAGAGGTGAGCATTTTATAAACATGCAGGGGGAGAACTTAGAGCTTAAACACAGATACCGATTTGCAAAGATACAGGTTTTGTGGTGTTATCCCATCATGGCACAGTAAATGTCTCTACACTTCCTAAAAGATAAGATAAGAGATCAAATGTTTTGATTTAAAATGGAAAGTGTGGTGCAACAGTTGTGAAGTGTGCAAATGTATAAGTCTTCCTACCTACTTATACTGTAAAGCATATGCAAGTGCATTCAATCGTTATCTTTAACACTCAGGTCATCCAGCCTTGAAAATGAGCAAAGGGAAGAAAAAGGAAGCTAAGAAGCCTAACACGTAACAAAGCATGTGTCATTAATGACTTCATGTAGTGCAGAGCAATTCAAAAGTGTGAACATTGAGATGAGTTGATATAATACTGTGTCCACATAATTCCTCTCTACCATGCTGACACAGTCGGCACCAAACCTAGACATGCCTTTCAGTCCAAAGCCCGTCTGTCAGGAACAGAGTTTCACACAGTTTAAACAGAACAGCAGCTCACCAGTGTGCAGCAAAGGGACGACACAGGTCCACGTGGAAGTTCTTCAGGTCTTTGAATCTGATGGCTGCCTCGATGTACACAAAGAGTATCCATAGAGACACGGTGGGCAGGCAGACTCCTCTCTCTGGAAAAAAAACAAAGCAGGACAGACATGTTATAACATCAGCATTATGTACCATCTTCACTGTGTCCATAGCAATGAGGAGGACCAAAATGGCAATGTTGGCACAGAATACTATATCATGGTTTAATTATTCCTTCACAAGTCCCTGCCTGGATCATTATTTAATGCTGTATACACATTTCTATCTTACAATAATATGCCTGAGCTTATTTTGATGAAAAGGGATAGCACAGCTGACCCTATTGCTTACTATATGATGTTGCAGCCAATAAAACGGTCCGAAACAAACTTTTTAGAATAACGACATTGGCAAGCCTTTATGGACTCCATGGTTACACTACTGTGCTCTCGATCTCTTGCAGCACACCTCCATTTTGATCAAATATGCTTTATATTTGTGTTTGCGGTTCAAGAGTGTATCTTCCAGTGCGATGTCATCAGTTAAAGCAGCATCTGTGTCAAATGTAAGTGAAGCCTTGATGAAAATAGACCTTTCATACATTATTCTGTGAAAGCCTTCTCTGCACTCTACATGGCTATTATTTACAAAACACATGCAGTTGTCAGGCTACAAACACTACCCATTGTTTCCTTGGCTGCACTAAGCCGCAAGGCTTTCCCCAGCGGGCCGTGGAGTGTTAAGAGATATGAATACTTCAACAGAGAATGTCACTGGTGCGTAAAGTTAGAGTGCTGAAAAAGCAACTGGGAACCACTCTTGTGTTTCTCCTTCCCCCATCTGACACCTGGCCTTCAGTCAACACGGGGGACACCGCTAAATCAGACTGACAACTTATCTACAGAGTGCGGCTCGCTTACACACAGCATGCTAAATTCTTAGAAGCATAAACCAAGTATTTGTAAATACGATAACACAATGTGCAGGGGATTGCGCAACACTTTTCACACCTGTTTTGGAAGTGGAAGAACAACAAGAAATAGAGCCAGTTCTAAGAAGTAGTGTGGTCTTTGAACACTTTATCTTTGTAGTCCATCATTTGAATACACAGAAAGCTTCTTCCTTCCTGGTTTTGTTTGCATTGTTATGAGAACTAATGTAGAAAACAAATTAAATGAGACTACAGTTAGATCAAGGGCTAGGTCTCATATGCAGAATTTAAACTTACATATATCAAGACACTTATACACATTGGAGGGCCTCACCTGTATGCCAAACATACTGCACCCACACATAGGTACTGGCAGCGAAGAATAGCCATTGCACTGGGATGAAGAGGAGGCAAATAATGTCCGAGGTAAACGCCACACACACAAAGAATACTGAGAAGGCCTGAAGGAGAGAGGAGAGGCTGGCATGATTATCATGAAACACAAGCTTTCATAAAACTAAAGAATCTTCTATATAAAAGTAAAAGATAGGAGTTGAGGCTAACAGCCCCCCTTAAGATGTTGAAGACATTTCATTCTTGTTAGAGTGATCTTGCTCTGGTTGATTAAACTTCACATTTCATTGTTGAATTATGCCACAAATCGTTAGGTGAATATTACATGTGTGCATCCCTGTGAGACACATATTCACCAAGAACACACACCTACACAGATTGCAGCTCAATGAAAGCAAACTGTCAATAAAGGACCCACAGGAAAGTCAAACTATGATGGATTTTGGATAATAACTTAGCGCCTGATTAGATCTATCTACCAATACTTTTGAATGTTCCTCTTGCTAAGCAGGTGAATCAATGTTTAGGCTTTTTGTTTAGTTAACATGAAACAAGATATGATTGCGAATGCGAAGACATTTAGTTGCTTATATTTAGGTCAAGGCATTTTGAAATACAATTCTGTGATAATAGAGTAACTGTTTGCATGTGTCCATGAAACTGGCAGTTACAGTAGCGCTATGGTGCTGAAAAAATTAAAAATGAAGTATAAGAACATAATTATAGTAGGTTTGTACTTGTTTATTTTTGTGTGAAAATCTAAAAGTTAAATTGCGAAAAACAATTGGTATAAAAAAGGTCTACGCTCTTTCTTGACTTTTATAAAATCCTAATAAGTATAAAGAAATAGCCACTCACCAGCCCCTGGTATCTAAAGGAGTCGTACACACTGCGGATGAAGAGCCAGAACGGCCAGAGGTACTCAAACCTGAACTCCAATACAAAGTCTGCCAGCAGCACCAGGGCCCAAACCACCAGGAACTTCAGGTACAGGAAGGTACTAAAACATGAGAAGGAAAAAGTTTGTATGAAACGTGTTTTGTAAAACACTGCAAGACACTCTTATTTACCCCCAATAGTCATTATTAAACGGCATGTCACCTGAGATCAATGCTTCAAAAAGGAGATCCAGCTTTAATGTAAGTTTTTTGTGGGTGTGTGTGAATCAAATACAAGGTGTCTGGAGCCTATTGCTGCTGTTTGACAGATAACATGCAAGTTTGCATTGCACTTCCTCTTAGCGGTTTAAATATTTAAATGAAAATCTTCATTTATACAGAACTAGTGCATAGAAATGTCGGACTTGTAAAGCCATCAGGATGAGGTATATGTCTGCACTCTGACCTGTTTTTGTGTTAGTGATTTCAACATTTGTACATGGCATAATATATAACAATTTTTCAAAAATGGTGGAGATTATAAATACACACATAATGTTGCAGTTTATTGCCATGATTCATGTCAATACATTACAAGAGAAATATTTGACAGTTTACATTTTCTGTCAATAGGACACTGAGACCCAGAAAGTGACACAGTAGGAGTGTTCTCCTATCTTGTGGTAGGAGCACCTGCTCAATATTTCAAGAACCGCCCCTCATCACTGGGTTCAGATGCCACGTGTGTAACCAGTGGCCTATAACGTTTAGTTTATCAGACACATAGGTCACATATAGTTAGATAGCCAGGTGTAAAACTAAGCAGTCTTAAGTTGTCTTAATAGTGCAACAAATGGTCTTCAGAAGTAAAGCCAACCACATTTGTATCGATTCGTGTTTAAATGATATGTTGTGATATGACTAGATAAATGGGACTCATAGTTAAAGTTTGCAATGCTGTTGTTGTGCTAGCTCCAAAACTACCTTAGCTAACAGAGAAACGGCTCATTTAGATGCAGCTAGCAGATGACAACTGACTTGGGCAAACGGTAGATAGTCTGGGTTGTTAGTGAGTGTTCAAGGACCCACGGCATCTTATTTCAGAGAAACAGACGTTGTGACATGGTTTAAAACAGGCTGTTTTGGGGCCTAGCGCTAAGGCTAGCTTAACAGCTAACGTTACCTGCTAATGTACAACAAAAACATACAGCTAGCATACACTAAGCTATCACTGGCCATTAGCTATGTTAATAAGCTAGCTGGCAGTTGCAGTTCATTGAGATCAATGGTAACGTTAGAGACGTTCCACAGTATGAGACGTCAAGCATCCCCACTCAGTGCCCCCCGTCACTGTGGTGAGGAGGACCCCTCCGCCTGGCTCCATATGAGTTACCTGCCGTATATACCCTCAGTGATTCGGTTCCGTTTTAACGGCCGTCGGAGTTTGCTGCAGTCCGCATTGCGCCGCTTCATCCTCCTCCCCTTGGCTTTGGCCTTCGAGTAACCACTGTAATCTTATCCAGTTTTCTTGAATATTCGGACCCAGATAATAAATGAAGTGCCTGTGGTATATGTCGCTGTTATTATTTTTTCCCCTCTGGAAACAAAGAAATAAATAAAGGACTCTATTCGGGAACCTCCTCCTTTTCTGTTAGCGCAGACTCAATAAGCCACAGCCGCGCTGTGTTTTACGTACGTCCGCTTGTCAGACGGCTGGTATATCCAATCAATCTAACCGGAGAGGACTTTCTCTTTGACGGATGCAGAGATGAGCCATTTACGTTACAGGGGAGAGCGAGGAGGAGTAGGACGCTGCGTCAGAAACGTCTCCCTGTTGAACCAATCAGATCTTTGTGGACAATTCGGGTATCGCTGGTCGACCAATGAACTTATCACGGAGGCGGGTTTTTTTTCCTCAGCAGTTTTTGCCTTTGGTTTATTATGAGCAGAACATATGCAGTCTTTTGGACAACATTCCCTTTGTGCGAGACACAAACACACTCATTTCCAACTATTCCAACACAACGGGGGTAATTTATATCAGGCCCACTGAGTCTGTAGTTCATGAGAGGCTTTCCCAGAGGTTTTGTGAACCATCTATGTTTTGTTACGTTCAAATGTGTGCACATACAAGTGGACGCGTGCGTGTGCGTGTTTGAGTAAAACAGGGGGTGTTAATACAGCTGTCGTTGTTTATAATGTTAAAACCGTTAAAACCTTTCCCATGAATTCTACGGTGGCCCTGAAGTGCAAGACACCACAGCATTTCACAAAACGCCACAGCATTTCACAAAACGCTACAGCATTTCAGAAAACACCACAGCATTTCACAAAACGTTGCAGCATTTCAGAAAACGCCGCAGCATTTCAGAAAACGCCACAGCATTTCAGAAAACGCCGCAACCTTTCACCAAACGCCACAGCATTTCAGAAAAAAAAAAAACAGAATTTCAGAAAACGCCGCAGCATTTCAGAAAACGCCACAGCCTTTCACAAAACGCCACAGCCTTTCACAAAACGCCACAGCCTTTCAGAAAAAAAAACAACAGCATTTCAGAAAACGCTGCAGCATTTCACAAAACGCCGCAGCATGTCACAAAACGCCGCAGCATTTCACATTGGACGGAAAGGGTATTCCTTAGGGAGAACACTTCTTGTTTGTAATTGGACAGAGCCAGCGTTTTGTGAAATGCTGTGGCATTTTGTGAAATGCTGCGGCGTTTTCTGAAATGCTGTTGTGTTTTGTGAAATGCTGTAGCGTTTTTTGAAATGCTGTGGTATTTTCTGAAATGCTGTGGTGTCTTGCACTTCAGGGCCACCGTACATTTCTGTCCGTCATTGCAGTTGGAACCATATAAAGTGTCATAATGAAAATAAAAGTGAAAGAGTGAAAGTATTATTAAAGACTTGCAGCCAAAACGGAAGGGACCTTAATCGTTTTGTGTAGCACAGATAACCAAATAATTAATATTTTATTTTGAAATGATTATAATTTTGATTATAACAGTACAGTAATGTTATCCAGATGTGCTTTAAGCTAACAACACTGCATGTTGTTGTGTCTCTTATGGTCAAACAAAAATTATAATAAATAATATTTATAATATAATTAACCATATTGACTTCACTAAATGAAATTTGACATTAATCTAAAGCATTTTTTTCATGACCTTAATCGTATTGCAGTGTGTTAATTAAGCCCCACGGACCCGGTTCCGTGGCCGAAATCGCGTCATTTGCAGGAAACAACGTCTAAGGAACCTTAATATTTAATAAACTATGAATATTTTATATCCATATAACGGGAAACAAATCATTTAACTGATCTTTTTCCTTTTTTCCCCCCAAAAAAACACACAATGCTAACAGTGAGCCTCTGAATTAGCCCCGAGCGAAAAATGCTAACCTATTACTGCACCAAAAAGTGGATCGCCGGAGCCGTATTAGATTAACATTAACATGCTTATTGTAGTTGTAAGTGCACTGCCTTGCGGCCTGTAGCACCATCCTTGATGGAGCATATGTGTGGGCTGGACCTGAATTTTACAAGAAAGGAGTGAGCAGAGGGTAGAGTTGTCGATTCTTGTTCTGTTTTCTGTGATATATCTCAGACTTTCAGTTGCGCGCTACTAAAGAGACGCATTACCATGGAAACAAAACAATGGTGTAGCTTAATTAAAGTCAGAGTGGAAACAGTTCTGAGTAAATCTGATTTTGTCAGAAATCGGGAGAAATGCGGGAGAAATATGACCCCGGGAGGAAACCGGGAGAGAGCAATGAAATCGGGAGTCTCCCGCGAAAATCGGGAGAGTTGGCAAGTATGGCTGTGTCCCCTTTGAAATGTTCTGATAATCTATAAGCAATAAATGTGCAATTCCGTTTTAAAATAGTAGAGCAGGCCATTCTTACGCTCTGTAGCAAGATTTAATGCGCAAAGACGTCATCTTTTTTTTACATTAGTGTGTGCGGGACGATTTCCCTTAGATTCTATTGGCTCTAACGGTCAGAAAGATATGTCACATGTCCAAATCGAAGAAGGGGGGCCAGAGATAAGGAAAATCCACCCAAATGGCCACAGAAGAGGTTTTTTTTGCTAAATCTGCCTAAAAAGGTCAAATATCACTTGTTTTGCATCAATCTTGATACAGGGTACTTATTATATGTTGTACTTTGGATTCATAAAGCATTTAGTGTACTAACCCATCATCCAAGATTAGTTTTCACCAGTGCTTGAATTGGGCCGGTACTCACCGGTACGCAGTGCTTTTTACCCATGTGGTACCGGCACTTGCAAATGCCGGTGTCGGTACCAGATGTCTTCGGGGTACCATATGTGTTCGGGGGCCGTCTCTTACCAATGACGTCACGCATTGTACGCATTGTAATTGGCTGTACGGTAATTTACCCAGGGGTGCTCGGGGGCAAATCACATCTACAGATCATGACGAACCAAATTGAATTATTCCTATGCTCCTAGCGTGTGAAAATGTTTGTGAAAAACATGTTAAAAAAACATGAAAACGGAGCAATGGCTGTACGCCATTGGCTGTACGGCAACTCAAGAGGACCATCATACACGGTCAAATTCCGAACATTTAAACATAGCCTACACTTCATTCTTTACTTTGTCCGTTATTATATGTAGAAGATGAACTACCTCTCTGAAAGGTCCCAATGTGTTCATTTTGATGGGCTGTCTTCTGAGTGGTTAAACATCACTAAAGATTTTCTGACTTCTGACTGCTTTGGATATATAATTACACCACAATAAGGTTTTACTGTCACAGTGCACTGAGATTTGTGACAAACTGTAAAGCACTTACGCATCACTGTACACTGTAAACCAAGGCGGTTTTGCCATCACTTACTGTACTGAGGCTCATTCACTGGTACATTTTCATTTAGAAAAGCCATGTTGGATAAAGTACCATCTTATATCTGCTCCCTAATCTCTCAGCAAATTGAAAGTACTTATTGCCTGAGATCTCATGCTGTGGTTTTATTAAATGTGCCAAGTGCTAGGACTGTCTTAGGGAAGAAAGCTTTTAGATGTGCAGCTCCACTAACTTGGAACAGTCTGCAAAAAGAATGTAAAATTACCAAGCTGGTACCACTACATGTTTTTAAAGCTCGGTTGGATGCTCCACAGTCAGATGCTGTTGGTACCTGTACATGTGGATAGATATGTAAATTGTAATCCCTGTATTTTTTGCTGTATGATGTCCTTTTGTTGTTCTGTTGTTTATGTTTTTATGTCTTCATGTGGAACCTACTGCTGCAGGTCTCCCTTGAAAAATAGATCATTGATCTCAATGGGATTTTACCTGGATAAATAAAGGTTTTGAATTGAATGTCGAGCATTAACTGCAAGTCACTCAAATGCATAAACTGGAGAATAATGATGTTACAAGTGTTACAGAAAACATATCCAAGTGTAACAAACATCCAGTATTAACCTTACTGTTTTTTTACTAACAGTAACCAACTAATAATTTTCATGAAGTGCATATTTATTCCAAACTCACAATATATATATATATATATATATATGTAATAAAACATAATGCACAATGGTACACAGTATCCAAACTCTTTAGGCACTGGTCAGAGGCATTCATGTAAAGCAGATCACCAGAATCCAATACTGGTAAAAACGTTGCAGAGATCAAATGTTTCCTTGTCTGAAAGGAGAAACCTAATTTTAAAACAACATTTTCAGTGTGTGACTTGAAAGATAAGTTCTGATCAATAATAAAACCTAGATATGTGTATGTAGTGACCCTTTCAATGTCAATGTCAGTCCCTTGAACAGTACAAATGTTGGGGAGAAAATAAGTTAACTTTTTGCGATTTGAGAATATCATGAGTTTGGAGTTGTCTGCATTTAATACTAACTTGAGTTGAGATAAATGGGATGGAATAACATCAAAGGCAGACTGGAGGAAATCAAGACTTGCTCTATAGAAGAGGATGAACAATAAATAACAGTATCATCTGCATAAAAATGGAAAGCAGCATTTGAAAGATTATTCGAGATTATTTACATACAGTATATGGTGAAATTATTGGTCCTAATATGGAACCTTGGCGCACACCCTTTCAAATCAAATCAATCAAATCAAGTTTTATTTATATAGCACATTTATAAACGATTTTTGGTCGAGCCAAAGTGCTGTACAAATAATAAAAATACCCTACAGTAAAGACATTTTACAGCTAATACAACAGCAGTTTGTTCAGAATATCAGTATGAGAAGAAAACGACACCCTTTGTCCTTAGACCCTCACATCGTACAAGGAAAAACTTCAAGAGAAAACCCACAGTTTAAAGGGAAAAATGGGAGAAACCTCGGGGAGAGCAACAGAAGAGGGATCCCTCTCCCAGGACGGACAGACGTGCAATAGATGCCGTGTGTAAATCGAGGAGATAATACATTTGCAACATAGGTAGACCGAATGTTAGGAAATGCATGCGTCTATAATAATAGGATGAATCCACGAAGATGTCAACAATCCTGTGGGAGCCTTCAGGGAGGCAGCACGACGAGACCCAGGCAGGACCGCAGAGACAGGTTCAGCCACGACCCGAAGTCCACGACTTAATCCAGAACTCAGGATAGAGGATCCAGGATGCGGGACCACAGCAAGAGGATCAGCCTCGACTCAAGATCACATCAAGACACAAAAGAAAAATTTGTCTGGGTTAATCGGAACATGAGAATACACAGATTCAGACAGACAGAAGGAAGAACAAGCACTCCCTTTGGAGTGTTTTTTTTTAAATATTGAAGTTAAATGCATCAATCTGGTGCACTTTGAGAGCAAAATGAAGAGATATATGGATACCTCTCAACATACATATGAAACAACTGTAAACAGATTTACTTTGTCTTTATGGATTCGATTGTGGACTTGATTGTGATTGCTGCACATTATCCCTTACTTAATAAATACTTTTTTTGATAATCTATTATATAGAAAAGTATATCATATTGATATATAATATATAATTTATTGATAATATATAATATAATCAAATATAACAATCAAAACGAAATAAGTAGTATTAAGTATTAGGGCTAAGAAAATATTGTACATGTGAAATAGTTGTATGTATTGATTTAAATTGACATGCATACGCTAAGAAAAATAGTCCGTTGTTACTGTTTGAACTAACGTACCAACGGCACTGAACATATTACATATTACCTACCATATTACGTTATATACTTCTTACCTTCAATTTCTCTTGTTCTTCTCCTCATTCGTTTTTGTTTTTCTTCAAGTTTTATTGTATTTCTTCAAGTTTTTATCTTGTTGGTCGAATGCAGTTAAGCGTCAGCTAAATACAATGTAATGTAATGATCAAAAAAACCCTCTATACTCTAGACAGCGTGGGTAAATTACCGTACAGCCAATCACAATGCGTGACGTCATTACGCCGTGACGTCACTGGTAAGAGACGGACCCCGAACACATATGGTACCCCGAACACATCTGGTACCGACACCGGTACTCAGCCGCCGGCTCCCGGCAGCACGTCATGACGCATGACAACAAATATGCCCAGCCGGCAACCGGCGGCATCTCATGACGCATCTCATGACGCATTCATTTCATTTGTTTCATTATCAATGTTGAGAGGTATCTCTTAATTTTGCTCTCAAAGTGCACCAGATTGATGCATCTAACTTCAATATTTAAAAAATAAATCTTCCCGGGGGAGCATGCCCCCGGACTCCCCTAGTGTGTCAGGTCCACTCCCCATTTATGAAAATAGCACTTTACCACTGCACCCCCTCTAATCTCAGATGGACCCTGAGTCATTTTGTTTAAGTACAGTGAGCCTTTCTAAAATATACAGTAAAGAGACAAACCCACCAGCATTATAGGATATACTATATGAGTTTGAGCCAAATACTTGTTTTTGGGCTGTATAAATAAATTGACTTGAAACAGTTGCTGATGTAGAGTACTGGCACCTTTTTTATTCCAATTCAAGCACTGGTTTTCACTATAAGTACAAAATATCTTTTGGACGGACACTATAATTTACAGTTTTTTACCATGTTCAATCTGACTTTTCTACATCCAACTCACAGGTTTATCATTACTTTGAGAAAAAAGATTATTAATTTAACCCTTTTAGAAGGGACGATATGGTCATTGTTCTGGGAATGTCCTTTTCGAGCCTGAAACCTGAAAAACAGGCTTGGGGCTTTAACCTCTTAAGCCCCAAGCCTGTTTGTTGCTGTTTGGTTGGAACAAATACATTTGGTATCATGACCAATCAAGAGAGATGTGTTTGTCCTGCCCACCCAGCATCTGATAAAACAAAGTGATGTGCCTGGGTCTGGGTTGCGTCCTGTCCAAAGCACAGGGGCCACAATTGCGTCAGTTGGAGGAGAAGTGTGCAGGGATCTTCTCCAATGGCTCCTCAATACGCACCAAGTCTGCGCTCCTGTTTGGCTCCGCTGCTTGTTCTGCAGCTAGGATTCATTCTCATATATGCCTTTTACATTGAGATTGAAAGCAATGTAAAAGTGTATGGGATTACCTTCAGCAACTTGTACCCTGGTGAGTTTGAAAGGGGGGTGGGGTGAGATAGCAAGGGTTAAAAGGTGAATTCAATGGAAAATTATGTATACTTAAAGCTCATTCTTAAAGGTTCTTCAAAAGCAGCATTAAGTTACATATTAGGAAAACAAGGAGGGGCTGCCATTATTACTGTTGGGCAGTGATAAGGTTTTACAGTTGCTGGTTCTTCAGCAGCAGAAGACTTGGGGTGGGAAAATGGGCTGTATGCTGAAACACAGAATAAATCATTATTTTAAATGCAGGTATCTGGCATTATTTTTCCAGGATGTGAATATGATGGTGATTCTAGGTTTTGGCTACATGTGCACTTTTCTGGTGTGGTATGGTTTCAGTGGCTCTGGGTTCAACCTCTTTGTGGCTGTCAAAGCCTCCCAATGGGCTATCATACTCACCCAATGGGCTATCATACTCAATGGCATTGAGAACTGGTATTACAGAGGAAAGATCAGGATAGACTTGAAAAGGTAGGTCAAATCTTTTTGAGCAAATGATCTCTACAGAAAACATTTGTCCTTACACTATCTTTCGCCATAGGAAAAAGAGGACATGCATTCTGGGCAGGAGTGCCAACAACCTGTAAACCATTTTATTGAAGCAAGCCATACAGTTCTTTCTCCCCTGATTTTGTCATTAATATTCCGGCCCTTTTCTGAGTATCTCAAGGCCTAAGCCACTTGCAAGCCACTGAACAAATATATGGTTTTTAAAATGTTTGTGCATGTAAATATATTCTAATGGAATAACAAAACACAAGTACACACCCTAAAATGTGTCTCCTTTAATGTAGCTTAGTGGTGGCGGAGATGTGTGCAACCTCTGCCCTCATTTCAATTGGAGTCGTGCTGGGGAAGACTAACCCTGTCCATCTGATCATCATCGCTCTGCTGGAGGTCTCAGGGTTTGTACTGAATGAATGGCTCCTCCAGACTCTGCTGAAGGTATCAGCCACTATACATCTTCAACTTACATGTGGCCAAATATGTTCACATTATACACATGCAGTACTTTTAAACGTTTCTAATTATGTTTTCTAACTCTAGGTCCCGCCTCTGAACAGCATCATGCTGCTTCACATTTTCGCGGTCTTCTTTGGGCTCATGTTGACCCGGATCCTGTACAGGAAAGGATCCGAGCAACCATTTGAAAAAGAGAAAGTTGATCGCAAAACAGGATTGTTCTCCATATTGGGTAAGGTGTTTTCCTTATGTTATTGACGAATAGGGTTCAGTAGGATAATTGCAATAAGTGTGAAAGCTATTCAAACAGAGATACATGTTGAAACAATGAATCAGCAAGCACCCACCATGCTAAAGCATAATGTATAACCTCTGTTCCACAGGGACTTTGTTTCTCTGTGTGTTTTGGCCCAGTTTTAACTCCGTCCTAGTGGATAATCGTACCCCTGGGAGGAGGCTGGGGGCCGTGCTCAGCACCTCCTGGCCCTGGCAGTCAGTGCTGTGACAGCAGCTGCTGTGTCTTCGCTCTCCAGCCCCAAGGGAAAACTCAACCCGGTACTCTGACACTTGATATATGATAACACAACGTTGTGGTCTTTCAGGAACAGTTGTCGGATGTTGCGTAATGACTTTTACTTATAATCAAATAGCACTCTAATTCGAATAGTTCTAATTAATAACAGCCACACATCCTCACTTCTCTCTCAGATCCATTTGCAGTCTTGCATGCTTGCTGGCGGTGTTTCTATTGGGGTTGCCATGCCAGCGGTTCATCAGCCATGGGAAGCCATGGCGATCGGATTCACTGCTGCTGTTGTATCCACCATTGGATTCAGATATCTTAAGGTTTTGATCACCACATGGACGAAAAATCATCAATCACAACTCATGGCACTAGGACATAAGCAGGCAAACCATTGCAGTTTAGCCATATCTTATTGATAATACACTGTTCATATGATAATATACACATTTTTACTTTAACTTCCTGTTTATATAAATATATTTTATTATTATTTGTTTGAAATTGTATTTAATATTTTACTGGACATTTACTTTACCTTTTTTGTTATTTATTGTTATTTTAACTTGTAATTGTACTTGTACATATTTTTTTCTACAGTTTTTCCAGGTATCTTGATTCCGATTCATCATAAACTCTTATGTTTCAGAGCCACATGCTGCTTGCGTTTAAGTGCCATGACACCTGTGCTGTCCTGAGCACACACAGACTGCCTGGTCTGCTGGGATGGCTGGCACATCTCCTGCTACAGATTAAAGAATGCGATGATCACACAACGTAAGAACACAAGGATCACATTACACAGTCAAAAGGCGTATCACCTGTTTAACTGGTCCTTTTCTTCCCAGGGCAATCCGGTTTGCTGTATTTCACATCTTTTCTCTCCTCATTACCATCTCTTTAAGTCTGTGCATGGGAATCATTATAGGTAGGTATTCTCTCATGTAGCTTCCATTATTAACAGTCTGGCTCAATCATACAAGAAGACAGAAGGTCCATTTTGAATTATTCAGTCACAACAGAATGCTAGCAACAGTGTCTCAGGGCATTTTAATATTTAAAAACCTATTAATGTGTTCTACCAGATTAACGGGAAGAATCTCAGCTAACTGACGATACAAACCATTTTTACCAAAACAAAACACAAGTCTCATAAGAAGCATCTAAATGACCCCTGAGCGAAAAATGCTAACGCACTTTGGCACAGAACTCAAGATAAAGATACCCTTATTAGCCTACTTATCGTAGCTGCACATACAAGGTATCTGATTAAAGCTGAGACTCCACAAATTATATAGGTATAGTATCATCACTGAGCGATCAGAACTCGCGACAGGGGAAGCAAACGCAGACATCACAACACGTAGCATTACGGAGGAAAAACGGGACATTGTCTCACCTTAGCTGTTATTCTGATCAAATGTTGTGTTCAATGGCATTACAACGAAAAATAACGCGACTGAGGGTTAATCCATAGGTTAATTGAATGTGTCTGTCACTTTGAAAAAAATATTTATAATCCATAATTCAATTTTTATGTAAAAATCGGAGAGTAAAAGTTAGCTGCTAATGGTAGCCATAGATATATATCTATGGTGGTAGCCACCAGAGTTATCGCAGCTTCCGGTTTTGGCTGAGCATCACTCTCACTCCTTATTTGGTAATGTGTGTGTGTATGTGGGAGTTCCCCTATATTCCATTGGCTCTGACGGTTAGAAAGAGATGTCAATCATCAAAATCGACCAAGGGGGGCCAGAGATATGGAAAATCCACCCAAATGACCCCAGAAGTGTTTTCTTTGTGCTAAATCTCTGTAGAAAGGTCAAATTTCACTTGTTTTGCATCAACCTTCATACAGGGTACTTATTATATGTTATAGTTTGGATTCCTAAAGCTTTTAGTCTACCATCCCATCATTCAAGGGTGGTTTTCACTATAAGTCATTTTTCTTTTTTGGACGGACACAATAATTTACATTTTTTTACTGTTATCTGAATTTACTTCAAAAATAAAGACATCTAAATTGATTCTGACACTTCTAAATCCAACTCACTGATGAAACCTTTCTTTGAGAAAAAATATTATTCATTTAACCCTTTTAGAAGGGAAGATATGGCCATTTGTTCTGGGAATGTCATTTTCGAGCATGAGACCTGAAAAACAGGCTCAGGGCTTAACAGGTCAGTTTAAAACCCTATATTCATTTTTAATATAATATATTTTTTTAAAAACCATTAAATCCCCACATTTAATAGACAAAAATAACACGTGTATTACAATTTTTGCATAAAAACTACCAATAATACCAAAGAAAGTTGGTGATTATTTTTCTGATCAACTTATAAATTAGTAGACTAATCGTTGCAGGTCTACCTTCCATTTAAACGTGTTTTTTTACTTCAATATGTCATTGTTTTAAGGGCTCCTACTCAAGTGGAACTTCTGGAGGCCTCCCCAAGACAAGAAGTGTTTTGATGATCAGGCTTTCTGGGAGGTAGGCCAACAACAGTTACTTTTTAAGCAATAATCTGGCTAAAAACAAATGTATAACTGCACTGAAAATGTGTATTGTAAATTTTGATCATTTCACAAAGCAGTAAATAATTTTAAAAAACGTTTCGTCGTACAGCATTGAACAACATATTTTCCTGTTTTGCAGTTTCCCCATCTTGCAGTGCGAAAGTAAGAAGACCAAGATTCTGGAAAGCTATTTTTGGTGTCCATTCATATTGATATATATCATTTTACACCATTTTGCTTACTGAGTGCAAAGTATCTTGATGTTTTTTATATGTGCAAAATAAAAAAATAAAACATAAAAGCATGAATGCAAGACTTGTTTTCTGCACGGTATGTTGCTGTTTAATGCTGCCACAGTTGTAAGAAACACACCTCATGGTTTTGATGTTACACAAGCAAATAGGTAGGTGTTGCAGTCAAAAACAACCCATATGGTTACATTCAGTAAATGTGTACAGTATTATGAAATATTGCCCTCAATGATGGTTTGTACCATAATAATGTATGCTGTGTCCACTCAAAAGACTTTCCAGATTAAAAAGATGTTAAAAGTAAGTATTCCCAAACTAAATGTGGACAGTTCAGAGAAATAAAGCTCCCAAGAAACACAAGCTGTACAACATTAGAACAAACATGGCTAAACAGTTGAGTGCAAATAGACACATTTAAAGATGTTCCATTATACAGCAAACAATATAAATTAAACAAGTTAATTTGAAAGCTAAAAAAGTTTGTATATAAAGTGAATAACCACTAAAGCATATTGTCTTATACAATAGAGAAAGCAGAGTGTATAAACAGTGGACACAAAGACACACAGAGTCCATTACTGCCACAGGTCCTCTGTACGGCCAAACTTGAAGACCAAACCCCTAAGGAGACAAGAAGACAGTGTGAGACAAATATTTCCCCCAAAAATCTGTGAGAAAATAAGCATGGTTTGTAGGATGATGCTGGGGAGGAACTTACCCGAAGAAAATGAACGCGTTTTGGAAGAAGATGGCGATACCGGGGTACACGACAGGCTTTTCTGCACGAGACAAGAGATAGAACACAAGTTACAAAGTAAGGAAGCAGTTATAATTCGACATTTCAATCTAGTAAATGAAGAGCTCTCTTTATACACCAAATGTATTTAATAGGGCTGTCAGTCGATTAAAATATTTAATCGCGATTAATCGTATGATTGTCCATAGTTAAATCGCAAATTAATCGCAAATGTTTTATCTGTTCTAAATGTACCTTAGAGAAATATTTTTCCAGTTTGTAATACTCTTATCAACATATGAGTGGACAAATATGCTTTATGCAAATGTTTATTATCATTTGAACAATGACAATGACGAGTGATATGGATCGTTAGAGCTATGTGCAACTCAAGGCACATGCTCGAACGGGAGCTGCCTGGACGCTGCAATCATGTTGCGCGCACTATCCGTGCTGAGTGTGCTTACTTTTCCCACAATGTCCCCCTCTGTCTGGCTACCTGCATAAAGTCAAGTGCTCGGCGCAGTTGTCGGCGAAATATCACTCCTCTGTTTTGATTTAAACAGCTCCTTATATCCGTTAGCGCAGCTAGCTAGCACCAGATGCTAACAACAGCAATACACGTAAGGTCTCTCTCTCGCGCCACACACACACACACACACACTCCCGGTCCTCCCGATGGCCAGTCGGTGCCTGCCGGTGAGCGTGGAAGTGTGGTCTGCCGCAAGCGGGCAGCAGGAGCGGGGCTGTCAGCATCAGCTTGTAGATGGTATCGTTATTAACGCGTTAACTTGACAGCCCTAGTATTTAAGTTATTGCATCATACTGGCTTCTCTCTTTTTTCTGCAATTGGTGCACGTTGCGACTTACGAGGAACTACGAATCCTCCGAACAGGATCCACATAGAGGCGATGAGGGAGCCAAACGCCAGCATGAAGCCGATGAAGAGCCAAACTCGAGCGCCTGCAAACATAGATAAGAGAGGCTGCGTTACAGTGTGGACATTACATTTTTTTTATGTAGTTGGATTAAACTGCTTGACATGTATGTTGTAACACTATTACAAGGAAATGGTCTGATATTACAGCGAAAGTGCTGCAGAGGTATGTCCAGTAAAAAAGCCATGTATATAAATGGGGTGAATTAGGTGTTTGTGGTGAGATATACACAGTTGATCATATCCAATCATACACACCTGTCTGTCCGATGCAGCCTTCACTATAGCTGTCCCCTCTCACCTGGCCGTTGGAAACAGCATTGATCCTAAACAAGTCGAAGGAGAGAATTACAAACACATCAGCTTCTAAATAATTTCACTTCACCTGATTGCTTATCATGACAGACTCTATGTTAATAATTGTGTATATTAAGAATGCTTTTCCTTTAGATTTTAAGAAGTATGAGCATTATGACGCTCTCCCAAACTGCAGCCTTTTTTGAGCTGGGAAATCGAAAAAAAGGTCCAAGTTAATTGGTGCTTTCCACCATGCCCTGGAGCAGCTCAGTTCAGTTCAGGAGATTGGGTTGGTTTCAATTTTTTTTTTAAACGAGTGCGTTTCCTCTATCAATTCAGATTTTCTAGATTGTTTTGGTGTGAGCTTGGTGTTTGAGATATCCTCTGAGGAGATGTCTGCCATATCTCCAATCTGATTAAACAAGACGGCACTTTGTTTGGGATGCTAACAAGGCTAAACTATTTTTGTTTTAAAGTCAACAACAGTGTTGCTCTCCAGAAATCATGACCAACAAGATAGCCCACTAACTTTTTTCTTAAGATGCTTAATATATCCATTAGAAGATATTCCTTCCTCCTGCACAGTCAATAGTTCCTACATGAAAATGCATTTTCTCCTGTTCTACTATAACTGAACTACACATGTCTTTTTGTGGAGCACAGTAAGCAGAATTCCATTCGGTTCCATAATAGTGAAAAGAAGGCAGACATCTCTACAGCCAATGTCTCCAGTAATCTGCAACTCACACCAAAACAACCCAGATTGACAATAGCATTCATGTCAGAGGAGAAGTATTGTTTTATTATTATTTTGTGGTGAAATGGTCCTTTAAGAAGGCCATTCAAATCTGACATAATTATTGAACAAAGACAGGGGTTACTACCCTCCCTATTCAGGACCATCGGTGATCATGTGACTAAAATGAGGTCACGTGATAACATCTCATGACAAAGGGGGGGGGGGGGGGGGGGGGGGCAACTCCATACAGTAAGTTAGACCTGGAGATGAGCCTTTAACCTGAGGCTGCTTTCAGCCGAGTGCACCCAAAATAATAAATAATGAAACTTATGATAGGACCATATTGTCAAACATTTCCAGTGACAGAAACAGACTTCTGACAGAGTATGTCTCACATGAGAAAGGCCACTGTAGCGATGACTCCACAGGTGTGGTAGGCATGATGAAACTCCCCCTCTTCAGGATATTTCACTGCTGCATCAATGATGATCCACCAACCAGTGAAGAACTGCAACAACAAGATCCACAGTTAGCCACAGGAGTTTCATGAACGAAACAAACATGGATGTCAGAAAATGTGTAATAAATGTGTACCCTGGTAAAACAGGTATATAAAGCTCTGCATCAGAGGTGGAAGAATAATTAGATATTGTACTTATGTGAAAGTTGATGTACCAAAGTGCAGGAATAGTCTGTTCGAGTAAAAGGTAATGCATTCAAAATGTTACTCAAGTAAATGTACAAGCATCAAAATATAAATCAAAAGTAGAATTACTAATTATGCAGATTGGTCCATTTCAGAATAATATACACAATATGTTGCAAGAGAGTGTAATCAAAGCTGGTAAAGGTGCAGCTAGTTTAATTACTAGTATGGTGCAGGGTAGCTTGTAGATGTACTCTAGGTGTTGCTAAAGTCTGATTTAAGTGTTGATTATATTTCACATCGCTAAACTAAATCTACAAAGTTACTAAATAAATGCAGTGGAGTAAAAGTACCTCAAAATTGTACTTAAGTACAGTACTTTACACCACTGCTCTACATAATAAATGCGAGGAGCCAGATGCAAACAAAGAGAAGGAAGGCCTTGCACTTTCATCTCCTTAGCTAGTTTGTTTGCTCGTTATTGAGAAGCTCATGTATATACCAGAACTCCAGCAGCTACAGAAGCGATGGCGTTTCTTCTCTCCCCCCAGTCCACATTGCACTCGCAGTCTCCGCACCGGATTCCGTCCAGAAAACCTGACATGACTCTGGGAAAGGGCGTAAGGTCAAAATGCTCTAAACAACAACATCAACAGTTTCCGGACATACTCAGTCGTTATGTATACTAGCCAAATGGAATTCACCAACAAATTGATATTAGAACGGGAAAACAATGTTTGTGCGCAACCGCAGTACGTTACTATGATGCTCAACTCCCTGGTTTATATACCAAGCAGCACCAACTATCACTAAGTATTTGTACACTTAACTCGGTAATCTATTCGACACCAAGGCTGACAATGTATCCAGTTTAAACTTGTAACAAAAACTACTAATATATATATATATATATATATATATATATATATATATATATATATATAGAGAGATAGAGATAGATATATATCTATATATATATCTATCTATATGTCTAGATCAGATACAAACAGGGCTGTGTCAACGGGTTCTTTTGTTCATAGCTCGCTTTGGCATTAGCAAACATTTCCTTGAAGGTTTCTTCTCGCTACGAAGTTGCTAAAAAATATAATAGAATAACTCAAACGACAACAGTAGTACTAAGCGTAAAAACACACCCCGGGGTCATTACTTGTTTGGAGTGCCATTTTCAAAGGAATTCTTACCTTTTATTTTCGTTTTTGTTGATGTGAACCCCCTGGTTAAGCCCGATTTGTGCTTCCGATACAGCTCGGTCATGCACATGCGCAGTTCATGCACTCCCGTTTGATCGACGTTGATACTGGTGCGTTCAGGTGTTGTGGACAACGTGGGAATATGGTAACATTACAAGCCATTTAAAAAGTAGACTATCAGGCAGGCCCACTTTGTGACATTATTAATAGATGATTTTACTGTAACGAATACATGAACAAATGGGAGTGGATATTATGACCTCGAAATATGTTGATGCTAAAAGGTAATGACAAATAAAACAATTTATCGTCTACCGTTTGAACATTTACAGTGCAATACAACAGTTCTAGTATAAAGTATTACATGTGCTATCTGCTATGTAAGTTAAAAACAGTCACTAAACTATATACAATCCGACTTTGGATTCATTTTCTTCATTTTCTGCAGGGACAATTTCCGCACAAAAGTTTCGTATAGGAAGTACAAGTTTAGAACTAGTTTATGAACGAACCACTGTGAATAAGCATTTTGATTATACTTTCACATTCACTTCTAATAATACTGCAAGATAAGCTCGACTCGAAGCCGAAAATAATTTTCAAAAATCCACTTTTTCATGTCTTTTATACATAAACACGTGTCCCTTCTGTGTAAAGAGACTCTGAAAGTTCCAGGAACAAATATTCGCTGACTTTTTGTCCTGATCCATTTATGTAAAAACCTGTCTGAAAATGAGCTGATCAGATTTTGGCCACCATTAGCCAATAACCAACCAAGGTAACCCCCACTTCAGAGACATGTTTGTTTATATCTGAGACCTATTGATGAAAAACAGTATAATAGGGGACCTATAAACAATAAAATATAGTTAAATGATAATTTTAGAATAAATAAATGCATTAGAGATCAAATATGTCTGAAAAAGTTGTATTTATATTTTTGATTTCCTTGATTAGAGGCCTTAGCCTATTTGCATTGCTTACTCTGTGGATCAGTAATGCAGGTGCCGGGCAGCTAAATGTGCCTACTTGTTTAAAACATGCTGTTGATTGACAAACGTTTTGGTTATTTCAGAGAATCAGAGACATTTTGATCATTTCACATCAACATGTTATTATATCTGTTAGAGTTTTCTTTAGATGACCTTTAGAGTTTTTTAAAAACCATTTGCAGTGAGATTGGCACATCATGTGGGAGTCACATGGGGCCTTCGTGCAGGCTGCAGATCCCTTTCTTAATTCCCAGTTCTAATGCTAACTAACTGTGAACATGGTACTAAAGAAGACTTACAGTATCTGGGTCTGTTTGGATCAGAATCTACTTTATTGTTGATGGTCACATGGAGTAGACATTGAAAAACATAATTGCATTACAAAGATAGTATCAAGCTAGTGGTCCATACAAAATATCTAACGCATTACAATTTGAAATTATTATGAATTGTACTGCTGTTTATAGTTGATACATTGGAAGTGTCATGCAAGTCAGTACAAATGAATAAACAAGATGACAATTGTCTTAATAGACTCCAAGCAACTGCAGGGCTACAGATATGGACAGGAAGATGACGCCAAAGAATCCAATGTAGCCGTAGGCTCCGTACATCCTCTTGGATGGATCTGAAATAAAACAGAACAATGTTAACATTCAAAGTAGAACTATATGAAACAACAATGAACACTATTCTGTTGAGAATAGCCTACATTAAATGATCACTTTTATAACATTTCATTTAAATAATGTATATAATATACTATGCCTATTTATTTTTGTTCTGGCAGTAAACTGGATATATTATAGTATTCTACCTTACTCTGTATATTGTCATTTTTGTTTAGATTTATATTTCATTCTATTTATTGTATTTTTAATTCATGTGTAATACTTGTCAACATGCTGCTGTGACAAAATAAAATCCTTTTACGTACATCTAATCTTATCGAAAGTGGAATGAAATCCAACTTGCATTACTTGTTTTAAAACCACTTAAATAATTGCAATATTTTAGACACCATGCATGTCTTAGTTGCCATTATCTTTTTCTCAATGCTATCTTCTGTGAATGATTAAACAAAACTGGGGGCAGGGGGGGTAATTCGTTTTTACACCACTAATGTTTTAAATGATGAGTATTTTTTTGCAAATATACATTTTGATGAGTTCAACAGGATAGACATCACTCAGTATTGATGTAATTTTATAATCTGCCTATATTCCTTCAATGTCTATATGTACATATAACTTTGACCCATATACTATGATATATATTTATATTATTGGTAGTGTGTGTTTTTAATGCGTTTTGCCAGCATTAAAATGTGTGCAACATCTTTCGGACAAAAAACAATAAATTAATTTTGGTGCTTTTGCCCTCCATTAAATCCACATAGCATTAACACAATATCAGTCTTACCTCCTGTGTAGTAGCCCCAGGCATAGGAGAACCTGCTGGTCACCCAGATAGCCCCCAGAACAGCCGCTGACAACTGAAATTATGAACAAACAGAAAACCAGAATTATAAACAGTTTAGGAAATACAGGGGTGACACAGTGTAATGGAAATATGCTGAGTCACTGTGACACTGTCCCCATGCTGTCTTTATTATCTGGAGAATAGATGCCAGAGTTCAGGATGATTGCCTGCCCACCACCCTCCTACACATTTTTGTTTTGTAACACTTTAAGTAGTCCTTAAAATCCACTTATTGAATAAATATTATAGACATCAACAACAAAGTATTTTGTGTGTATGCAGGATAAAAGCAGGATACACATACCGGATACACAAGGGCTGCAATGGTCTGGAAAACCAGCCACTGAGCATACACCTCCAGGGTGTTCTGATGGGCTCTCTGGATGCAGTTGAATACCTGATGCGTGTCACTGTACATAGTGGGATACTGCAAAATAGAGAGATTAAACATGTCATATTAAAGCTAGAAACAAAAAAGGAAAACACATCCAATAAAAGCATTAGCGTCCACAGAGCTTTGCAACCTGTTTTCCTTATTTAAAGTCAAGTTATCTACCTTAACATCGAATTTCTTCCTCGCACCCCCAACCTTGACTGCTAAATACCCCAGCATGATCCAGCTGTAGAGGTATGTAAATATGGCATATCCAAAATTGGACGGTAGCACATTTAGCATATCCATTTCTGCTCGATACGTTTGCCTGTTTCAAGTTTTTAAAAGACTGCAAGGTGAAAATCAGGGATCCGCGTATAGGCAAGTGAGGAGTCAGTGGGCAGGAACAGCAAGCAGATTAGCAGACAGATTCGAGGTTACATAAAAGATCGCGAGATTACAGCGCGAGGTTACATTTAAAGGGCAACACCACCATAATACTGCGTTTTAGGGATCTCGTTGCTTTCACATAATAATGCGCACTGAATTGATTGTTTGTTATAGGATTACATAACTGCATTCCTGAAACAAAGTCAGTAAATTAAAGATTAGTTAACAAAACAATAAGCATGTTATTGCTAAATAGCTTACTCAAAATGTTCTGTTAGTTGTAACTATTTTCTGATGTTTGTTTCCATATGTATCCAGTCTTTTCTTTAGGCTACCTTTATTTGTCTAGATTTGTTGACATTGTTCTTAGCTATTATGTCAATATATGTGTAAGAAAGCCTTACACAAGTAGTCTCAGTTGAGAAATGTGAATATAATAAGTCAAATCCCCTGAATGTGTACTTTCCTCATTAAAGTTCATTTAGAATTAAAGATTCTAAATGAAGGCTTTACATAACAGACACGGCATGGTATATTGTATGTATCTATAATTTGTAGGCATATATAATAAAATGTTGCATTTCACCCCATATCTTTGTAAAGATGTATTCAAACATTTTTGCTTCTATGTTGTTTTACAGCTAGGACAACATAATTGGATTATTTTGTTATTGTGTCACATATTCTGAACGAACTGAAATAAATCGCCTTCTTTCATCTCGAATTCAGGTTGATAAAACATTAGTAATAAGGGCACAAGGAGGAAAAACGTTGGTGGCACAGACGGTGAATCAACTCCTTTCGTTCATGAGTTTTGAACCGCTATGGGCGTCACGTGACTGGAATTTTCCATAGGCTTCGAAAGTAGCTCTGCGCCCACAGCAACAGTAGTTACAAAACAAGCGACGACGACAGACGTCAGCCAAGAGACATCGACTTCGCTTTTGCTAATAAACGGCTACAAACTCACATTTGATTAATATTCGTAATATATCGTCTTGATATACGTTTTGAAGGTTATTTTCTTACCTTGAATCGTTTACATCGACGTTACCACCAGAACAAAGCTACAATCTACACGGTAAGACCTTACTGCTAACTTCCGTCCGCTAGCATGGCTAATTTTGTTTGGCCAATTCAGATGTACTTGTATCCGCTGCTTTAAATGTAATATTACGTTGTAATGTCATTTAATTTATGTGTTAACTTGTTATCAATCACAGGCGAATGAATTTGACATGGTCTGGTTTGGAGTTACAGCAGCTGTTAGCTTAAGCTATTTAGCTTGCGTCATTCTGGAATTTTCCAGTAGGCCTCATCTCCGCCATTGCAGTTACGTCTATCTGCTCGCCATGTTTTGACATAGGCATATTTAAATAATATTACTTTGCTCAAATATCTGATAACGCCAGTTATTAATAATTCGATCATAGCTATTTGAAAGCTAGTTAAAAGAAACTTATTAATATTTGTGTATGTTTTATTTCACAGCTTGTAGCAGTACACATAAACAATGGCCAAGGGAGAAGTAGCACTATCTAAAATGGCCTACGATCGTCAAATTGATGGCATCAAAGTGATCTTTGACCAGAGCAGCCCGGTCCCTTCTCGCTCCCGATCCAGGAGCAACAGTGGCAGCAAACCCACCTCTGGCTCCGGCCGCTCCAAGGGCCGTGTCAGCCACAGGAGGCGCTACAGATCATCCTCCAGCAGCAGCAGCTCCTCGTCTCATTCCAGGTCCCGCTCTCACCCCGATGCCACAGACCTTCTTCCCGTTGTCGCTGTGACAACCATCGCCGAAATGACCGTAGCCGCCAAGCCCCACCACGTCGGGACAGAGCCGGCTCCAGGTCCTCCAGCCACAGCCACAGGAACAGGAACAAGAGGGCCGCGAGCCCCTCTTCCAAATCCCAACCCAGAACCCACAGCGGCAGCTCAAGATCTGGATCTTCAGAGGATTCTGTCAACCTGAGATTGGATGGTAAATTGATTCTCTAAAATAAGGAAATGATAACTACTTCAATATTGATTTGTACAACTGATATAATCGTATGCACATGTTGTGTTCCCCAGACAAAGGAGAACTGGTCAGAGCTGCAAAGGCCACTGCAACGACAATCCTAGTAGTGGAGAAGGAGGAACTTCCTGAGAGTGTGGAACCAGTCCTGTCCGAGGAGTCGGTCGAGTTCAAAAGGGTGTCCATAGATACATGGGTGAGACAAGACCCTGAAAAGACTGAGTCACAGGTGGGTGCATTTCTGCTTCATGTTAACACAAAACACAATACAAAAATTAAGCTGTGTACATATTCTTAATAAAGGCAAACATGTTTTTTTCCTCATGGACTACACCTAAATACAAGGTAAGGGGTGTTGAGAATTTAGGGATAGCCAACAATCTTTCACTTGTGCATAATCGATCTTTACCACATGCTTAATATTAATCATAGATCTTAAGCTGTACAGGATGACTTAATATTTTCATAATATAAGCTGATCTTAGCCGTTGCATCATTTTTTTAATCAAAGATACAGTCTAACGTCTACAGTTGTTTATCTTGAGGTCAATGTTGTGTTGAATTTCCTGTCTTGTGTGCTTGGACCCCTGAGGGAATACACATGCTCTCTGTATTTATTCCTGTCTTCATAGATAACATGACAGTGGTCTCCTTCACTCATCGGCACCTGGGAGTAAAGGGCTGTCATGTGACTTGGGTGACAACAATATGTTTGCGTGAAAGTTTATCTGGTACCTCCTTTATAATTTCCACGATGTGTAAGTTTATCAACTAGAGGCCTGCAGTTAAACAAACACATATGTAGATTACCTCACAATCAGACATGTACAAAGTCCATACAAATGCTAACTATACACATATATGATGCTCAAGAAATTCATACATTATATTACACTGACTCCACTTTCAAATTTTGAAATTTCCAATGTATTTATGCTTGCAGTTGAAATGGGTCGTTGTTATTTAGCAGAATCCTTCACTCGCTGATGGAGCAAAGGCGTGTGGACCGCATTATAGTGACTATCCCTGTCGAGAGCTAGAAACAGATGAAGAACTCCACTCCGTATGCCAAAGATAAGTTGGTTCACCAGCCGTGTGCTGAGCTGGGAAACCTACGTCACCACCATTCAGCCAATGTAGACAGAGAAGACATCCCTTTTTACTTGATCCTTTTTTTCTCTTTCATTTTATTGTTTTATTATGTTTCAAGGTCTGACTTTAGTAGGATTCAGTTAATGCTCGAGCCGAGTCTTTGACAACAGTGGGATGGGGGTTTTAAGTGTTGAAGTTAACACTTAAATAATTAACATGCAATAGAAGTGCTTCACAATTTGACAATGGGGACTATAACACATCTATATGAAGTTTACAAACTGTCAGAGCCACCCTACCATCAGCTTCACACACATATCTAACTAGGTGTGGTTTTCTTGTCTTTCTGAAATAGAGCGATGAGGAGGAGTCTGATGATGTATTCAGCCCCAGGATGTCCCCAAAAAGGAAAACTATCTCTTTCAGCATTAATGTAAGTGATTTCAAGTTAGCAACTTCCTCCTGTTTTCCCCAAACTGTTAAAAAACATTATTCAGTTTGTCTTATGTCTTTTTTTTCTCCCATCTTCTCCCTCCTTAGAACTCTTTGGTGAAGCCCACGCTGGCGGCTCAGTCTGGAGCTAAGGTAACCTCCAGAGTGGACAGCTTCGACAGCAGGAAGCCCTATGGTCACTGGGTTCGGGTCAAATCAGGCAAATCTATGAATGCGCGCAAACACACATTCTCTACTACACACTAGTGTGTCAAAGAGTGCATGGACCCTGTAAATACTGCACATGATTTGTACATATGCTTCAACATATTATGGTCGCAATTTTTTTTCAGATGTTGAAAGAGTAAAGTGGGAACAACTGAAGAAATTCATTCAGGTGGGATATTTTTTTCCCTTTGTTGTATATTGTGATTTTTTTCAATAAAGATATTTATTTGATTACAAAGTTTTATGTCTGTTATTGTCTCATGCAACTGCAATCAGTGACCTTTAAATTAAGAGCTTGAATTGGGAGTTTTTCCAGCATAGACTAAAATCTTTTTTTTGTATTTACAAATACCAAAAAGGTTATTTATCCATACTGGAAAATAACTTGCCTCTTACAAATCAGTTACAAGAGTATGTAAGTAGGGTATAAAAACAATTTATAGTGGGATAGGCCTGTGTCTTTTAAGTATCATCTTAAAAGAAACATAAACCTATCCACAGAAAAACTCAAACCAGAATAGCCTGGTTAGAAGCAGGTATCAAACGCTACACAGAATATGGCGGCACCCTGTGATTCGTGCAGCTTGAGGGTTGCAGTACGGATCAGTGACCACACGGTGTCAGTATTACCACAGTTGTCTGTCACTGGGATGAGTGTTGTTTCAGACTGAGGTTTATGTAGTCGCCTGGTTCGAGACCGTTGAATCACCATATCTGTTTTTTTTTTTAGGGGTTTCAATATGCGTGGCAATTTAGTTTAAGGATCAGGTTAGTTGATGCGGTGGTTCCTAATTTAAATAAAACCAAGGTATCCATACACACGTTTAAACAAATAAACTCAACTTGTTTTATGTAGGCTACAGAAATTTTGATTCAGTTTGTGCATAAATAAACCATTGAGACATAAAAGTGAACATACATCGTTTTTAATATTTAATATCTGTATCCCCTATATGGAGATTTCACTTTTTTATATCATTGTTTACTTAAGTCATGTCTATGATTCAGATATATTTTTTAATGTATTTACTTGGACATCTACTTAAAGCAACAACAAATAATCATTCATTTACTGTATTGATGGCTGAATTCCATTAGCTTTAGGGCCATGGTATAGTGATCACAATCGAGGAATTACAGGCACTCTCAGCGATCTTTTCTTTATGACAGGGGAATCAGTGGATGGTTATTAATGTTTGGTGATCATCTGTCTGCTCTCACATGATGTGAACATGTTCCTTCTTGAATAACTTGATACATCGTGCTGTTCAGGCGGCTGCTAAGTGTGTGTGTGTGTATTTTAGATTTGATTAGTTCCTGGCACATATTAAAACTACAGATGTATTATTGCCAGAAGGTATCTATTGGATTAGATAGCGATCTGTAAAGTGAGTAATAAATTGTACTGCTCTTGAGATTTTCCAAGCTGATATTTAGATACATGTCACAATCTGTTGTAATAAAAAGGTAAAATCACACTGTTTTATGATGTCTGACAGCCAGACTGCGTGTCTCCTGCTGTACAACTCACCTGTTATTCTGATTCCTTGCTTTGATTAGAGATAAGACATGCATATACATAACAGAGTCTCAAAGGAGCTGGAGCAGTATGTGAGAACAAGCGCAGACCCAGTTGACTTGTTATATGCCAGTATTATTGAAAAGCACACAAGAAAAGCAGAGTAGTGTCTAGTTTTAAAGGAGCCCTATTGTTTGTGTTTTTCCTTTTCTGTATGTGTTGTATAGGTTTTTCTACATGTAAAGGCTAAAATCCAAAAGTTCCCTCCAGAGGGAGTCTCCCCCCTCTGCTAAAGGCATGAATTGTACTCCTTTGTTTACTTCCGTTACATATTGAAATCACTTCATAACACTTGTGCTTCTATTGGCTAGCTCTCCAACACATTGTACATGATACGCTCAGGGGCTGGACATCTCTAAGCAGTTGAGAAATCACATGGGTGCATCAGCCATCTTTTTTGGTGTGGTCTGCTGGGGCAGGAAGTGCCTGAACAGCCTGGTTAAGAAGGCCAGCTCTGTCCTGGGGAGTCCTCTGGACACTGTGGAGGTGGTGGGAGACAGGAGAATCAATCAATGTTTATTTATATAGCCCAATATCAAAATTTTTACATTTGTCTCAGTGGACTTCAGTTTGTACAGAATATCAGTATGACAATACGACACCCTCTGTCCTTAGACCCTCACATCGTACAAGGAAACATTATTTCCTTGTAATGGCAGCCAATGTGTCCCACCCCCTCCAGGACACCCCGTCTGCACTGTTCAGCTCCTTCAGTGACAGGCTGCAGCACCCCCGCTGTCTCACGGAGAGATCCTTCCCTCCTGCAGCAGTCAGACTTTACAACCAGCACGGCCCCTGGCAGACCCCCCCAACACTCAGACAACTAAAGACCACGACATCCCTGTTGTGTAATCACACCAACGTGGGCTCTGGTTTCAGACAGGATGAAAAGAGATGTTGCAGTATGAGAAAAATAAAAACCTTTTTGAACATTAAAGCATGAAAAGATGTCACAGTAGAGGCACAAAATACAAATATGAACTAGCAAAATAGAGCACCTTTAAGAAAACATTTGCTTTTCTTGCAATGTATAATAGTCATACTTATAGAACTGATGAATATAATAGATTAATTTTTTTAATAGCACTTTTACAGGTGCTCAAAGACACTTTACAGATATAGGGAAAATAAAGGAAAAACAAATAAATATATATAGTTAAAGTCAAATTAAAATCAAGAAATACAAAAACAATCACACATCAAAAGCCAGATTGAAGAGGTGAGTGCAATATGTCATATGATTTGCTTAATCTATTTTTATAATAAGATTTGGTGCCAGTTTATTGCTTGCAGACTTTTATGTCTACGGAAAAACTCCCCAATTAAACTCATTGCTATGTATCCAGTCATTTCTTTATTGTTTACCATCATTTAAATCATACCCATTTTGCTTTACTTTACTTGGCCTTGAAAGAATCAAAGGTGTCATATGATCTAAAAAGTTAATTTACATGATTCCCAGCCAACGTCCTCTAGCTAATCAGATAAAACTACAAACAAATATCCCAATAATAAATCTGAAAATGTAATCCCTAACTGTGGTACAGAGTCAGATATCAAAGACATTTAAAAGGCACCCCTGCCTTTCATCATTAAAACATAAACAACGTGTGTCATGGCGTCTTTGCGAAGCCCCCTTTGAGGGCATCCTTAAAATGTATTTTCTGGGAGGCTTGATTCATCAGGATTAGATGCAAGAGAAAATAAAGATTCAATTTGATACTGGTACACAAAGCCATGGCTGTGTTCCCTTCAGAGGGCATTGCTGGTGTTTTCACACAGACTGGGGGCCTGGCATGGGAACCTGCTGTTGTCTCATCTCTCCTGCAGTCACAAGACTTCCTGCTCATGTTCAGCTCGGGGCCAGTTAGTCGGAGATGTAGACGATAATGAATAAATTCAATTGCTGGTCTTTATCACTCTATTTGGACCAACACCGAAACATTCTGTTGGCGGGCATCGCCGTGTTAATGTGCCCCGAGGTCTGATGGTAGCTACTTACTGGTGCTTCATTCTCACGCTCCTAACCCCCCCACCACGCGACCACACGCAGGAACCCACAGAAAAACAAACAAGTGTGTGAGATAACTGTCAGTGGTTTATTTAAAAATAAAAAGATTAATCATAACAGCTGTTTTCACCCCCATACCATACAAAGGACCACCACACATCACATTCATTCTTTCTCAGCTCTAGCAATGATATAACAACGAGTATTGTTGGCTTGTAATACATGAAAAAAAAAAAATGCACCCAAGCCTCCAGACTATGGCTGCAGAAGCTTCTAGACGGCTGTGCCTCTCTCCAGGTTTTGTTTGATCTCCGCTGTGTATTTGCCGTAGAAGCGCTCCGCCTTCTTGTTGAACTTGGCGTTCCTCTCGTTGATGTAGTCAATGTCCGCGTCGTCGTTGTAGGCCCTGCGTCTGCTGTACTTGGCCCGCTTCTCGATCCTGACGTGGGCAAATAAAAGCAGCTTAGGCAGGGTTTCACAAACCAGTGTGGCCACTATCCATGGCATATCCAATAACAATAATTGGCTGCAGGCAATTATATTTTTTGGGGGGGGGGGGGGGGGGGTTGTGCGTTTGAATTTGGCATGGAGAGTGGCAATGGAAAACCAAACACGCATACTTGGAGGAAAATGCTGTCAATTTGTGAGCTCTTGGTTCTTCAAAGCATTGTTGTGCGTCATTCCCTGGCAACTGAACCCCTTGTCTAATGCCCCACAGTCACATCTCTACATGAGCCTGGGGCTGTCTTCAATACACAACAACTGAAGAGGACTGGGGCAACAACAAGGTGAAAAGGACTTGGTACAAAGACAAAAGTAACAGAACACTAAGGCAGACATTTCGTGTTGTACGCCCAATTGGTTAAATTGATCAGTGTTCTGACTTTGTAGCGAGTTCCATAAAGCTTACTCACAGTTACCAGAACACTCAATTCAGTGCATTTGGTTCTATCCTGAGTTATTCTGTTGAAGGTATTTCCACCCTCACATCAAACAGGCCCTTATTCACAAATTGACAGAGGTCACAAATTCATTCCTTCCACACATCATCTCTTATGACTGATCTTCTCATATTTCCAGACTCCACACCACGTTTGCGGTGTACCAGTGCCGGGAACAAGGCTCTGAATGTACCCACTGTCTATCAGAGGCTCGGAAATAATTAATTTGGTAGACTTGCTAAAGCCAATCATAATTATCAGGGTTTTTTGCCCTTGGTGCCGTATAATGTTCAGTTATTCAGTCCTCGCCATCAAGCTTTTTCAGAGCTTCTATTGGGATGTTGAGTAAATGAGTTTTAATGCATCCTGTTTGTATGTGAATGCATTTAATATCCTTTTAAATAGCAGATGTTTACATACACATCTGCACTTTTCTATCAATAACTGGACTATGTAGTCTTTTATATGCCATTTTCTTTTTAAGGGTTGAGCCTAAACATGTTTACATCAAGTCATGGAGGGGATTCTATGGAGCGATCGTTTACAAACTAAGAGTCAGGAGAGGATGATTTGAGTGTGACTTACTGTTTCTCAACATCATCCACCATGCGGTCAATGCCGTCCTTTGAGGGGACATGGGTGCCGTGGATCAGGCTGTTGGACGTGGGGTGGAAGTCCACACCGCTGTGGAGCAAACGGCAAAGGACTTAGTCAAGCATTAATCACAGATAATCGCATTTTGAACCTACTTAAAACTGACTTCTCTATTCCATCATTGTGATGGTCGTCATCTAACGAGGAAAGACGGATCATTTGCATCAGGGGGAAAACGTGTGTGTGTGTGGATCCTTCACGGTTCTGCATGAACGTCAGGGTTTCAGAGAAGCCTGCAGGCGCTGAACTCTTCTTGCATATTAGCATGCGTGCACTGCAATTTAATACCCCAAATTTACTTAGTGTGTTAATATTGCCCCGGGGCAAACGAGGGGGGACATAACCAACGTATAGAATATGTTTTGTGCACATGTGAAGTGGGAAGTCCACAGGAAGCAAAATTATACAATTCATTTGACTTGATGAGAAATGTCACAGCTACGGTCTCAATAGCAGAGAGGTCATCGTCTTTTTTTACGGCCGTCTTTGTTACCATGTTGAGCTTTTTAAAGAATGAAAACACAAATACAGAACTGTCACAGTAAGACAAGATGGTAAGGGGCTTCACTCACCATTCCTCCCTCTGCTTCTCGTAGCCTTCAAAGTCAGGTCGGATCTGCTTGGTGAGCCTCTGGTACTGTCGGAACTGGGCCTCGGCATAACCTGCAGTCCATTGTGTGAGAGATATGAAAACTGAGTTATAATTACCGGAACAAACGGCAAGCAGGATGGGCACAACCTGCAGCTTGTTAGGAGGAGATGAAGAGGCAACTCCTCCTCCTCCTCCTCTCTTGAAGGCCTTCTGGGGATCATTTTCTCCCCAGAGGTTTTAATTCAGAAGAGGTTTTGATGCAGCAGATGGCCGCCATATTCAGGAAACACAGCAAGTCTTTTTTTTTTATAAAGGAGATTAAATTGGGAGCAGTTTGAGATGATTAACATCCAAAGGGATTCTAACATGCAACCAGCACGGCTCGATACTGTCTGCTGTGTGGGATTCAGAAAGCCGTGTTCTCACTCTGTGGAAAAAACTTCTCGATCATATTGAAAAGAAAAGTAGAATCACAATTGTAATTTAATACAGAATTCTCAAGAGTAGACTATTAAATTACAATTTAATAATATGAGTAGACTGGTTTGGTAGCCTCATATCTACAAAAAAGTAGATTGATTACTTTATTACTTCCTGACGTGATTATAACAATTCCAAAGTCAATCAAATCAGTGAGTGACATCCACTCCAATGTTATAAATAATGGATGCTGACATTGATCGTGCTAGGTGTCAAAGCGACAGAAATGTTGTTTTCATTGATGACGAAATGTGTAACTGGTATAGTGCCCGTTAAAAACGGGGCCATTTTTTTTGCCATCACGTATTGCTGGATCCACATTGTATATGATATAACTTTATCACAGCAACTTTTTTTGTATCCATCACCACGACGATGGCCAGGCACACAGAAAAAGCTATGCTGCAATCTCTGAGGAATGAAGCCGGTCAACCTAAATCAGGATAATACGCCTGGGATTTTTATTTTTGGGAAATTAAAAAAGGTAAGTAAAAGAAACTGATTCTAATTGAAGTTTTTTGTTAGCAATGATTAATGAACACTTGATGACATGTCTCATACTCTATGTCTTGTATAAAACATGTAACTAAAGAGTACGCTGCAAAAAATCTATATCAGTCTCTACTGGAGACCCAGCCACCAACCTGCAAAGCCTTGGTCCGGGTTCTTCTTCTTCTTCTTCCTCTCAAAGCGCTCTGCATCATCAGCTGTGATTTCAAGCAGTTTCACTCTGTGATAGTCCTCTCCTTTGTCAGCACATTCCTGCAAGACAAATATTAAAACATGACTCTTTCATATGACATTTGATAAGTAAAGTTAAGTCTACGGCAATATTTAAGTTTTTTAATGCTACAACATAGCGTTTCGTGAGGCGGTTGTTGTTGTTGGGTGAAAAGCAAACTGTTTGCTGCAGAGCGAGCAGGCTCCCGTGAGCGGCTGGTAACAGGCCAAGCGCCGGGCTAAAAACAATCTTCAAATAAAAGAATGTCACCGGAAGAGTTAAAGGAGAGTGACAGGGAGTAGGAGAAGAAGAGGGAGAGGAAGTTTCAGCCACACCGGCTTGATCGATGGAGTTGGCTTCAATATGATGATATCAACAAGGTCTTTTGTCGGCTCTGTACATCAATGCCGACCTATGCTGACAAGTAAGTGAAGAGTAGACAATATAAAAAGGTATTGGCTATAGGGAAATGTCCCAGCAGTTTAGGATAAGGAAGGTTATAATCTATTACATAGCCATTACATGTCTAACTCCTAATGACAGGAAGGCAGAAAGCACATTATACAAATAATAATATACTCACAATAATGATAATAGCAGACATTTTTTAACAATGACCACAATATATAATTATTTTAATAAACCAAATATGAAGAATTGAGGAAAATGAGGAAGAACTGATGATTCAAATGTTGTAGTACAAGTAGTAATGTAGTTTGTGCATAAATTACTATTGCAACAAATGTGTTAATTTTCTTCATTATTAGTCGATTTCTTTGCACGAATGCTCTTGGGCCAGTGGTTACAATGGTGGGGCCAGTGATAATAAAATTCCAATGGCCCAATTTGACCCTTAATGTCTACCCCTGGCATGTAAACAGCCTAGCGGGCATCAGAGAGAAATGTATCAAATCAAACCAAAAGTGGTATTATGGTAGCACTCTTTCTTAGTCAGTGCAGCTTGACTAAAACATAATATGTTGCCCATAAAAGTACCCATCCTAATGAGTAGTAGCCCAGCATTCAGTTTTATGTAAAGTACTTTGGCTCCATTACATAAGTCAATGTATGGGGAGAGATGCCATTGGACACATACATGGTTCGAAGATCAAGTCTAAAAACGTATGTTTGTTAACACGGCAACTGTCTGATTCGTGATATCATATTGAATATGCACGGTAGTTCATGAATACTAGACTTAAATACCTTTTTCTTTGCGTCTTCAGCAACCTCCCACTCCAGTCTGGCTTTCTTAGCCTCCCAGTTGGCAGGGAGCTTCAGCCTCTTGTCTTCCTCCACAACCTCCTGGTGGTTGAGCTTACGGGCTTCATTCTGCAGTGGAAAACAACACGACATGTTGAACAAGTAGCTGTATGAAAGTGACATTTAACCAGAAATACACTGGCTGGGGTAGACCGTGTTGACAGATGTCTTTTCACCTGCGACAAAATAGTACGTAGTAGCTTAGAAGAGCCACGAAAATAAAATGTGTCTGGATAGCTTGAGTGTTATAACAAGGTTGGGTTAAGTTTAACACTCACCCGTTTCAAATGTAAGTCTCTGAATTTCAGTAGTCTCTCTTCTCTCTTCTGGGATGGTGTCTGTCCCTCTCCTAAGGCTGTGGCAGACGTCTGAAAAAAAGCCAGTTAACGTTACATTCATCTAAAGTCATTTAAAACGAGCCCAATGACACTGTAAATGAAGTGTAGTACATTACAGGAAAGTTAACCGAGAGTATCAGGCAGCGATAGCTTACGTAAACATGGACTCGCTAACATCGGTTAGCTTAGCAACAACAGGAGGTGGTAAACAACAAGTGTGGAGCAGGAACACAGTATCCACCGGCGAACTTAAACACCGCTTTCACAGAGAAATATACTCATATAATGTCATCGAACAAAATCAAATAAACTCGGTAGCTTGCCAATAATATTGGGGAAATACTCACCACACTACAGGACGCCATTGTTAGGCTTGTGCTACAAGGATGAAGACAGGAAGTATCAATCACATCCATACCGGATATGACGAAGATAAACGTTTTTTTTTCTTTTGCCAGACCAAATAAGGCCTATTTTTTTTACATTTACAACAATTTATACCAGACAAATAACAATTTCCAAAATGTCTCGATTTAAAAAACATTAATAATTTTTTTCAATGATTAACTAGTATATTTACCAGTATTAATTTACATTTTTAACTTGATGATTGATGATATAATGAATACAATTAATCTATTTTCAAATTTGAATAGATGAAATGCGTGTAAAGACATAAACAATTATATAATATATATATCATTATATAATGATATATATATATATATATCTCCTGAATTTTCTTTATCTTATTTGAATTAAACATTCCAGGTTTATTGCATATGATATGACAATAAACCTTTGAATTGAATATATGCACACACACACACATACACACACACACACACACACACACACACACACACACACACACACACACACACACACACACACACACACACACACACACACACACACACACACACACACACACACACACACACACACACACACACACACACACACACACATCTATGTGGGAAAGTGTAGAAGCAAACAGGTCTAATGGATCAAATAAAAGTAACACTACTTAAAAAGGGGCCTAACAACAAGAGGCCAACAGTGGTGTGTCTACCGGAGTCGATCATAACAAAATAATTTACTGGTATAATAAATTAGCTTGTGGCCTCCCAGAAAAAAGCGTGCATTGTTTTTTGTTGATTAGATGGTATTTTGTAATTTACCATATCTCCTAGATTCTCTGTATCTTATTTTAATTAGACATTCCAGAAGTGGACATGAATCTATTTCAAACCATTTACATCATCAGAACAAACTAACTTTAATTATATGCTGCAATCTAATGTACCTTTAAAAAAAATAAAGAATCATGACACCATGACAAAGCAATTTCCAAGCATCTTGTATTTTACAGAAATGTCTTTGTGTACTATTGAAAACTAGGCCAACATGCTTCCTTTGAAGTTTAAATTAATAGAAAAATACTGCTAGACTAATGGAAACTGGAACAACGCATACAGGCAGCAATTATGAATATGACTGGAGGTTATACAGTAAGAGGCGTGAAAGGTCAAGCATAAAGTCATCAGTGTGCCACACAGAGAGTCTCTTCAGACTCCCCTAAATTCAATTTTTTATGGTTGTTTTTGCTGCAGAGAAATGGAATTCAATGTATTAGAAAGGCATGTTATTATGACCCACAAAAATCACAAGTATCATTAGGGCTCTTGGACCTAGGACCTCTAAATATGATTCGATGATCAGATGAGAAGATGAAAGAAAACACTTTCAAAAGCCATTTGAGCATGTTTGACTTGCCAAATGGATGTGCTCCCTGTTTGATTGCAATATACTAATAGAGCTCTTTTGGAGGATGTAATTAAGTGGAGTTTATAGTCTCAGATTAAAGCATCCTCTAGATCAGAGGCACTGTTAATGGAGTGATGCATTTTCACTGGAAACCAGATGGGAGCACATCACAACAGAACGAAAAATCATTGGCTGCAGTAATGGGAAGGGCTCTTTAACCGCCATGAAAAAGAGAAAACATCTTCACAATAAATGGCTCTCAAACGAAGAGAGAGAAACAGCAAAGAGGATGAAGCTAATTACCATTTCCTATTGATTTAATTCAGATTGGGAAGTATGCAGAACAGTTGCATTGGAACAGGAGTAATGTCGCGTGTGAGACTTTGGAATGTCCAGACATCGATACAAAAAGAGCATGAGAGTTAGCATATGTATTATGGGTGTGTTTCTGTCTTGAATAGCTGTTGATCTCTTTGTTGATATAGGCCAGACTTCCTTTACAGTTCTCAAGTATTTTCTCATATGTTGACTAAACTCCCGTCAGGGTGCATTCACTGACTGGCCTTGAACACAGAACCGGTCAACGAGAACTCATGGATTAACAATTTAATGTTTAATAAAGTCAAGGGTCACTGTAGTAGCTTCCTTTTTTAGCAACAGTTACTGGGAATTTTAAAATGTTGGGGTAGTTTGTGGACCTGACACATGGAAGATACTGTATATTATAAAGATGAGAGAAAATGAAATATACGCAAAATAAAGGAACTTGGTTTTCGAGTTTGTCTGAGCATTACTGTAAGTTTAAGTACATTTTGTTACAACACTCTAGGTTTGATTAAGGCAAAGTAAATGAAGCCTTTCAGTTCCTTTCTGTGCCAGTGTTTGAAACAGGCAGTGTGAGGATCTAATAAGCTATGCTGTCGTAACCATTTAAGGGTTAGTGGAGTTGATCGCAGTACGACGTGCATCTCACACGTGTCGGGCCACCCAAAAATGCTGAACAGCCTCGCTTGGATATTAACTTTTCCAGTCAGGCAGATCTGGTCTGAAATAAAGTAACATTATATCTGCAAATAAATTACACTTTAGGGGCACATTTATTAATTCAAAGCAGACTTCATGGTTCTTCGTCAACATTAATCAAACTGGACATGATATTAGTTCACTTTGTACATGCTGTGAATGCGATACTTTGTTTCTTGTACACACAGACATAGATTTAACTGGCGCTGTTATCTTGCTCTTAATAAAGGTTCCTCTAGATAGCACGTGGGGGGGCAGGGCCTCTTGCTGTGCAGACAGCTGCTTCACATCTGGAACTTAATATAAACATCATGGCCAATAAAATCATTCCATTTCCTTAATTACTATTCCTGTCATTTCCGCACTAAATGAAAAGTTATTAATTCGGGGCCAACACAAACATGCTTCTCCAATCCGAGAAGCTGCTCCTGAAGCGTCGCCACCCTGACTACACGCCGCTGTCACTGAAACCACAAGCTCCCGCCCCGCACTGCCAGCGCCTGTTTGTGTGATCCTGAGTTTGCGTATGCATAGGAAACACAGGCCGAGGCGCCGCAGACATGAATGGAACACAAGATGGCGTCCTGTTTTCCATCTCATCCATTGGTGCCAGTATAATCATGACAGGCACAAGCCGTCCTGTTTCATCTCTCAGCTTCCTCTTCCACACTCCTGTTCTTCTGCTGCTTCTCTGTGTGTTCACCACATTCCCTGCCACCTTTTTCTCCGACCAATTTATTCTACTCATCCTCTAAATTCATTTTCTCCAGTTTTTTCCCTTTGACATGCCTTTCTATGCTATCTAGTCCATGTAAGATGCAGGCACATTGACGTAATTCACAGTATATAGTGTGATAACAAGAAATATAAAGAGAGCATCCCTCTGAGAAATATTTTGTGCGGCTATACATGACCTAAGTGAGAAATTGCAATCCCTCACAGGGTCATATGTCATCTAATTTTCAGTTGAAACATTCCTCACAGCCCATCATCTCTAACCGTCCCTTGTTGTCAAAGTGCTTGCCATTGATTTGCTGCTGCTGCTGTTAATCATATCCAAAGGGCATGTATGAATGAAGGGAACAGTGAGCCATTTGGACGGGAATCCTTGTGAAACGCCTGACGCCAAAAGCATCTTTGTCAACACAAATGCCAGTGTATGTGTGTCCTCATAGATGATGTTTCGCCACATTAAATCTTCCCCTGTAGGCAAAATAATGCTAATATCATGTCGATCTAAGTGTATACATTTGACACAGTAGCTTATTTGACTGCAACTGACGCCGTTCAGAGGCCAAGAGAGGAAGAGGATCTGGTGAGCGACACGTATACTTACACAAAAGACGCATGTATGCACTCAAATACCACCAGTTTTGTAGTCAATGCTTTTCCCTCCACCACACACAATTAAAGTCCCAATTAAAGGCCATTATGGGTTTTCCACTCGCAGCGACCGCAGGGAGAGCAGCTCCATGGCCCGTACATTGCGGGCACACAGATGTCTCCTGTGTTGTCATCCAAAGGAACTCAGACTCATCCACAAACTTTATGGTCATAATTACTGATCAAAATTAAAGTGCAACAACAATATAAACTACGCGATAAAAAAAAAAGTTTGAGCGATTCCGGTAAAATGGGCCAAGTGGGACTATCAGAGGGAAGTGTTTGTGATTGATTCATCCTGAATTATAAAGTATGCTAAAAAGATCATGATCAGTGAATGGAGCCATGTCCTTCTGAAGTCTATCAAACTCCTGTTTACCACCAGAGGGAGGCAGTTCCCTGATATTTCACATGAAATGACACCCACAGTCATATTGCTCTTTGTTATACTACTTTTATTATACTTTCAGTTAATTGACGAGCAGTATTTATCTTTTATTTTGGCTTTTTCTCAGCATAGTTATTATTGTCATAATAGTTCCAAGTGCCACTTGAGTGAGATGAGAGCTTAACAATAATGTATTTTAATTACATTTCATTATAAATAATGAGGTAACGGCATGCAACCCCAGATGTAACAATGTTAATTTCATTTTTATGTTGTGATCACTAATGTGTTGTTACCCATTGTGAATATTTACATATTTGAGAGAAACATTTGTTTTTATCAGATGAATTGAAATCTGAGTGAGAATATCAAATAAAAAAAGCCACATTTCCGTGATTATTCCTTCTTATGCACTTGTGCTTCCTATCTGACAGCCACAATCACCAATAGATGCGAGTTCTCACCGCAGACGAAAAGCACTGAGCTCCTTATCTGCTGTGATGCATCCCTTCACCACCGTACCCACACACAAGTTCAACTCGAGTGTCGCGCCTTGAGCGGGGCCCAAAAAGCGTCATGGGTTTCCGCTTCTGAGTTCCCATCCTTTCCGCCAGTGAGCCGAATGAAAGAGTAAAGTTCTCACTTGGCCAAACAATGCACTGTTGTCGGGGCCTGCGATAAGAGGTGGCCAATCAACAGCCTGTGGACATGCAGCTGTGTAGAAGAAGCGTCTCCCCAGTCTGACCCCGGCCTGACACGCAGAATCTGTTTCTAGATCAGATTGCCTCACACAGAAACACACGTGTCAAAATGCATGTGGTGGCACACACACACGCAAAAAGTGAATCCCATTCCCACCCAATTTGCTCTGAGAACTAACAATCTGTTTAGCCCAAAAAACTGCTGTGGCTCCTTTCATCTCGAGTTCAAGGCGATGGATCTAATTCCAAATCTGATGAGGAACAAACCAGTGCCAAATATCTAAAACAAGTGTCACAAACAACACCACTGTTTAACTGAGTGATAAATGAGCTCTTTCTTCATGGTCAGTACGGTTTATTCTATGAACTCTTAAGGGCCTTAAAGAGGGTTTATATTTTTGTATTGAACTTTCCTGTTAACAAACAAACCCTCAGATCAAAATGCTGGAGAGAATGTGGTGAGCAGAAGGCCAACCATACACATATATTTGGGCCTGTGTTGGGAGACTTCTGGGAAACAGTGTTAAGAGAAATGTCCAATATCTTTGGCATTTCCTCAACAAGAACCCATTATCCCTATTACTGGGTAAAAACAGAGGAAATAAAATAAAAAGAATCCTACCTATTTCTGGAAATTAGAATAGTGATCATCAAACAAATTACAAAGAATTGGCTAAAAGATAATAACTTAGTAACCTCACAATGGAATCTATGTCATGGAAAAAACAACTATGAGAATTAGAAACCAAATGCATATCTTCGAGGAAAGGTGGGAAAAATGGGTCAAGTATAGAACAATATAATGAATATAATTAATGTATACCTGAGTATTAATAATGTATCCATTCTTTTATTTGTATTATTATTAATATTGTTTTATTATTTCTTTTCAGATTTTTCATTTGTTATGTAGTTTATCTATGTACCTAGATGTGTTCATTTTGTTATGAATGCTTTGTGAATATTTTCTTAAAATCCAAATAAAAAATTGACAAAAATAGGGAGGCGTGTGGCGCAGTGGAATAGTGCGTTGGTGTTGTGATCAGGGGAGCACAGGTTCAAACCCCACTGCAGTCAGCATGTTATTGTGTCATTGTGTCCCTGGGACACTTCACCCCAAATTGCTCCTGTGGGGATTGCCCACAGTATTGAGAATGTAAGTCGCTTTGGATAAAAGCGTCTAACAAGTGACATGTAATTTAATGCAAAAATAATAATAATAAAAAAAGGAAGGTGAGGATTGGCAGGTGTGAGACAACGGTACAGGTCAGTGTGTACCTTTATACTGTATTTACAGTGAATGGTGTGCACACAGAAGCCATTAATCACACCAAGTAGCAGAGAGAAGAGAGAGGAGGAAGGAGCCATGGCACGCAACCAAGCCCTGACAACCAAATAGAATTAATGACAAAAGCAATTGCTGGTGTTAGGCGGAAAAAAGCTTCCTTTTTTTCAAAGTGTAACAATTTCCAGTGTGGTATTGGCACTATTTGGTCCATCAAGTTAAAACGGGTCTGTGGGTGACTCTCAGTCATTGAAACCAGACGCACACGTGGGAGCGCTGAACAGGACAGGAGAACAGTGACGGATATTCCAGAGTCAATGAACTGTCTCAGCCAGACAATCTGCAGTGATGTAGGGCTATGTGTGTGAATGAATGAGTTGTTTTCCCTAATGAGGGCTATAATCTGACCCTCTTGGGAGGGAGCATCAGGCGGAGGCAGTGCTGTGGAAAATGTCCAGCGTAAATTCAGAATGGAGGTCCATTTTTAAAACGAGTACAATAACATCCAGGGGAAAGGACATTTAAAGTCCACAAAAAAGAAACAAGAATCAGCAATGTAGAGAAAGAGGAATATTTGCAGAGATGGAGGGCTGAAATGAGAAGTGAAAGCGAGCATTAGGCAGAACAAGCTCGAGCCATGTGTAAACAGAGTGTATAGAAACCAGATATGGCCAATCCTAAAGGTAATATACAGAGAGAATGCGTTTAGCAGAGTCCATTAAAGCCAAAAGCCTCTGAGGGAACGTTTCGAACCAGACACGGGACCCTGATGGAGGTAGCCAAGACACTCTAACTCCAGGTTAGCCTCTCACTCTGAGTAATGGACCAGGGTGTTTTCAGACTCCCATGGCCCCTCGGAGCCCCGCCGAGCCCCTCTGATGAAGTTAGCGAGGCAGCAGGCAGCGATGAAGCAGAGAGAGAACGAGCAGTGCCCGTCTCCTGTTGCTGTTGAATGTAATTTCGGATCGTATTGCAGCGGAAGCACAACTGACAGAGGAGGAATCTATCGAATTCAGCTCAGACATCACAATAATATTGAGTCTTGTTTATAAACACACATTCAGGATGCTTCGGGAGTATCATTCGTTTGAAAGACCCGACTGAGTGTGGAGTGTCAGTGTCTGGAGCGGAAACCTTAAAGGAGGTGTTTGAATGGATATGGCTGCTTACAATTGCTTTGGTTTAAAAAGACTAGAAGTTAAGTATTTGAATAGACATTTCTTTTGTATTATCTCATTGAGAATTTGAATAGTTTCATAGTCAATTCACTGGTTTCTTTGAATCATCGCCTGTTGTATGCCTCCATCAACTGGTCATGTTTTAGCTACCAATCTGTCATGTCTTTTTATTCTATCCTATTTAACATGTGTGTGAAATAGTCATAATGAGCTTTTAATTCTTGAGGTATGGCCCAGAAATTAGCGTTTTGCGAGGTCACAGTGACCTTTAACGGCCACATTTTAATCAGGTCCTCTGTTTAGGGCGCTGGGAACATATAGAGTAGGGTGTGTCATAAGAAAGCTGTAATTTCACCACCAAGTGAGCATTGGTCTCATAAATCATAACTCACAATCAAAAAAACATTTCTCCCCTGATCTTTTTTTGGCTGCTGTGTGTCACTGTGCCACACATTGAATATCAGATTGTTTGAAGGTTTCTGTGTGTGTCAGCGGGATCTCCCCTAAACAGAGATTGTTCACAAACCCTCCAGCATTGTAATCCACGTTTACCTCATCCAATCATATGCTTGCTACTTCCTAAACACAAGCATACTACTTATAATACTAAATAATAAAGTTATTTTAACCGTTGTTCACAGTTGAGGCATGCGAGGAACACAGAATTCTCTTGAAGAATTCAAGGTAACACAGGGTGAGTAAATTGATATACAAATTGTTCTTGTAAGGTTTTTCTTCAAGGGGTTACCAAAGGCAAAATAATTCATTCGGAGGAGAGCATGACATGTGTGCACTGGATTTCAAGTCAATCCATTACCAAAGTCACTGGAATACATCCGAATGAATGTCTGCACAGAATTTCATAGCAATCCATTTAGTTGTAAAGCTATTTCAGTCCGGACCGAAGAGGCGGTACAATCGACTCCCAATGCAAACCCTTGACCTATTCTGCTTGTGTGGCTAAAAACAAGATCAATTAACCTCCACCTGACAAACAAGACAAATCCTCCCTTTCCTTTCTTGTCATTCATTGCGTCTCCATGTCTTTTCCTCTGTGGTTAACCGACTCTTGGCTCGTGCCTCGGTGCGACGCCATCTCTATTATAATGCCATCATCCCTGCCTGCCAAGCCATAGAGAGTGATGTCACTTCCACCCTTGGTCATGGTGGTTTGGGTTTGGCCACTGGTGCATTTGACAATTTGTGCCCTACTAGGAAGCCCTGAAGCTTCCAAGTTGGCAACCGGCCATGACATCCACACCCTCACCCAGTTTCACAACAAGACACGTTTTAATTCTCTAGAGAGCTTTTGACTATGCCCTTACTTCTTCTTGTGCTCACTTGAATCCATCCCCCTCTCTTCTTTTCCTGTCACGCTGTACAGGGTCTCCACTCCAGTCCTTTACGCCGTGGCTTTGTAGTCGTGTTGCGAGGCGGAAAGGATCTGGGCAGGGCCAGGCGCAGGCCCAGCGGTGGCTGATGTATGGCTTCTGGAGAGGAAACACAAAGCAGGCGATGAGAGAATGTGGAAACGTACGTATGGCATGATGCCCGCCGGGCCCGACCCACTCTGCACTGTGTTTAGAGGCAGCTCTTTCTTCTGGTGCCAGGGGGGTGGGGGATGAAAGAGGGCACTGGGAGGCTGGTGGGTGGACACAGGCCTGGGATCAAACAGCAGAGATGCAGTGGAGGGTGGTGGTGCTGGTGGGGGGTGGTAATTGTGGGATGAGTGGTCAATTTACTGGACAGTCTTAATTCATATGTGATTAATTACTGCACAAATCGTCCATGGCTTTTCTGCAGCTATTTCCATCTCTTCACGTTAGTGCTTATGAGGCTCTCGTCTCATGTCTTATGAGGCCATTAATGACCCATTTTAGAAAATGTTAGATGCTGTGTTTCATTGCCTTTTCTGATACCATGCAAAATGACACACGACATTCAACTTAAAATAACACTAACTAATGTGAGGTATGTATAGTTTCATTCGTGATTGAAATTGCTACCCCATGTGTAATAACAAAGCACATTCTATGAGATATACCACCACGACCAAACGTTTGTAATTTGCCAGTCAACAGCGTCACTGTCCAAACTGTGATCCTGCAAACTGTATTTTAGACTTTCACATTTATACTTGTGATGAAGAGCGGGGGCAGATGCATTTGTTGTCCCCGTACTGTCTGGCGTGTGGGTTCTTGGCGGGGAACCCCAGCCCAGAAGTGGCGACGAGGATGGGATAAACCAACCACCACTCACAGGCTCCGGCCGGATTGGGGAAGGAAGAAGATGACACTCGTCATTTGGAGGTTTTGGTCTGATTGCTTCCACTCATGGGGGACTTAACTGCCCCCACAGGGAATGCGGTCCCATTTAAACCCACGCCTAAGGACAGAGAGAGGGAGAATGAGTAAATACAAAAATAAGTAAGAAATACAGCCGTGCTGAGTGAGCTGACAAATGCAAAACAAGTCAAGCATGAAGAAAATATGTATGTATTCAGACTATTAAATTAGTCTAAACTATCTATTACTTTGGATCAAAGTGTGAGCTAAATGAAATGTATCATCGTAAACAAAGTGATAATATTACATTGTTGTGTTCACGGAGTGTTTAAGTTGTCCCCCAAAAGTTAGTTACTGCAGGTTTCAAAAGTATTCCAAAAACACTGGATGTGAAAGTGGTGTTCTGGTGGGAATATCATGCACGACAGAAATGTCAGTGTCTGTCCATGATGGAAACCAGACATTGTTTTGGGGATTTTCTGACTATACCTCTGAAATTCAATCATGTTTGAAAGCTGATCATATTTCACAGAGAAATCCTGGGTTTGGAATACATAATCAATGTCATTTTTGTCTTACTCTGCTATGTGCTCCTTTACCCTCCTCGCCTGCTTTCTCTCCCCCTCGTTTACAGTTGAATGCAAACGCTTTATTGGCTCAGTCGTTCCTGTTCAGAAGGGCCTTGCCAGTCGTCGTGGTTACTGTAAAAACTAATCATTTCAATTTCCTTGTATCTTATTTCATTCATTTACTTTAATCACAGTCAATGGGAGGCGCCAATGTTTCCCCATGAGTGGCGTCTGTTAAAGAGAGTAGAAACTCAGAGCGGGCCGTTTTCAGCTGGCATGGGGCAGACATCCATACTACTGTATTTAATGACTGCGCTGGAGTTCAAGCGATTAGAGCTCATCTTGGAAGAGCTGCATGCCCTTTTGATCTTTGAATCCTGCAAATGAAGTCAAGGGGAGAGACAGAGACGAATCACCTGCGGTTTTTGGAAATCATTTAGAACCGACTGGCTTTCCAAACTGATAGGGGGTGAAAAAGGTTTGATCTTTGCTGGATCGACTGCTTCAGATTCACTATCTGTCTTTCTCTCCGTGAGTGTGTGGTTGGTAAAAAAGTAGAGTGGCTTGGGTTTCCCAAAAGACTAAAAAGACATGAATGCTTTCAACCTGAAAAGAAATGCAACACTAAAACACTGTAAGCATGAGGCCAGCAGCATGGGGATGACTGTGATGGCTGAACTGCCAGGCTGTGGCAGTCTTGGGCCAGTGAAGAATTATGGCCTTCGTCTGCTCCATTAATTAACAGCCATTGAGACAGGAAACCAAAGCCAGCACTCCAGTCTGCTTTCATGTCTCATCCCATTTCCCTGCAGAAACCTCATTTTTCATTATTTACTGTATCACTTCCAGACTGATGATCATCAATATTGTGCAAATGAAGGAAGGGGTGAAATCTTTTTGGGAAAGGTTTGAAGTGCATTTTGCTGTTGAAATATTGCCCTGTGGTAAACGTGTTGTTACTGAAACCCTCAATGGGCTGTCACAGTGTGACATTAAAAAGGCGGCCTTGTACAGCCACACGTCCAGGCGTAACAATAATGAACCTCTGGGACTTTGAGAGCGGGAGGAAAGTGGACGCAAGTGTTTTATGATCTGGCAGCACCGCGGACAAAGCAAATAATCTCCAGACACAGAGGAGCAGGTAGTTTCACTTAACCTCTGCTCAGGGCTGAGAGCCAGCTTAACTGGAAGCACATGGCTGCACAGCACTTAGATAGAGGCAGAGAGGCTGATTATTCCCATTCACTGACCCACCAATTAAAGATCCTTCACAGTGCCGAGGTGTAACACAGCATCCAGCCTAATGACACTGTTATCTCACAGTAGCTGGACTTTCGCTGTACATACACGCGTACTGCACACAGTTTCTCAAGTTACCCAGGCCACACAGCAAGTGTAACACACGGAAGACTTGAGGAAGTCACAACGCTGGTCGGTCCCTCGGTGTACCTGCGCGGTCAAATGGAGGAGAGAGTATACATCTGGTGGACTGTGGTCTGCTGTTTACTGGATGTCTGTGGCCTGTGGCTTTGTCTCCTTCCCATTAGTGTGTTTGGTGTTGTTCGCATAAAGACTGGCCATACGGTAAATGCTCCTTATCAGCGGGCCACTCCTGAGGGTACTGCAGCCGCAGAAACTCCTGAGAGGGTGTAAGATGGAGGAAGTGTATGCATCAGGGCAAGTGAGAGAAAGTGTCTGTGCGGAGATTCATGAGCCGATATACATACGTTTGCATGTTTGATGACATTAAGTGATGATGTTGTTTATGAATGGGTCAGGCCCGGCAGCAGTGAGCATCCATCTCACAGGCCGCACTGCCCAGGTTACCTTCTCCTCTGGCCAAGCGCCACTATCAGGTTCCCGCATGTGGTTCCACTTAGACCGCCAGGGGCTCCAGCTACAGTCTGCAGACAGCCTCTTAGGCCACAGGGCGGGGGGGTGAGGGGAAGCCCCCACTGACTGTATGCAGCAGGCTCAATAGGCCACATCATGGCACACACCTCATCGCTAGCAACGGGTTCCTCACGGCCCCTTGACTAACCATAACCCTGGAGAATGTTTCCCTGCCTGCTGATCATTATTTCTTAGCTTACTTGGGATGATAAGATAGGTTAAAGAAATACAACCTTTGTGCTGTGATCTATTTTAAAAGTAAAGTATTAATTAGATGCCTAAGCCAAAGCCGAAAATAATGCGTGTCTGCATCCTTTGATTCAGATCCGCTTGATCATTTCATTGCTTATTCCTGGGATAAGGCTGAAACCTTCCACCAGATTTCATGTGCCTCAGGTTTCTAGTTTTTCCGGGATCCCGCTGACACACACAGAAACCTTCAAACAATCTGATATTGAATTTGTGGCACAGTGACACACAGCAGCCAAAAAAAGGTCAGGGGAGACATTTTGTTTTGATTGTGAGTTATGATTTATGAGACCAATGCTCACTTGGTGGTGAAATTACAGCTTTCTTATGACACACCCTACTCTATATGTTCCCAGCGCCTTCTGCCTCAGCTCAGAGTAAACGCCTGTCCTTCTGCCTCAGCGTCCCTCCAACCCTCATTGTCCCCCCTCCACCACTTACAGCCTATCACTGTATATTTTTATTGATGAAGGCTGACAGCGCCCCCGATTCCAATATAGCTTGGGACATTTGATACATGCACCCCTCCCTTAAAAACGAAAAAAGAAAAGAAAAATGTGCCTCAGTCTCCCTCTCTCAGTGCTGAGACTCCACTCTATAACAGCAGGCCCTAATTTCTCTTTCCAGTCATGGAATATGATAATTTTCTTATTTGCAAGAAATATCAATTGCTCAAGGCGGACACATAATCATTGGGGAGGAAAGGAGAAGCTACCTGTCTAATGTGCTTAACAGGCTAACCCATTTAGCCGCAGGCGCTGTTTGAAAATGAGAAAGTGCTGATGGTCAAAATCAATTTTCCCTGTGTCCAAATTACTCCCTGCCCGGCTTAGAATTTCACCTAAATGGCCAAACCTTAAAACACTGATACTAATTCTATCATATTAGAGCCTGGTCATATAGTTGAAATTATTGCTAATGCTATTTTGCTGTATTTATTGATGTAGTGAGATGACTCGAAGGCCAGGGAGCAGAGAGTTCTATTACTGCCCTTGTGTGTGTGTGTGTGTGTGTGTGTGTGTGTGTATGTGTATGTGTGTGTGTGTGTGTGTGTGTGTGTGTGTGTGTGTGTGTGTGTGTGTGTGTGTGTGTGTGTGTGTGTGTGTGCGTGTGCGTGTGTGTGTGTTTGTGTGTGTGTGTGTGTGTGTGTGTGTGTGTGTGTGTGTGTGTGTGTGTGTGTGTGTGTGTGTGTGTGTGTGTGTGTGTGTGTGTGTGTGTGTGTGAGATGCATATCAGTACAACTCAATACGTTCATTGTACATGCAGCCGTTAGGCTTTAACAATGTTTTAAGGATGTTTGCTGCTTATGGGTTCTCAAATCTAATATATCATGTGAGAAATATTATATAAAAGCTTGTATTTTCCTCATCATATAATGTCAAAAGCTTATATTACTGTCCCTAAAAACACATCATTAATGGTACTTGTCTTAGTTACTGCTTAGAAATACGTTTGTTTGAAAATGTGTAATGTCTTAAGAGATGTCTTGGCATTATATGCTAATAACAGTGAAAATGAACAAGAACAGCAGGCACATTTGGTTGATGAGGTTACAGCTAGCGGTTAGCCGTTTAAAAACTGGAAACAGGGAAACAGCCTGGCTCTGTTTAAGGTAGCTAAATCCAGCTACCACCAACTCTAAAGCTTGTCATTTACATGTTAAATCTAATTTGTTTAATATATTAAAAATGTATATTGGAAGAGCTCAAATTTCTTTATGCTAACTTTCACTGATAGGCCTTTCTCAAAGCAGCCATGTTGACATGTCATGCCAGATTAAACACAGGTGTAATAGAGTGCCACAGTGACGCGTCCTAAAACCCGGAAGTAAGTTAGCATTTTACCACTTCCGGTTTCTTCGACAAAAAAATATTTACCCTACTTTCATAATTTTCTAATCATAAATCTAATCGATAGATTTATGATCGATAGATTTATGATTCGAAAATTATAAAAGTAGGGTAGACATAGCTGAACAAAACTTGATCTGTCTCTTAAATGTGTGTCAACCACAGACCTTATTTTCCAAAATCCTAAGGAGAAATTGCATTGTTTTTTGTCGAAGGAACCGGAAGGAGTTTACTTCCGGGCTTTAGGACGCGTCACTGTGGCACTCTATTGATGCTAAATAAGGTCCGCCATAAAGGACCTGGCTCACATTAAAAAACAATAGTGTTATTAATTACACATGTGTTTGCCCTGCAAGGACATGTCCAAATGGCTGCTTTGAAAGGGGCCTATTGTATCCTTGTTCAAGCTTCATATTTAAAGTAAGAATATCAGATTATTTTTGTTCTTCTCATGTAACTCTTGCCAAGTTAGTACATAAGCATATTAGCCAAAACTCATCATGGAGGGTTGACATTCCTTTTTTCCATTGGCTGTGATACTCTGGCAGAGAACAGCAGTCAGCTCTAGGCTATTCCAAAGAGCTTCTGAAGAACCGCTTTGACAGACTAACCAAGATTTTTATATCTGTAAACTATAGTTTGCTTTGTTTTTATTAATAACTTGTGACGCTTGCTCTTGAAAGTTGATACATCAAATAAATACACTTCACTCACTGAATTTTTTTTCAGTTCCAGCATGATGACCACTTTTTTCTTTTCCACCAAGAAAAAATATATTTAGTCACTTACAGCTTCTAATGACCTCAATCAAAACAGTCTCTGTATTTGTACATAACTACTATAGAATTACTGGACTTTTACTTAAAAACTACTTTCTTGGAGGCCTGTACTTTTATTCCATTTTCAATATTATAAATAAATAATGACGGTTCCAAGAAACTATATATGCAAGTTACTACAGTATACAGTCCTTTCTGGAAATGATGACATTTTGTCAAGCACAGTGTGAGAGAGTATATGTTGTCAGTGCCAATTCATATATCTGAATATACACACACAATATACTACATTCACATATAGAGTTAAAGCCGTCTAAACATAACTTAATGAGGACTGTTATGAGCACTTCTTGTCGTCTCTGTTAAAGGGAATTTAGTCTGTACAATTCTGATCAACTCTTCTTTAACTTCAACATTTGTAAAATAATTTAAATTAATACGAAGTTACACTAAAATGGGTTGGAGGGAATTTCAACCAAAGACAATATTCTGAGCTTTAAAGGCAATGTTAAACCAGAAGGACCCGACTTTCATTTTTCCTATGATAAATACTTTGAGTTGGGTTTAACATAGGCTGGGACAGACCTGACTGACTTGTCTACCCCAAAAAGATAACAGAAAGGCAGCTGTGCTCGGGACTATAGATCTGTGGATTTGGGGTCAGGTTGGCTTGTGGCTGTAGCTCGTCCACCTGGGCTCGCCACATCATAAACAACAGCTGTGTGTCAGGTTTGCTTCTGTATCAACATCACCACACTAGCCACTGGCTGGAGCCGCACATAGGTATTATATCCATGGGCTTCCTGCTGGAGGACAGCCCTCTAAACACCACGGCCACTGTCCAGGAAGTCAGGTACTCCGCTCTGAAACCAAGACGTTAAAGGGGAACAACAGAGGAAACAACTGACAGGGTGTATCAATGTGTCTTTGACCTTCTTCTAGGTTTAAGATGGTTTCAATTTGCCGCTTCATCGTAATTAATGGACTTTTACGAGCTCATGTCCCCTCACACTTTCTCTCTCTGAGTGAATTCCCAGGGCTTGAGATAACATATCTGTAGCGGCCCTGATTTATCTGCTGGGCCCTCTCCACTGCTCAGAACACAGATAAGCCTAATAACCATTGTCAGCTCTTTAGGCGTGAAGAAGGTATATTGTAACCATTTGGGCAGAAACGGGCTGGCTTTCCCGATATTGACTCGAACACACAGAGGGAGAAGGAGGGGAGGAGCGGAATAAAGTGACACTAATGGAGCATTGATGACAAAACAAGGCGCGCACAGGGACCACTTTCTAGCGTTTTTAATTCTTAATGCCGTCGCCTCGGGTTTCAACATGTCCTGGGCCGGGGCTGCTTGCTTGCACCCGGCGGATCTGGCATGAGGATTAGGATGTCTTCGCGAGGAAATGGTCACGTGATTTACTGTTGCTGGAGAGGCTCTACAGGTGCCAGAGCACGGGGAGGGACGGATAAGATGACCGAAAGCTCGTCTCGCTGGAACCACACTACGCTGCTCACCCCACTCTGGAATCAGCTATATCGTGACTGGGCTGAGAGACCAGAGCGTCACCCTATACTTTGAAAACACACTTTGGTGGCAATTAAATATTAATACGGGGAATCATAGCCTGAGAGCTGTATCCACATTACATGGAGCATGCAAATCGCTCCAATCAGTGAGCCAACTGAAATAGCATCTGGAGAGCTGTATAAATAAGACTATGTGTATCTTTAATATCATTAATATGGACTGGACCAACTGCAGAGGGGTAACAAAGTATAAAACTAGAAAACAATTGCTGTAATTATTATTTAGTTTTTATTTGCATATGAACTTGCTGTTGTTGCTTTGACCTTAAGTGTTTCCCACGGGATAACATTAACAGTTTATCATAAGAAAACATTTATTTCACCACCGTTAACAATTTTAAAGAAATGTTAATTGTTATAAAAGGGTGTGGAAATCAGAGACAATTCTCTTTGCTCTTCTGATCTCCAGTCCAGAAAATCACACGCTCACAGACACACAGTCATCTGCCTTTTCTCTTGGTTTCTCTCTCCCCTCCATAATCAGGCCTGGTTTCCTCCCAATAGAAAAACATCCCTCTTCCCTCCCTGCCTGCGTCTGTCAGCGATTCTGTGTGGGCCTGGACTCAGCTCAGCCCGTGGCCAAAAATATCCCCCCATGGCTCCTCTGAATGGGACCGGCCACATAGACCACAGGCACACAGCCCTAAAAATACAGAGAGGCTCAGCCACATTCATTCATTAGCACTGCACAGACTCAGGAGCTAACAGAGGGAGAGAAGCCCAGGAGACGGCTGTGCACATTGAGTGATGTAATAATGAAACCAACAATAGGTGTGGAAAAACAATTGTCTTCTTCTAATGAGAAGCACACTCAGGTCTCACCCACACCCAAGAAAAAGCTCAAACTCTTTTGCCAGAAGAGCGCAGCGTCAGATAAGCAACCAATAAATGTCTTCAGATTTCAGCCTGGAGACAAACACTTCTTCTGGCTGCCATGTAATATCCAGCGTTGGCGTGGGAGAAATTCATTAGAACTCATAAAGCTGTCACACCAAAATGATTCATCGCCCTACTGCTGGCTCTAACAGATAACCATCGTCTCATCACATAGTGCCACCCTTTATCTCGCCGATCTGATGATAGAGAGTTGGAGAGAGAAGGTGAGAAAGAGCGGGTTTAATTGGTGCATTATTGTTTAATGAAGACGAGCTCTTTGTCTGCATTCCTCTCTGGCTGTTCACTCGGTATACTTCCCCCCTGTGTGCGATGCCAACTTGAGCGTTGGGCGGCTGCTCAATGTGTGGGCACCGTTTCTTACACATTCCGTTCCTCTAACTCGCCAACAGACGGGACAGGCCCGGGCCAGATCACATGAGGAGTGTGTTCAGCATGAGTGGAAGAGTCTATTTGTGTGTGTACATTTGCAAGTATGAATATGTTTTAATTCAGTTCATATGGATGTGTTCTGTGTTTGCGTGTTTGTCTGTGTGTGTAGCAGAGAAAGCATGCTGCATATTTGTGTTTTTTAAGTATGTGTAAGGGCGTGTATGCGTCTGAGTATGTGTGCGCATGTGTAAACAGCTGGCAAGCCTGCCTGTGGTGGTGTGTAAACACAAGTGAAGGTATTCTGGCTGAGGTTACGAGGTGGGTGGGGGGGTATGCCAGTGCTGAATGAGGCATTTAGTGCTGACAGTTAAAAATACCCCGAGCTGGACTAGCGCTGCTGCAGCTAACGCCGAGCCGCAGAGCCGACCTACGCCGCTCGCCCCCCCACGCTAACTCATCAAATCACACGCCCATTTCAGGCTGATCTGGGCTGCGGCCTAGCATTCTAAAGCCTGATGTAAGATAATGGTTAACCAGAGGTATGAGCGAAGGCCTGGGAGTCCTCCCACACATGAAGACGTGTGGGTTCTCTATGGGCACGAACCAAGACGTTTGATACTCAAAAGTAAACATAACGCTGCCTTATCGTGCAGCATGATGCTGCAATGATGCTGTGTCTTTCTACACTTAACAATATTAGAGGCAGTGGAAAGATTTATTGGTGCGAAGGCAAAGTGTTGATAAAACATGACCCTCAAAAAACAGGTCTCATGCTGGCCATAATGCAATTAAAATGTATCAGACAAGACATTATGAATATTCCAAGATACAATTCTGTTAGATAAATAACTGAAATGTATCTTTCACCGAGTCATTCTGGGTTAGGATATTCATTCAGTTTGTTTCTTGGTCTGTCAGCGGTATTACGGAAAAACGACTAGTCTGGAGTTCATGAAACTTGGAAACGCGGGAGAGTGTGAGGGTCTACTAAATGCTTTAGCTGATCTTAATCAAGGGTTGGACATAAACATTTGGTCAACAATCGTTAACATTGTGCTGAATTCGGTGTCAGAATCTTCACAAAAATGTTTTCAAGTCAGAATATCAATTGGGAAACAACTATCAACGTGATGTTGCTTCCCATGACATTATGTTAAAACGCTCTGAGCAATACAAGACAAAACATTTTCTTTGACTTACAGTTCATGTTTAGGTTCTGAAACACATGTATTAATGTATCTATTTCCTATTTGTCCTCCTTAAATAACTACAATTACCCTAATGCTTCTGTCATTTCTTGGTTGCTGCTTAATATATCTTTATAATAATATTCTTTGAATTCTTGTTTTATGAAAACCTTTTGTCAATACTTTTGACTTTGTTTTGTTTGGGTCAAATACTCAAAAGTTGTAGTTACCTGGTGTTGGAGGAACATCCTGTAAGTTCCCATTGGCTCAGGCTGCTTATACATTGGGACTGAAACAACAACTTAATTCCACTGATTCAATCTGGCCATTAAATCATTTTAGTCAGAGGCAAATGGAGAGCTGTTTGCTGTTTATCAGGCTGAAAGGCTTCCTCTCGCTCATTTATTGATAGCATTACAGTAATATAGGTGTTTACGATAGGTGTGGGGCTTATTTAGAGTTAATAAAACATTCTCTCTCCTATGTAATGAAGGATGCTGTTTGACATAAGTGCTTTTTGTTTGTTCTGTTTGGTCTCAAGTGTGAGGAGAGGACCATTAACTTGAGACAAACATTTTTACCAGTGGTTTGTGAAAGCCTTCTCTGAAATGTACCGGAGGAAAGGCACTGATGCATGCTTTCTCGTCCGTCTTCAACTCCAAGTATCGAGACAGTGAGTGTACTATTTAAAAAAATGAAACCAAATCTCTTAAAACCTGACATGACAGCTCTCTAAGTGTCATGTTGTAACACCATTAGGTAAAGTGTATTAAGTGAAAAATGTTAGACATTGCTACATGAAGTAGCTTGCAAAAGAATGCGAATAGACTGAAGATAAGGCGTGTATAAAAGTGACTTACATGATTCATCTACATGAAACACAGCAACAGCAACCTTCCAGATAATTTGGCCAAGTGTTAACTTTCTCCCATCAAGACGGTGAAATACAGTAGGTGAGGCATTATGAAAAAGGGACCAGTGTCTGTTTTTGGGGGTCGCGGTTCGGACGAGGGGATATGGTTGACAAAATGTAAAACAGAATGTGTGTTTTTGTGTTAAATTTGATAACGTTCCCCTCGGGTTTCCAGGAGCACACGGATTGGGCTGAGTGCGACAGGGCTTCAAAAAGCAGCTATTTAAAAGTCTCAGTTAACAGGACCCTCCAAACTGCCAAACCGCTTCAAACGTCAGCCAAACAAGATCCACATTGTTCAATGGTATGCCCAAAGTGGCCATAACCCAAGCACGGGACCATAAACAACTTCTAATTGGTTTAATTATCATATAATTTTAAAAATATGTTTTAATATAGGGTCTATCCTTTTATTTACCCAGAGCGAAGTGGAAATAAGACTTGGGCCCAGTAACAAATTCAATATGTTCATAATGTAAACACCTTAAAGAGCTGAGAGAGAGAGAGAGGGAAAGTCAAGATTTTAAAAAGTGAGGTTTTTCGCTGAAGTGCTGCACATATGCAAAAAGAAGTCAAAGTAAATGTTTAGGGCTTTTGCAAGATAACCCAAACATGCTGGTGGATAGATAGAACAATGTCCAAAACCACTTCTGTCTTTGTTTTTCCAAAGGGAGCCGACCGAGATGATGTGCAGGGGAAACTGGCCGAGTGTTTCACAACAACTGCTTCTTTCCTGGATGGAGGTTGGAGTGGTGGAGAGGGATAAGAGAGGAGAAAAGGTCAAAATCCACAAAGAGGCTGTTCAGGAACATTTCTCAGCTCCTCCCTTCAAATTGCGAGCTGCAGAGGAGAGTAAATAAACGGCCTGCAGACGGCTGACCCTCTGATCAATACTCTCTTTTTGGAACCTAACTGTCGAGTGTTGACACGCAGAGGGCGGCGCGGGCCTCAAACGCTGCCTCAGCTACGAGCAAGGACACACTCACAATCACAACACACAGGAATGTTCAGCACGTCTACTTTAAATGCCGCCTCATTGGCAGTCCGAAGTGGATGGCACATCAATCTCTGTTTGGCACAACAACAATGAAAACATGCAAATGAGACGGCAAAACCTTCATGTGTAATAGGTTGGGAACTGTGGTTTAAACCAGAACACCTACTACAGACATATTACAAAGGATTTACTAAAGGTTGTGGCATGTTTGGTTATGAAGAGCTGCAGGGAACGACATGTCACAGTAGTACTATTTGTGCACATTTTTTTCCAAGAATAAAAAAAAACGTAATAAATGTTTTTAATGAATTAGTTGCTTGCGGTTTTGTTTAACTTGACAGCTATGTTTTATAAAATAAAAGGTGTTTGCATTTACATTAGTAAATTATAATGCCAATTATTCCCAGAGCAAATGATCCACCTTTTGCTTTTGGCTGGTGATTTATTATACATTCCTGCTACCTGGTTTTTGCTATTCCACTGATTGGCCAATGATGTTGGTAATTTGTAAAAAAAAACGAAAATGAAAAGAATACACGGTAAAGAAGAACTGCTACCTGATGTCAATATGGCAACCCTGTCAATACTTAACTAAACAACCAAACCACATTCTCAATTTGTTTTAAATTTGTGGTAAATTGAAACAAAACAACACATTGACTTGATTTCACACATCACAAGTCTCCGCTGGTCTCCAGGGTGAAAGTGCTTGTGTGACCCCTCACTCCACCCTGACCTCACCATGATTAGAAACACATTTCCCCTCCAAACATTATTAACAATACAATCAGCACAAAATATAAATACAAAATAGCACTGCATACATGAAATGACAACCCTGAATGTTTTGAATTTCTTTTATAGTTACATAATCCAACTTCATATGAAGCAGACTTAAAGTTAGCAGAATAGTGTATATGACTGGCACCAATCTGGACGTGTATTTCAGAGTAATTGTTGCATCACTGTTAAGCACAGACCCATAGCAAATACAGTTCAGAGACGCCATTGAGCCCCCTTTCAGACCAACTGTCATTGTGCCAAATCTGTGGCCTCACAACAATTTTAGGCAGCGCCAGAATGACGGATAAACTGCCTTGAGTCATCGGATTCCTATTAGGGAAAATGTTTGCGGAATGATTGGCAGAGATACCAGAACCACTTTTAAAATGGTCAGAGAAGATGAAGAGGGAAAAGGAGATTGAGGCATCAGGTCTGCTCCAAGACTAAATCTGACTGTCAACAGTGTTAGCCTGTGATCCGGCCCTCCAGAACGACACACGCTGCACGCCATACTTTGAGGGGAAATAGAGTAATAGCAGGAACCTGATAGTGTTTAGATGCTCAATCCAAGCATTCAGTAGATTCTCAAATGCTCTGCTTAACTGCTGAGGAAGACAAGCTAGGTTCTTCCTCTCTTTTTATGCACGTGAATTGAGGATTAAGGCTGATTGTTTTGTTAAACTACCAATTATAGTAAAATGTTCAGATTATCTGCAAAAACGGAGAATTTACTGTATAGTCGCACCATGAAAGCAATGCATACGCACACTGTAGCAGCTCTGTTTTGGAAGCCCTGCCGATCCTCTCTTGTTTTGTCTTGGGTGTGCTGCGAAACGTGCCTTTCATTTGCAGCTTTGACCTCGGGATCACTCCATAATTTTCAAAACGAGTTCACTCCTCATTAAAAGTGAGAAAAATGATCGAGCGATAGGGGGGTCGGGGGCAAAAAGGGAGAAGCTGAGATATCAAGATAAATGGGACGTGAGGAATAGAGAGGGAGAAACGGCGAGAATGAAAGAGCGTTTCGGTTGATGTGAGCCAAATGACAGGCGTTGGGACACGAATGTGAAAACTTAATGGGGCTGGCCTCAGAAGTGGGCCTCCACAGTCAAATGAAAAGCCTGTGGAGCTGGTTCCTGTGATGGATGAAGCGTTGTGCTCGCCGGGCCCTGACAGATTCTGGGAAAGCGCTTGAGCCGTCTCCTGTTCTGATAAAGAAATAAGAGGAGAGCCAGCGCTGCTCGTCTCGCTGAGGTGACAGAGGAGCTTAACAAAGTAGTGGATTTTCCAGCTAGACTGCTATTATCTACAAAGATGAATACCAATAATGCGGTTTGATTTGCAGTACTCTTGTATGACAGGTATAGGATCCATACTCGAGGCTAAGGTACCATCTTACTAAGCCTCTGATCCAGTGACACCAGAGAGCAGGAACTGAGCCCATATCTCCTTGTTCAGGAGATCTTCAGTCTGCTTTCTAATTGGTACCATCTCCTCTCAGAGTGACATCACTGGAGTCATGGCAGAGGTGATGGGGACCAGATGGTGATGAGCCACTCCCATGTCTCCCTTCTCTACACCTCCCACCCATGTGGTTTTCCTTTGGTCCTTCGCTTATCTTATCCGTCAGCTCCTCCTCTGATGTCGCCATCAAAATGTTTTTTTATTGCCTTCGGTTTCCAAAACAGTTGCTGTAGACTAAATCAATATGCATTCACTTCAACTCCCACATCCTTCATTCTCGCTGTGATTGATCATGCAGGATAAGTTGTCCTTTTCATAAAATAGATAGATTGATCCGGCCTCAAAAGGTTGTGTTCTGATTGAACTAAAGTGGATTGTGGTGGCGGACTCCTTCTGCAGGCCTTCGACCTCTAATTAACACCCGCTCTATCCTCCCTCTCCTCCCCCTTCATCATTTCCCAAAAGTGATCCAATACAGCCCAGGCGTAAAGCGTTGCTGTCCTGGCGAAGGTCGAACCTCTTCAGCGCCTCAGACTTGCACATAGAAACACACAGAGGCCACGCATTGATCCTTGGGGCTGGTGTTCATTTCAGATTCCTGTTAGGATCCATCCACCTCATTGATTACTCCATCTCCTCTGATTAGGCAATTGAAGGCAACATACCAGCGTTCCGATGGGTCTGATCAGGAAGACTTGCCCCATAGGACAGCTGATAAATAGGAGATGGAACAAATGGACTGAGACCGGAGTTAACAGTTCACTGAGGACCTTTTTATACTATTGTTCTCCATTACTCTTAGCCATTGCACGTTTGGATTGCATATGTTGTTCTGTACCCGTGTACACTTGCATCATCATCTACAGGACATTTGGAAATGTTGTTCACATAGAGAAAATGCTTATCGCGAAATCCAAATCGCACACAATGGAGACCATCTTCGCATCATGCCAACTATTGTTTGTGCTTTAGAGAAAAGAACAAAAACTAATCTCCTGACGCGTTGCCACCCTGTTTGGCAACTGGCCATGCATTTCAGAGGATTGAGACTCACACGTATTTCAATTTTCAGAAGAGACTTGCAGCATTGAAAATGTATTTTGTTCATCCGATTGACTCTGCCAGGGTTTCATGCTCATTTCTAAGGAAGCGTATTGTCAAGGGCGAAGGTATTTTGAGGAACAGTTCTCGAGAAAGCTGTGGGCACCAATACTGGAGGCCAAGCAGGTCTGGCGTGTTACATTTGCTCAGCTATGATTGAAATGTTGGAGGAGGGGTTCTATCAAATGGTGAATTAATAATAGACTTCAAATAAGGAGCAACAACAATACTTGTATGACTACACTGACTCAGATCAAAGTATTTGTGGCAATTCCAAAGCATTGGCATATGTCAGTGTTAATGCCTATAGGACAGAGTGCAGACACAAAGGCGGTGTGTGCCCACGACACAGATCACATGCAGCGACCTGGAACTGCTTCTGAACACACAGCCCAAACCACAGAAGTAGATCCAGTCACAGCAACAGAGGGAAACCGTCTAGGCATTCTTCCCTGACTGTGTCAACAATGACACACCTCTGCTCCGGCGTGTCCCCTCCCTCCTCCTGCCGCCCTTAAAGCACTGACTGAGGGAAAACAGGCCTGTGTCACACTGTAAAGGCTCTGTTATTCATTGTCCTCAGTGTCTTGTAGAGTCCTTAATCCCAGCCTTGCTTAGGCTCTGTCTGTCTCTCTTTCTCTCTTCAGAAGGGTAGAGCAGCAGTTGAAGAAGTAGCCCACCCTAAGGGTTGAAAGCTTGTATCCCATCCAGCCCTGAAAGCTGTTTTCACTCAAAACATTGTCAGCGTGCCCAAACATGTCAGAGGAAGTTATTTGTAACAAGAGGGATAGGGAACTATCCTTTGGATCTGTCATCAGGCCCTGGAAGGGAAGCTCGCCGCTCGCTGCCCGCACACCTCCGCCGGCCAATCAGAAGGCAGGAAAGAAAAATAAATAGATGGCTGTGTCCCTGAATGGAGAGCTCACACCAGCGGTTTCATCATGATCCTGGCGTGACGGGTGCAATGGCAACCGTGTTTCTAAGAATGTTTCCACTTCTTATTTTTCCTCTGCTGTTACTTCGCTCTCATCTTTCCCAAAGGTGACCACTTCTAAACACAGCACATGAAATGTCTTTCAGTAAAGGGAAAAATATTTAAAACAGAATCCCACCGCATTACCTAATCAACAAAGTAAAGCAAAAAAGTGTGCTTATTTTGGAAATCTAATACATGGTGAGACTCATTAGAACACCACAACTTCCATCTTATTACACCGTCTTTACCAATGACATTGCATAATAGTAGTCTTTCTGGCCATAAATCCAGCTTCCAAGAAATGGTTTAAGGGGGAGTGATGATCAGTCATTTGAAAGCATTAAAGTGATAATACAATGATTCAGTATTGTACTAAAATGAAGCCATAGAGGCCGATTTATCCTTTAACTCTTGATATATTTGCCATGATGGAAATGACATAATGACGAGTAAACTAAAAAGTGTAAAATTAGTGTCCCTTTAGCTAGTGAGTATGTATTGATTATGTATTGTACAGTATCTAATTTAATTGTTTTTATTTTTATCTTACAGGTATATATTTAACTTTTTTGCACTATATATATATATAAATGTTGTTATGTCTAAATGATATTGTATGTTGCACTGTAATAGGAGCCTGGGACTTAAGATGTTGCCAAAACTATGCTGAGCATAAGACAATGAAGCCTTTGAATCTTGACTTCTCAATAACAAGGACGGCAGCAGCTGACAAACAGATGAAAATCAGACAAGCTTCAAGAGATCACACAAGAATATTTAAATGAATTATTATATTTGCTCTAAATGTATACAGAAGCTGAACATTGTTCTCTCTGTACTGTGTGGGATGGAGCAACATCCGTGCCATGAGTCACTGCAGCGCGTCCAACCAGCTCTCTGGGCGTAAAAACAAACTTTATTAAAAAGATCATAGGCACGAGGGCCGACAATAGCAGTAGTCATTAATCAAAGGTGGAGCAGCTGCCATGGCATGCGTGGCGTGGTGGGAGGCTGGGTTGGAAAAGCATCACAGAAAATGACTCATGTTCTTCCAGATTTGTCGGTGCAATTCCCTCACGTCTCCTCCTCCCTCATCAGGAATGTCACAGCAACTGGAAAAAATGTCAGCGGCTGAGTGTTGATCACTGACAAAAGAATCAATATGATAAATGCTAACAAATGCAGACACAGTCCAGTACAAATATCAGCTGGTGTGTAGAAACACACAATGAGTGACACGCAAGCTTCATTTTACAATCAGTTATAACACTGTAGGCACACATGCATATGCTCTATCACAGTAACACACACATAGAAACTCCTCGAAGCCAAGCTGTGCCCAATCAATTGTTGTAACCATTACTCAACAGATGTGGCTAATTTGTCCCTGGCAATTTTCATCATGGTCGGGTGATGGTCTACAGAGAGAGGTAGAACAAAGCAAAGGCGGTCACATGACAAGTCTCGAGCAAACCGTCGCAGCCACAAACACACAGGATAAATGTCAGCACTTTGACCGATCCAGCCTTCCCATTCTGCTTCTATCAACACACACGAGCACAATAAATATCAGCATTGGGTAATGGTGGTGCTAGAGAGAGCTGCTTAGTAATGACTGAGGCCGGACTTGGTGCTGCTAACACCTCAAGGAGTGCCAGGTAGCAAATGTGAAACGTCTGATGTTGCACCGGAGTCATTTAACTAAATTAAGCCAGTTAAATGGGCTGGAGCCTGTGGTTGGCTGAATGTAAAGAGAAGAGTCACTACCTCGTCCACACACATTTGTCAATGCAGGCGGATAGACTGGCGCATGCATAGCACACAGATACACACACAGGCTCTGTGGGTAATAGCGGCTGCATGGGTGTTAGAGGGGCGCCACTGTGGTCGGACTGGGCTGTCTGGGAGCATAAAGTGGCCTTCTCATGGTTCCCCACTTTCCTGGGTGGTCTGACTCCGCCGTTGGTGTGTGTGTGTGGACAGGGACGGACATACACTCGTCCTGCAAAGGTGAGATGAGTGAGTGTGTGTGGTTGCAAAGGGTGGCAAGACAGCCTGGGCAGTGCCCACACATGGAGCGCCGCAAGTCCCACTGACCATTCTATTCACTGACATACACACACCCACACACACCAAGCCCCCCCATCCATGCAGAAACAAATATTTTGACAAAGATGGGTAGACGGGGCGTCTCCTCTCTCTCTAACTGGGCTTCTTCTAGTGTCAGCTCAGCACAGGACGGCATAAACAGAACCTGGGAAAACCTCATCCACTTTTAGAGTCAATCAGCCCCCCGCCACCCACCGACCCCAGCCCGATGACAACCATGGATGCAGACACAAACACTGAACCATCAGACGGGGGAGCGAAGAAGACATCAGACTCCTCGGGTTTTTAAGTTGTGGTCAAAGTGGAACAAAATAAACATTTTCTCCTTCCAGTGAGATTTCAACAGGCAGATATACAGCCTGTCTCCATTCCAGTTATATTGAAAAAAAGTGTCATTCTTTCTCTCTGTAGCTCGCTCGCTCTCTCATAAGTGCCAGGCTATTTTGGTTTCCCAAAATATTTTCGAAGGCCTGAAGAGCTGCTTTTATATATCTATCGCCATAGCTGTTTGAAAGTGAGAAGGCCAGCTGAAAAGGACCATTCAGTAGCCAGAATCAAAGTGTGCTGTCTGTGTGAAATGGCTCTCGAGAGAGGGAAGGCCACCTCAGTCCACAGAGCAAAATTAGTGTTTCACAGCAGATAGGCAAGAAAATAGGCAACAATTGATAAGCAATCGTGATTTGGCTTCCTATCCCATATCACATGCAGGCTCATTAGAATAAACCACCCCCTATCTAAGTATCTCCAAGGCTGGAAAACTTTTATCGCTTGCCAATAATACACACTGAGCTTTTTTGGGAAGCATTTGGGAAGTCCCCATAATATTTCACTTTAAATATAGAATCAAAGAACTTAACAGTTGTTCATATTATTACATATTAAGACCAGTCAAACAATCTTCTATCTAATCACTAATCTTTTATTCTGGAGTAGGTTACCACTTGTGAGGTTTATTCTTTCTTGCTGACGTAAAACCCTTCCTACTGGAGTCAAGACTGCTCGGTTGTTTACATGTTATTTCCCTGCCTCGTCCATGCATGCAGGCAGAGTTAAGGAAGCAACATTTATTATTGATCAGGCTACTTCAAAATGTCCTTCTTGAGTAATAAACAGTCGTTCATAGACAGTCGGTGCATTAGCGTCAGCAGGAGCGCCAGGCGGAAAGCAGAGGCCTATCAGTCACCATCACTCCCAACGTGACGAGACTGATTATAGGTTATTATTAAGCTGTATTGATCACTGCCTGGGGGAGCTAAGTGTGCTGGAGAGACACTGTTGAACTATATAGGGAGAGACTTTTACATCTTCCAGCACTATAGTACACTGTACAGTAGTAATGTACCCTATTGGAAAATTAAAGCAGCTCACAATGTAAGACAATAAACACAGTGTTTACCATGATGCTTTGTTTCCAGTTTCACTAAGCGTTTTCTCTCACAGCCTTTGTCAGGGAAGTCATATTTACCATCAAATTCCGTCAGTGGTTTGGAGCTTTTATCGTCACAATAATTATGGCGGTCCATTTATTGAATAAACTTCTGAAGTGGTAACACTCTTGAGATGCCAGAGCCACCCCAAACACACCACTTTTGGGGGCAGAGGGAACAGCTTAAAGGCTTTGGAAGCCATGTGGGTAACCTACCCTGTACCACTCTGTCCACACACACTCAGACACACACACACACACACACACACACACACACACACACACACACACACACACACACACACACACACACACACACACACACACACACACACACACACACACACACACACACACACACACACACACACACACACACACACACACACACACACACACACACACACACACACACACACACACAATTCTCTCCTCGAAACCAATCATTATACCCATCCTGCCCACAGCTTGAGAGTCCTCAGGTCCACACAACATACTTAGTTGTGGTTGAAGAAGCACTTACATCCTCTCAGCACTCTGCCATTCCCTGCCCAAGACAATGCTGTTCTGGTAGAGGATGGGGGGGGGGGTCTTCTTTTACGAACTTCCTGCGACCGTCCATCAGCCCGCTAAAAAGAAATGGGTGGGTACGGTGGCCACAGTCTCTAACCTCAAGGAGAGCCTAATGCAAGGGGCCTTTCTGGGCCAGCTCCTTGGCCACCATTGCATAAGAAGTGAAGATGTTAATTATTGATGCTCCATTGGGTTAAATATTTAATGGTGGCGACATGTAATTTACACTCACACTGGAGAAATCACGGGGTACAGACCAAAATAAACAAGTGTATTTGTGCCAAAGAGTGCAGGGGGTGTTATATGAATCCTATCCGGTGGGCTCTGATTTCACTAATAATCTTTGGTGTGAAACAGCAACTGTGTTCTTGATTTGATTCATATTGGAAAAGTGGGGAACCAGGAGATTTTAATGCACCATTCATAAATGTGAACCACATCAATAAAATGTAAAAGCAAAAAGGCTTTTCCCTTTTAGCAAAGATGAAACCCATCAAGGGCAGAATATTTATTGTTTTATACAAAGTTGCTTTTGATGAAACTATGATATATGAGCTACTATTTCAATATGACTTTGCTCAGAGCTCAAATACATTTGAGGTAAAAAATAACATAATATATCAATGAGTAGCATGTGGCATCGCACCAAACTAAATAACCCGGGAACCATTTGACTTCCACTCCTGATCTAGCATCCGCTTCATCAAAATCCTTTTTGCGTGGTTGCGTGACACCAACTGTCCCTTATTCTGATTTAGAACACGTTATATTGAAGTCAGACCAGAGTTGAACAGCTGTCTGTCACATAGCACGTTGCTAAATCTCCTGTATGTTCATTTTTGCCTGTGACTTCGCGAGGCTGAGCCGCACCATTAAGCAGGGATTTAAATGAGGTGGTGAACTTTGAGTTAACACCTTTTAGGGTTACGGATCATGGGAACATGTGTTGTGAATTTGGAGAGCTGCATGCTGCCATGTGAGCGCAGCAGAGTGACCTCTGACATGTGTAACACCTCCTAATTTGTCCTGAGGAGAAGTTAACGAGGCCTACTGGGGAGAGGGTCATTAAAGTGAGGCCCTTCTGACAGAGGAGCCTGTGTGTATATATGATGAGTTTATAGGTCTTTGAATAAAGTTTATTGCATTATTATAGCATTATGTTTAGAAGGGACTCCTTTCGTTATTTCAAATATTGGCTATGTAGAACAATGTAAAAATATAGGTTTTTTAATGAAAAACTTGTATGTACAGGGATTAAAGCCAATGTCACCTGTAATACCCAGCAATATTCTTCTTGTGTGCTGTGATATTAACTACCTTGGTCATTATATCTCTGATGATCTCACAGATGACAAAGACATCCATAGACAACGCTGCAAACTGTATGCCCAGGCAAACATATTAATGCGGAAATTTCACAAGTGCTCTGTAGATGTCAAGGTATTACTTTTTAAAGCTTTCTGTAACTACAAGGCTAGCAGCATGCAAAAACTAAAAGTTGCATACAATGATGCTTTACGGTTGCTGGTGAGGGTACCAAGATGGCATAGTGCCAGCCATCTGTCAAGCCCTTTTAAGAAATGTAATGTACAAATTCATGTGTCGTCTAGAAGAGTCAGACAATCATGTTTTCTCGATTTTAATTAACCCTGTGAAGAGTTCTACTCGGTTCTCTTCCATGATTTGGAGACATTGGCGCAACAGCCTCTACAGACAGTGAGCATATATGTGTGGCTAGCTGTAATTGGACTGATTTTATGTTTTTCATCTGTTTTTTTGCTTAACTTTTTAATCCTATTTATTGTTGTGTATTTTGTCATTTTGTATGTGATATGGACCTTGAGTGTGAAATAAAGATTGAATTGAATACTGTATAATGCAGTCCATTACAGCACATTTTGAACAAAAAAAGAACATTAAAAGCTCAACAAAAGCAATATTTACTGCAAGGCTGTATGCTGTATTTTTACTTTACGTATATGTAAGTATTGAGATAATTAAGATGTGTAGAAATGAAATATTTACATGAAAACACATTGAAGTACAAATGCAAAGTAGCTTCAAGTAAGATTTAAAAACTTAAAAACGGTATTAGCTCAAAGCACAGTACTCAAGTACTTATTTAACTTCCATCACTGTCAGCCACTGTCAATAAGAACACCAATGTGTGGGTTACTGGTATAAATGATAATGAAAGCAGGTGTGGTCTGAAAAGATGTGTGTCAATATTAAGTGTCTCTCTCTTAATCAGACTCTAGGTCAAGGAACATGTCATGTTGATCTTGGTGGATGGGGTTACCAAATGCCGTAGTTAGTGGTAGTTAACTTGGCACATTTACTGTACACCAACTGTACGGCTGTATGTCTGCATGACTCTGTATTTGAACATAAATTCATGTGTGTGTTTCAGAGGAAGGTGTCAAAAGTATAGGTTAAGTTGTGAGTAAATTTATCAGATGAATAGGAGGACCGAATTTACGACCGGAAACTCACATGACCAACCATCCGTTAGGTCTCTTATGATCATACGACTTTTCCCTAGGTTCACCTCTCGTGCACCCGAAGCAGTGAAACCACACCATATGCTTCCAGGGCAGTGTGCTTACCACTGATAAACATTCCTCAGACTGTGGTGGAAACAGATTTTTTTTTAACGCTGCTGTGTGTGCCTTTGTCAGCCAGGAGCCCTTGACTACGACCGAGGAGGAATGCATGTAAAGCTGCTTTGAAGGGCCCCTTTTAGCTGCTGCACCACTGGAGGGCACTGCTCCGTCTGCCTCCACACAGAGCGCTCTTTGTTAGGAGAAGCTTGAGCCAGAGACAGTGAGGATAAATTACAGGGGAAAAGAGAGGGTAACTCATCTATCTGCCACACTTTGCATCATGTGCGATTAAAGTTTCAACATGAGATCAAATCGCAATTTTTATACATTTTTATGAGCTGGTAATAATGAAGTGCTACTCGGATGAGAAGTGTTTATCACTGTTAAAGGTAAAGGGTGTTTCTGTGGTGTGAAGCACTTTGCTCACCAAAAAGAAAAACAACAACACGCAAATGCCACACAGCATGAAGCCTCCTCTACCGCAAAGCTCGCAGCCATGTTTTTCTATTTCCTATTTTTCCCCCTTCTCGGGGCAAACTGCAGGAGGGTTGCCTACATTGGAATGCTACCGGGTTTGAGTTGTTTCAAATGAAATAGTTTGGCCTCAACACCTCCGCCCCCCTCTAGCCACAATGTCACAAACACTTACATCCTGGATGAAGGGGAAAAAAAGAGAAAACACAAAGTGTGCAACGACAGTTGGCACAGATAAAGTGCAAAGAAACGAGGCAGCTGCAGAGCCAGAGCAGATCTGCTGACTCAGCATTGTGGACTGCTAGCACTAATGCTACAAGTGCCACTGCAGGACATGTCTTGTTTGCTGGAAAAAATATTGCTAAGTGGGTTAGATTGAAGAGAACTGGTGGTTCATCCTTTGCAGAAAATGACAGGATGGATGTGGGGTTGGAAATGTGGGGGATCCACTTTGAAAGCCAATGGTGAAAATTGGAGAAGAGTTGGCATCCAAGGTGATGAAAAAATTATGAAAAAGGGCACACACTATAAAAAAGATGTGGAAAAGTTGGAAAATCAATCAGAGACAGGGTAGTATTCTGCATGACTGATGGCCCGTAATCAGAGGATATGATACAATGAGGAAGGTCCAAACCACCGGCAGCCCCGCGCGCAGTGCTGGAACCGACGCCTGCAGAAGCTCTGGCTTTATTGGAGGTGGGCAGACATTCAAGTTTTTCTTTGACGCTCCACCCCGCAAGCCACTTTTATGGGGCTGTTTACTAGCATGGGCTTCCAGAGATCTTTATCCAGTGCGCCTTTGATTTGCCAGAGCTCTCATCCCACATCCCATATGCAGCGGCAGAGACACAGCCTTTCAAGACGCACAAATAGAAATCTGGCAGTCATTTCACAGTCAAATTTTTTTTGTGTCTTTCCCCCCCCCCCCCCCTTCTCTGTTCACCCCCTTCGTTTTATTCCTATACCCCCCCCCCCCCTTCTGTTTCTCCACATCTTTAGATATAATTACGGAGGCTCTTTGCAGATGTTCCTTCTCTCCCTTCTTCCCATTACCCAGATTTGGGGAGATGAGTAGAGATGTGATGTTGCACCAACGGAGGGGACAGACAGCCTTTAGTAAAACACATTCTTCTCTGATAAACTACAAAGGAATGGTAAATAATAAATAGGAATGGCAAGACCCCTCACCACCACATGCAGGCAGCAACAGGATATGACAGGAACTGCAGCATAAATGTTAATTGCATTTATTTCCTATGACAACTGGTGCATTACAAAGGCTTCAACAAACGCACAGCAGCTGGAGCGACCGCTGGGGCTTCTACTGTACAATGTAGGTGGTCGGGACATTACTGTTCTAATTCATGTAAAGTTGAAGAAGAGCTTTTAAACTTTTCAAAGTGAGGAGATGTCAATAGAAAAACAAGTTGAAAACCACTTCCGTCGACCCAGACCGAAACAACAAACAAAGAGATCAGCAGCTGGAGTAAAACTGTCAAATAAGAAAAGTATAGGGTTCAGGAAGGGAAGTCAATACACACACACTGCATATAGCTCTGGTCCAAGCATGACCATCGGACAGGGTGCAATTATCCTGCGTTGACACAAAAGCACACAGGCCGTAACATTTACCCATTGTTAACACCAACCTCTGTGGATAGTGAAGTCGAGCGGCAAGTCGGGCCAAGCTAAACCAGACCAGACCAGACGAGGCCGGAACACCCAATCACGATTGGCCTCAACCACCCATGTCACATGACCAAGGTCAACAGGAAGTTTCGGGAAGAGAACGGGAAAAATAACACGGCATTCGGCAGGTTTAGGACACCATTGAGTGTGCCTTCGTCTCCTATTCCCACTTCTATTTCATTTGCCATTCATCAAAGTGTCAGATCGGCTGTCGGCTACTTCCCAAGTTGTTAGACAGGCAATCCTCGGGTGTGCTTACTCAGCGAATTGGTGACAGCCAACCTTAAAGTTGCTTGTTTTAAGCAAAGAATCTAAAAAGTATTAAGAATAATGTGGCTCCCCCATGTAAGTAGGAAGCAAGGTGTTTGAGTCTGGGCATAACAGCTCTCTGTGGATTAATTCATGAACTGCTGCAGTCCGGCAAGAGAGGTGTGATTTGGCTCGATGCGAGTGAGGGGTTCTGCATGGTAGACAGAGGCAGGAAGCTCTGACTGAGAGAGAGAGGGTCAGCAAGTCTATATAACGGTTTCCGAGAGAAAGAGAAGTTTAACTGAAACACAGAGCCCCCTCGCTCGTAATCTTTCTGTGGTTTCCTTCTCTTCTCCTCGGCCACAAACCCCCATGAAGACAGCCTCTCTTTTACTGCTGCCCTCGAAACCGTTCTCCTCCCCTCCTCTCCTTCAATCTCCTTTTCTTTTGTGGTATAAAAAAGATGATGCTTTTTCGGGTCTAGCTGTGGCCTTGGCCCCGGTCCATGGGAGGAGATGCGGTTTCTCCAGCTGCTGTGAATCCTGAAATGATGGTCTGCGCATGAAGCCTTGCTTAATTTGTGTAGTCGAGGCGGCGATACACCCCCGCCAGCTCTCCACTCCGCATTCTCTATCCCTCCATCATCTCTATTAATTATCAATCTGAAGGTCTGCCTTCTTTTTCATGATTTCAGCTTCTGCTTCACCTTAAAACTGACTATTCCATCTGAAAAAGTTGGGCTTGCATAATGATCAAATCCTCGACACGGACACATTTAAGACAACAGATCCTCTTGTAAATGAACTGAGTATCTTCATTGATCGAGTGTTTTGATTAATTGGTGTTTTGTAGCCTTAAAGCAAAAGTATGACATTTTGGGAAATACGCTTATCAGCTTTCGTGCTAAGAATTAGATGAGAAGAATGATAAAACTCTGTACACCATTTATATCGTTTTATCGTGCTTGAGCCAAAGGCATTTAGGTTAGCTTAGCACAAAGACTGTAAACAGCGAGCCTGCTTCTGTCAAACCCCAACAACTATGCAGATGGGTACTTTTAAAGCTCACTATTTGACAGGTTATATCATATTTGTTTAGTCTGTACCAAAACCGAAGCAAACCTGAAAATGTATCATCTATGGAGTTTTTGTTGCTAGATGTTTTCTTGGTTTTGAGATGTGACTCCAAGAGGATTCTGTGTAGTGCTTTGTTAGCCTAGCACTTCACCATCGGAGTCGTCTAAGGGTTGTTTTATATTCTAGGTAATACGAACAGCGAGCTCTAAATATATTGATAGTCCAAATCAAAGTCCAACTTGCAGTATAATTGACCAAAAATGAGACTGTGAATGCCAAGAGACCAAGTGCAAACTATTAGTGAAGAAAAGGTGGAGTCGAATGGCGACACTGCCATGTCCAGATAAAAGTCATTTACATCCCCCACAGTAAACACTGCCCACTGTACCGATCAAAAACATTACATAAGAGAGTGTGGTGGAAGGTTAGGAAGTCTGGCTGGGCTCCAGTGGCTTTCTAGAGGCCCTGGTCTCTGTCTGTACATTAACCAGGATATTAAAGGAAATGCAGGCCACCACAGGCTCCTCTGCTGTGGTTTGCCATCAGCCGGAGCAAATCTGTGTGTTCCAGGGGCACACTCTCTGCCCAGTCCTGACATGAGGACTGTGTGTGTGTGTGTGTGTGTGTGTGTGTGTGTGTGTGTGTGTGTGTGTGTGTGTGTGTGTGTGTGTGTGTGTGTGTGTGTGTGTGTGTGTGTGTGTGTGTGTGTGTGTGTGTGTGTGTGTGTGTGTGTGTGTGTCTTGTGGGGGAGTCGGTGGGACGACTGCGTGACCACTGTGTTCCGTTCTGTGTGGCCTGTCAGCAGCCGGTCGCTATAGTAATACTCACTCATTACACATAATAGTCGCAGAGACAAAGAGGCAGGCAGATGTAAAGACACACACACACGCACGCACACACACACACACGCACGCACGCACGCACGCATGCAAGCAAGCACACACACACACACACACACACACACACACACACACACACACACATCGTCATGAACAGACATTCCACGTGGGCCCCTGTGTGTTCACGGACCATTAGCATAGCTACAGTGTGAGCTAATCAGTTGTGGCAGTGTTTTGCTGGGGCAGCGGCTGGGTGGGACAGGTAACATTCAATTAGAGCCCCGCCTGGAGAAGACCAGAAGACAGCAGAGTCGCGTTACCAAGCAAACACACGACACACTCTGCAGGACGACGGAGAGGGAGTGGAAGTGTTGGGAGCCAATCTTTCCTCTGGAGTCTGAACAGAAAAGCTTCCCACCTCATCAATGTGCTGGTTTATTTCAATGAATACCACCCAGTGTGTGTGTGTGTGTGTGTGTGTGTGTGGGTGTGAAATGAAGGTTCATAGATATTTGCACACAGCTCGACGTATATGTGTGCATTCATATTGAATAGCTGAACATGTGTGAGTGTGTGTGTGTGTGTGTGTGTGTCTGCGGGGGATTGTCTCTTAATATAGTTAAGCTGTGAAAAACCCCAAAGTCTTTGGCGAGGTCTCACACACACTTTTTCTCCTTCCCCCCTCTCACCAGAACCATTTATCAGAGCAGAACAGGGGCAGCTAGCGTGTCGTAAGCCTCTTTGGAGCCACAAACAAATCAAGCAGGGCTCTCCATCAAATGAACTCCCCACTCGACTGGCGGTTACATAAAGGTTTACTCACTCGCTGTGTTAGAGCATGTTTCAGGGGGAATGGCTTCTGATTGAATACATCCATACGTAGCAGTGCGAGGCGAAGAAAAATGACTTAGACTCATAGGAGGGGGGTGATTGTCAAACTTTGTTCAATTCACCATATGTCAGAGTATTCATTGCAGAGGTCTTACAAGTAGGGCTGGTTCCTTTATTTAGGTGCAGGTGTGGGATCCCTGCAGTGGTGAGTTGCAAACCATTGTAGCTTTGATTGAACCTTCTGACCATTTGTAATGATTGTGATGTATGTATTTTGGGGAAGGGGTCTTTATGCCTTTATTCAAAAGTGTGAGAGGCTACAGGGAATGAGTTTGGGATTTTTGGTTTTCGGGTTCAGACAAGAAACAAAGGTCCCCAGCAGATGTGATCACAGTATGGTGACCATTTTAACCACTTAAATGTGTGATGAGTTACATTTAGCTGTCTCTCCTCACAAAATATAAATATTTCACAGGCTCCCATGCCTTTCTAACTTTCAAGATGTGAGCTATGCACTTTCCATAAAACTGAAAAGCTAACCTGATATTTCAGACATATGGATAAAATAGATACTGATACAAAGTTGGAAGTGGAAAGAGACACATTTAAAAAAACGTTTCCCTCGAGTGTTCCAAGAAGTATTATTGTTGGTGTGACTGTTGCAAAGACAAACAGATAACTTTCTGTTTTCTTCAGAGCCTAGTAATTACCAACACCTCAGGACACACTGTATTTTGTTTTCCACAGTTACTTCGGCTGTTCCTCCAACTGTTATTCCCATTACGGGGATAGTAACTGCAAAAAACGTACATCGATACTTTTCTGTGAGGATGGCCACCAATGCTACCAAGGAAAAACCAAAGCACTATCCTCTTCTGATTTTGACATAGGACGCACTTCTTGTGTGCAGAAAATCCAGCTTTCATTTGACCTGGAGATAATAGCCATTGGCTGACGGAATTACATAAGGAATGCAAAACTCAAAGGGATAAAGGCCAATGGGGTCACAATTAAATAACTATTCCATCGCGCAATTGTAAAGGTGTGATTTTGCCTGTGGTATTCCCCCACACAACCTCGACTAGATGCTCTTAAAAATAACCTTTCAAATAGAGCTAGCTATTTTAATAGGCTCGTTAATTCACTAAATGAATGCATTACTTGACAATGTTTCAACATCTTCAACTTGTCTTGACAGGCAAACCTGTGGCGTAGGTATGAAGTTTATAACATGAGTCATCGTCACAAACAGACAGACACAAACACAAAAACCACCATGGCGACACAACAGAAATACAGACAAGAGGGATCATAGTACTTAGAATAAAAAAAACAACTAGGGATACACTTCGGAATGCTTTAAACCTATTAGTTGGTGTTTCAAAATAAGTAGATATTTTGTAATATTATTAAAGATGGAAAAATACATCAGGCAAAGTTGAAGCATTCGTCTGTCAAGATTAACATCAAGAACCTTTTAAATGAAAGCTCCAACCTATAAATCAAACGATCAATCATTGGCCAGATACATTAAGGCCTTGGGCTTCACCGCAGTAGTCTGATATGTTTTCCTTTTGGACGAGAAGGTAACCAATCAATATCATTGGCCTTCACCCTGCCAACCCTGACCAACCCACTCCCTGCAGTAAACAGGAGATGTCTTTGTTGTGTTGTGACCCCCCTCCCTCCAACAGCACGGCCATTGCTGACCAAGACCACAAGGGCCACGAAGAGGGACCATTCACAATCTGGGGGTCCGAAGCCTCGACAAAAGCCCAAGTCAGGGCAAACTGTGAAAACAGACGGAGCGCAGGGTTTAGCCTTCTGCTCTGTGGTCGCGCTACAGCTGGGACAGTCACTCTGGCAACTTGACCTTCACCCTGACCCGACCGTGGCTTGGGAGGACAGAGAGGGGGCCTTGCCCTGCGCTGACTCCTGTGACTCTATTGGTAATGGCATTGATTACTGCTCCTAGACACGCAGATTTGTGAGGCTGTGTATCAGCACAGGCACGACCATGACTGAGCGCTGCTAATAGAACAAGCTGAGGGCCTTGAAATATAGGGACAAGATGGATGTTGTATGACTCTGTTGAGCTTTGTGAATGATTCATGGAGATGACACTCACTACTTCTAGGCCTAAGATACAAAGTATACAGTCCCTTTGGTCTCTACACCCTCTCAGCTCCATCTCACACCCTCCCCTGTGGAGGACAAAGGGGCTTTTAGGGCCCTGATGAGGATACAGTTGGAGTCACGGGGTGATGAGCCCTCTATCTCATCTCAATTACTGCTGTCATTAATGCAGAGGACTTTGAGCAGGAGGAAGCCCAAAGTGACACTAACAGTACACTTAACCTTTGGAGCATGCAGATGCTTCTCCACTGACTGAAACATAGAAATGGTGGTCGAATTTTGAATCTCAAGAAGGCAATGTGTAAGTGTTTATTGAATAAGTCATATGCACACTAATCAATCCAGCAGTTACCAAATTCATATTTAACGAACTGCACTACCTTCTGAAACTAAAGGCAGATCACTCGTTGATTCTTAAGCTAATCAACAAAGGATGAATATAAAGCAACCGTCTATAAGTGTTTGTCTAAACGATAGGCTGTAATTTGAAATGAAGTGTATACTCACCCATAGAGGGCCTGGTCTCCTAGGGCCACTAGTAAGCATTAGGAGAGGCCTGCGACTCACACTACACATGAATATTTAAGGACACACAGGGACTCTTCCATTTGGCTTCCCAGAGGGGGTGAAGCAGGCCCCTATATCCTAACTCCTCCCTCATTGCACTCTCTCCTAACCCTGACCTCTGTCATCTTCTTGCACTTCAGTTCCTCCCTTTGCTTTTTTTTTTTCCATATCTCTTTTGCTATTTTCTCTACACCTCCAGATTCTGTTTTCTCTTAGCCACACGTCTCACGCTTGCCTGCTGTCTCTTCTTTCTGTGGTTTGTCAGAGCTCAGAAGCCACAGAGGCAGATGAAGGGATGAGCACTCTCCCTTTTCCCTCTGCCTCTGCCCTGCCAGTGTGTGGACGAGATTGAGATGCGGTAGACGATGCGGCAGCTGGTTCTTCTTTTGCTCTAATCACTCCCAGAGAGCCGATCATGGTTTGATTTGGTTTTTTACAGCCTGGCCTTATTTTTCACATCAGCGACGTGAATGCCTCCTCATACCCTCCCCCCTATACTTTTGATCAAATTTGCACCATATGCCTTTGAAGGGAGATGAACCGACTGGCAGGCGTGCTTCTCTTTAACTCCCCTTCCCGGTGCAAGTAGTTTGATCAGGCCCCAGCCCTGATGGGGGCAAGCTCTCCAATCCTGAGACAGTATTATGTTCCCAAAATTGCCTGACTGGAGATAATGAAGGCCTATGATTTTTTGGAGCAGCGCTCACTTCCAGAAAGAGGAGGAGACAGGGACTTGACTAAGGACGTGCTCACTAGACCGTTACTACCAAATCAACCTCCAGAGGTAGAAATAGGCAGATATGGGCATCAAAGGAAAGGCCACATACATCTAATCACCTCTGTCCTTCTACACTATACAGATTCTCTCTCACTGCTGCCGCCAATAGGATTAAAAGAGTTTTATTTCACCTTGAATTACCACAGTGCGCACCATGCAGTGTAATCCATATTGAAAGACTTCTGGGACGAGTTTGGCCAAATGGGGAGAGGAAAGGAAGGAGGGAGGATGGTTGGCTGATTGCTGAAATGAATGCCGTGTTGCCCCTATATCTTCGTCCCAATGAAATCCTTCCCTTCTTCAGAAGGAGAGCCAATCAATGCCCTTATCAACTGTCTCATCGGGCCCACTGGCCAAATGAGCCCTTGGCAATTCGCAGAGTGACGCATAGTTTCTGTAATCAGAAGGGAAATCAACATCTAGAGAGAATGCACTGGAGAAACATTGAGTAGATTAGTAAACTAGACAAATGTCCGGCGACAGAAACAGATGAAGAGGATGATAAAGATGCGAGTCAACAAATCACAACTTTTAAGTATGCACAGGTACTGAAAGACGTCCTTGTACCCAAGAGATGCCAACATTGACAAGTGGTTTAGAAAAACTCAAACCTAATGGTGGATAAGCTTGAAAAGACTGGAATGACCTAAATAATATTTAAACTATCAGACAGCTGATCCAAAGGCCACTTTCTCCTCCACGTCTGAATCCTTACTGCCATGTGTGACTGTGTAAAGGACCTATGCCAAGACCGAAACAGGCCTGAAAAGGTTGACTGCAATAACATGTCTCTTCCTCCTCCTCTTCCTCCTCCTCCTCCTCCTCCTCCTCCTCCTCCTCCTCCTCCTCCTCCTCCTCCTCCTCCTCCTCCTCGTCAGTGGCACCCAGGATCTGGTTCTGTTTCTCCACTGGCTGTCACAGAACTTTCAAAACAGCTGTGGAGGTTTAACGGCTGAAAACAATAGCTTGTGTCTTTTATCCGGCTCTCAGGCACAAGCGTCTTGGCTCGCTAAAGTAGTAAGTGAAGAGTTAAGGGCCTGGAGGGACAATCGGTCTTTAATTACTTGGCTGAACAGCAGCAACTGTAAGCTGATCAACAGGATAATGATTTCTGTCAAGTAGTAATTTCCAGTACTTCCAGAGATGATATCAAAAGGTGTGTGTTGTCTTCAGTGTGCATAAATCTATCTGTTTAAGGGCCCTGCCATGTGCAAGTGTAGTTAAACATCAGCTAACATGCTAGCTGGCAGTTCTGACTACAGCAGGGCTGGGAATCATTAATGAGCAGTAATAAACAGTGCACAGACACACTGTAACGAATGGGCGTGTGTGTATTTGTATGTGCGCACAACACATCTTCAGTATACTGCATGCAGTGCGCCTATCAGCAGGCCATCACTATTGATTTATTAATGCTAGAGAATGCTGCTGCGCTAATTGAATTGAGATCCAGGAAGTCAGTTAATGTAGCTGACAGCGATACAGGAATTTAATCTCCCCAGTGCACAGAATTATGACTCTTCCCTATCTGCGCTGTCAGAGGCATAAATAGTAAATCAATCTTTTCTACAATGGGCCCCACTCAGAGTTTGTGCAGGATGGATCGTAACAACCTCTCTCCATCTTAAACCATCAACAATCACTACTGAAGCTGTTCAATTGGTTCATTGTCTCATCCCTTGGAAGATAAATCAAGAATTTGGAAAAGGCTGCAGCCCCAAAGCAGATGTAGAATTTAAACCCCATAATCATAAAACCTTTCATTATGAAAAGACAATGTGCTGCTTATAGCCAAATCACTTGTAACCCAATAGTTTATAGCCACCTACATTGTCCAAGTCAGGGCAATCACTCTTATGCTACACACTTCAAAATCCACTTCCTGAAGTCCGTCCCGGTCCAGCTGGTACCGCGCCATCACTCCCCACCACTGTGCCCTTGAAAGACTCCGCCGACATCAGCGTTTCTACGCGAAAGACCACCACCGCTACAACGACCACTACAACTTCTTAGAATATCAGAACCGCACCGCAGAGAGGCTCCAACATAAAGTCATGAATACAGGCCTGGTTTAATGTATATGTGTTTGTACAGCTGCTCTTTAGCTGCCTTCTGATGGTAAAGGAAGGCTGCACAGCCAGGTCTCTGACAGCACTGTGAGGCGGACTGTCCAAAGGGGCTAAAGCACAGACGCTGGCAGGCAAGCCAAGCAGGGGCCTGGGGCCAAACCACTACAGTATACTCAGAGGCACCACCACCCAGACGGCCAAGGTGTGTGGGCCTGGGATCGGATGACCCTGGACAGTCAGCGTGTCCATGTGCACGCTCTGTATACACTGTGAAGAAGTGGCACGGATGCAAGTCAACCATACTGATCATATTGTACATGCATCACAAAGATTCATGAGCCAGAGAGGATACATATAGCTTTCCCAATGAGAAGCTTCAATATAGCATTGAGAAAGAGAGATAAACAGAAAGAGGAGATGAGGATGACTATATTATACATTTATAATATATACTAACTGGCCAGATGAGGGTAGAAAAGAAAAACACTTTTTTTTGCTCTTTCTGTTTCTCTTCTCAGTGGTTAATGGATACATGAGTTATATACAGTACTTATTTTAGTCCCTTTAATCATGAGCTTTTATCGCATGTTCTGCCAAGACCTTCCACCAGTTACTGGTCGCGCCTGCCAAGAGAAATGAATGAAAATGTAGAGAAACCAAATATTGTGGAGCCATGGCTCAGAAGTCAAAACCAATCTTTTCCCCTCCCTTTGAAGAGCTGAGCTATAAAAGAAACACCTAACTGGGACCAGGTATTGTGTTCAAAGAGTGTGTGGGTGAGATGGGGAAATGCTTTTAATCGGGTTTAGTGATATGAAAAGAATTAGTGCTGCTAATGGTACCTAGATAATGCTTGTGCAACATAAGCTCCTATAAGCTAAGCAAAGACAAAACAAACGTCCTTGTCAGCATTTTTCAACTGTGTGGCTTAAGAACAGAAGAGAGAACATCATTAATCATTTTGACATGCCTTGATCTGCATGAGGAAAAGATGCCAAAGTAATTGTCGTTGTAGACACAACATCTACAAATCAAGATGCAAGACTTCAACATTTGAATAACTGAAAAAAACACATCCCCAGAGATCAATCCCACATCAGAGGTGTTGACCATTATCCTGGTGTGTCCTTAATGCACGGAGAGCCTGCAGAGTGGATGAGTGTTTCTGGTCAAGCCTTATCCAGAAGGCCGCTGCATTAGATGGGGCCAGAGCTGCGGCCAATGGAGCTCTCAGACCTGGAGTGTAGTACTTAATGCTCTGGGAGAGTGGGGGACCTTCCTGCCCGCAAAGTCCTACCCCGTGCCCCCTGGAAAACCACAGCTGACCGCCGGGGCACTGGGAAATGAAACCGAGGAAACCACGGGCCAGTCGAGAGCAGCGAGGCAGCCGACACCGGGGCGGAAAAAACAAAGAGTCCGGCCTTTTGGCGGCTTGGTGGTTGGCGCTGATGGAGGTATTAAGATATTAATTGCTTTTTGACTTGATTTTGTTAAGGGAGGAGGGCAGGCCTGCGGCTTCTCACACAGCGGCCATTATAATGGTGTAGAGGCCTGACAGGGCAGAAAGGGTTCAGCACTGGCCTCCATGCTGGAACGGAGAGCTCTCGCAAGAGGGAGATGTTTTCTTTTTATACACATTGCCTTCAAATTGAAGGTTAGACAAATAGTTTTATAGATCATGATAAATATTATAATACGAGTGATGTAGGAGGTGCATATAGTTTAAGATTTGACATGTGTACAATGCTACTTTAATAAAGTACCGTTTTAAAGTCAATGTTTGAGGAAATTTATTTATTTATTACTTATATTTTGGTTCTATGCTGAGGTTGATGGTATGTTTGTACTGCAAACATGCTTAGCATCAAGTCAGGAAAAAAAGGGAAATAGCTAGCCTGTCAAAGATATGCAGCAAATCTGAAGCTCACTTTTTTACATATTATATCTTGGATTTTCTATTTGTACAAAAAATACAATTAAATAAACTTAGAACATCAGAGCAAGGATAGGTGTGTCTCTATACTGTACTTCACGCCTCTAGGCTAAGCTAAGCTAACTATATCCTGGTTGTAGCAATAAGCACATACCCCAAAATAATACTCTCTATTCTGGTAATACTTTACCAGAATAGAGAAGCGCCATTAGAGATCTTTGCTATAGGTTAAACAATGTCGGTAAATGAAGTTGCACTTCAACCATCTTATTCTTGATGGAGTGCTTAACCCAAAATCCAATAAGCAGGTTTCCAAGAAAATGTAGCCAAAGAGGCCAATTCTCACTTGTTTATTTGTTCTGGTAAAGAACATTCATCAGAGAGTTTACAGTATACAGATTCAATTCAGTTATATACACAACTTTTTTTTTTTTTAAAACAACTTAGCTGTTCTAGAATGTAAAGTTAATAAAACAGTTTACAAAGTCACAATGAATGAGCAGGCAGTGAGCTGAAGGCTAAATGTGTCTCCCATCGTAGACTGGGTTAACCCAACTGAGGTGGTAGTGCGTCAGCTGGGGGCGCAGCCTGCGTACACGCCAGCAGACATAAACAGCAGCGCAGCAGCCCTGACGCAAGGCAGCAGCCTCACACACACTCAGAGAGAGGCTAAGGTTGCACTGGGAGAAGTGAATCACCAACCCCCGGTGATTCAGGACACACAACCTATACTTATGGGCTGCTGCGCTCATGAAACTGTACTCCGCTGCATGTGTGTGTGTGGGAGTGGCGTGTGTACGATGCATATGCGTGTATGGCGCAGGCAGCTGCCAGGGGATGGGCAGGGAGCATTACCATCAGCATCTCTGAGGATCAAGGAGAAGCCCCCAGTAATCCTGGCCTCTCTCCAGGCTCCAACACACCGCAATTAGGATTAATCCTCCCCTCCTCCCTCCTAGAAGCAGAACAACAGGGAACCGTGGCGTGTGTCTCTGTGTTTGTGTGTATTAGTGTGTGTGTGTATGTGTGTGTGTGTGTGTGTGTGTGTGTGTGTGTGTGTGTGTGTGTGTGTGTGTGTGTGTGTGTGTGTGTGTGTGTGTGTGTGTGTGTGTGTGTGTGTGTGTGTGTGTGTGTGTGTGTGTGTGTGTGTGTGTGTGTGTGGTGTGGCTGAGGGGGGCAATTAGCCAACTTTGTACTTGGGGTGGAGATTCCCCCCCCTGAAAACGCCAGACGACCACTAGGCTGTGGGACTGTGGGACAGCGCGCACAACACACACACATGAAATTGAAAATATGGAGGGTAACAAATTGACCAAAGTGGTGACGATATAAACAAGTGTTTGACCAGTGGCCACATAATTGGCTGTAAAGCAGGAAGAGTTCTCACTATCAGCAGGGAGTTTTCCCCACTGGATCCACCATCACACAATCTGTCTTTGTGCAGACACGCTGCTGTGTTCTCTAATAATCATATGTTTAAGAGTGCATCCATCAAATAGTAACCTTTTTTGGGGATAATAGGAACAGTTTGGTGTATGCCAGATTGGAGAGTATGAAACCTGATGTCCTGGAGTTTCTCTGAAGGTAAATTATGGCCTTCACTTGGTTTTGACAGATTACCAGCAAACAGCTAAGGTTAGAGTAAAAGAGTGTAGATTAAAGAGTGCAGGTAAAGAGTGCAGATTAAACATCTGCGTGGCAAACACAAGCCGCAGAGGCTCAGCACTGACAGGACATATACAGAGATGTATTTGAGGTGAGGCAGGCTTGGCTACAGGAATTCCACATTAAGTTACAAAATATGTATGATATTGCCTTAAAATGTATGTTATTTGAACTGATTTCTCTATCAGCAGATCACCAGCAGCCATTGTCTCTGCTTTAAAAAAAAAAAAAGACAAATTACTGTTTTAATTGACATATCTACACTGTGTACAAATTGCAATAAAAGCCTTGAACCTTGAAACTTAAGATCGGAAAAAGTTTGGAAGAAAGGGATATTCCATATTTTTTGTTTTGCACTTCCATAGAGAGACACATACAAAAAATCTAATACCAAGGTGTGATCATTACTTGTTTGTGTTCTCTTCAGAGCCCAATATGAATCTGTTTTCAAAGGCTTAGTAGCACAAATTTATATAAAAAAGAGAAGCTAACAACTGGGAATTGTGGTATTTGTTAAAAGAAGAGCCAGCATCAAACCAATCCCCCAACAGGCTCACCTCAATAGAAAACAGCCTACATGGCCATTCTGAGTGATACCTGTGCTTCTGAGAGTACACTGCTATAATAAGGACTTCAGCGGATAGTTTTAAAGACTTATTCATTTTATTGTTCTAAAATACAGTATGAAGAAATCATCACTGTAAGGAAGAGACTTCGGTCTTGATTCTAAGGATTTGTAGACTTCAACACCGCTTGAGCGCTACACAGAAATGTGTTGAGGTGGTGCCATCTTGTATTTTTCAAAGTCATAGTGAGAAAACAAAAAGGAACGACCCTCAATATGTTGGGTTGTGTGAGATTGACACCAATTGGGAATGAAGTATCATATTTTTTAACATAACACAACTATTTAGTGAGAAGAAATTATGATGGGAGTAGAAATGTGCTATCTCTGAACTGTGGTTGACACTATTGCTCTAGAAGTGGCAGAAGTGATTTGCCTGCACAGCTAAATGTAAGCGGTAGATGTGAAGGTCTGTGGGGACATGACCAGGGTGGAGAGAGGTGTCAGGGTGGAGGGCCTGTAACACGCCAAACCTCAGAGCTCACGCCTTCACAGATACCTTATCTGAACACTTCCGCATCTTAAAGGAAGCAAAGATGTACATTTCTGCATTATACTTCGAGGCTGTCCCCCTAAGGCAAATAAACACTGCATTTCTTCCTCCCACAACAGCTGCCGTGTTTACAACTGCAATAATAAAACGCTTAACAGTTTTATATATCTGTATATATACACATATATAAAAAGATCTCTCTAGCGCAACCTATTATTGTTTTTCCCTTGTAATAAAAAGCCAGGGAGTGCAAAATGTCGCCAACAGGCAGCTGCACGCTACGACTAAAGCGTCAAAATCATTTCCAGACTGCTGCCCTGTGGATCAAGGGGAGAGAGAGGCACAGGGAAAGGAAACCAAGGCAAAATAAATTAATTGCAAATGTATCTTGGAGGGGAGCAAAGGGGAGCGATTGGGCCGATTTATCTGTGCTGACGGACAGACATGAGCAGAAAGCTGAGGGTGAGAGGATGAGAAGCAGCGTGAGGTGACTGGAAAGCAACACAGGTGATGAGGAGCTTCAAAACTCAAACAAGTGAAAGACGAGCGGAGAGCAGAGGAGCGCAGCTGTTACACGGAGAGTCATGTCTGAGTGCATCTGAGAGCCGAGGCAGATCTGTTAATCTTTAGGAAAGCTTGCTGCTGAGGGGGGGTAGGGGGGGGGGAGTTTGATTTGGGCTGTGACAATGATAAACGGGCCGGGGAAATAGGCTATAGAGATCAGTCAAACACCTGCCCTGCCCTGCATGAGCTCCACTCAACTCAAACAAGATGCGGGAGCAGGAAGTGCAGCGTGCCCGCTCAGGGGGGAGGGGGGGGCTCCCTGCCACCTCTCCCTTTGTTCTTCTGCAAACACACACACATGGACAGGTTGATCGATACCAAGAGGGAGGCAGGATTCATGGCTTTTTAACAGTATGTTTGCAGTTTGTCCAAGGATAAATAACTGCATTCATTTTGTAGAAAATATATTATGAACACAAATCATAAAGTTATAAACTAAGAAAATGAATGCTGAGAGCGAATTATTGCAGTCATTAAAAAATATATGCATTTAAGTTGATCTGACATATTATTTATATATTAGAAAATAGTTTGAAGTCATTCCAAACTCTGTTTATCAAAATAATAATATTTATCTTTTAATAAAGCACAACAAGAAGGTTGTACCCAACTTTATTCTCAATAAATAAGTAACACACCTTGGATTTTATTCTATAATACTGAGAAAAACAGCAAAATTACAACTGTTTGGAAATAATAATTGCTGTAGTATAAATGTATTTGTGGTCTTGCCACTATGGTGTACTTGTTTTCACTTCCTTAAATATATATGTGCATATCAATACCTTTTTTTGTAAATCTGTAAAGCTAATGAAAAACAATGTACTTGAGAAAAAGAGAAGAGAAAACAGGAATGTTAAAAAGGAACCAATATGGAGGAATGACTCTTGTTATATTGATCCAATACATGAGAAGAATAACTGTTTGTTTTATGAGCAGTGCCACGCTGCTAGAAGTCAATCTGGTAAACAAACATTGGTCCTTCTGAAGCCTGCACAGCCTTTGCCTTTTTTCCCTACACTGGCATCATTTAATAAAAGCTTGACAGCAAATATGAGTTAGAGAAAGTTGTATAAGCCCTAAATGGAATCAGGCCTGAAAGTGATGCACACTCGTCTTTCCTCAGGGAAAAGAGACAGGAAGAGAAAAAGAGAGGATGGAAATATAAGTGACTCCACAACAGCAGCATTATCATGTTTGTAGTTTTCAATTCCAGGAAAACCTGAACTCTCAATGTGACTGAATATTATTTGTACATTTAATTTCGATAAAGGATTGCAGGAGGTGTAACTCCATATTGCGTTTGGGTTTAAACTTGCAGGAACTGTGTAGTTGTTGTCTGTGCTTGTGTTGTTCTACAGACACATGCAGGTTAGGTTCATCTGGGACTCTAAATGGCCCGTAGGTGTTAGTATAGATGTTACGTGTCCATGGTTCACCCCGCCTCTCACCTAATGTCAGCAAGGCTCCAGGCCTGTGTTCCTCCAAAGGATAAACGAGTATATCTAATGGATGGATTTGCTAAAGGTGTTTAAAATTCAAACAACATCCCCTCTCCTCCGACATCCTCTGCAGCAGACGGACCCAACAGACCTGCCAAAGTGAATTTACCTAGTAAAGTGAATTACAGGGTGATAAACGATACTTTGGCAGCAAGGCAGTAAACTGCTGAGAGAAGCTAAATACTAATGTGATTTGTCAAGGAGTTTATAAGCTGTAAGTGCTGCGATGAAATGACTGCCCTCATTGGAAGAGATAAACACGAGGGAAAGTCTTTGTTTTGCAGCCTTATCGACCTGTGGGAGGCCGGCGGGGAGGAAACGGTTAACATTTACTGTTAATGTTTACACTGCGCAGAGGCGAGGGACAGTGCTTTTCTATATGGTAAACCCGTACTGTTTCGCGGAGCAACACCATCTTAAGATAGAATGCTGATGTACACGCTTCTTATGAATAAACATTTTCTGGTTGAACCTCTTAATTTCCATATGGGAGGTCTCCTGTATCTGGGGGAAACTAGACCCTAAAAATATCTCCCTCAGCCTGCCCCAGACTCTACCCGACCTACAAGGACGGGCACACAAACACACACTCCCTATCACTGTGGCTCTGCTGTGCTGTGCTGTGGGAGGCTGAAGTGGCCTTTGTGGGCAGAGTTGAATATCTCTGTCCGCTCTGGCAGGGCCTCAGAGTGCCGGCTGCCGCCTGCTGCCTCAACCCTGGGCACGGTCTGCCAGCCGACCCGCCGACCAACCTCCCTGAACCCATGCCAAGCTCCTGACGCCACCCTGGGTGGTCCCGCTTCATGCGGCTCTGGCATGGCCCTGCTCAAATCGCACCCCCCCCCCGCCCCCCCAACTCCCCTCCTCTCTGGCTCCTTCGGCAGCCGCAAACAACCTCGCTGTGTTCCCAATGTGGAGCTCCACTGAGATTCAGTCAATGTTGCAAGTTATATTTTTATCGTAAGGGAGGATGTGGATGTGCTTTATTTTTGAGGGTTTTGGAGAAGTAAAAAAGTTGAAAAAAGAATGTCTGTAGGCGTTTATATTTAGTCTGCATATGAGTTTATATTTGCATGCTTTTTTGGGGGTATAAGAGTGTTGCTGATGGGTCACATAAACTGAAGGGAAGCAATGTCTCACATCAAAGTCTCTCTTTGGTCTTACAGAACGTTTCCCCTTCAGATCTAAATGTCTCCTTGAGTTACTGTCTATTCTTCCGTTTCTGATTTAGTCAATGAACCACCCCGAAAAAGTTAAAATCATCAACACTGAAATCATCCATCAGGCAGGTCCGGGGTTCCAGTGATGAGTTGGAAACCGACTGTCAAATTACAAGACGACGACTCAAGATTCTCCTGTTACAGATATCCCAGCAGGCAGCCAACAAATCAAGCCTGCTTGAGCCAGAGCGGCGCTCCCATTCCCCCATCTCCCTGCTTTGGAGTTTGGAGTCATGTTCCCCTGGAGCTCTGGAGGTAATTGTGCCACGCTCCTACACTCCTTATGACCACCCTTCCGTTGCTCTGCGGCCCCGCCAAATAAAACGCACATCCTCCCCCCTTCTGTCTGTCTTGTCTCTCTGTCTCTCGTCCACAGATTCGTGACTCCTGCACCTGATTGCGGACGATTAAAATCATTAGAGGTCGTTAGCGGGAGTCACTTACTGTTGAGCTTGCCGTGTAGGAAGGGTGGGGTCCAGAGGGAAAAAGAGGGGGTGTTGCGGGAGCTTGTTGGGGGCGGGTTTGGTGTCAAAGGGGAGACGAGTATCACTCTCTCCTCTGACCTTAACGAAAGCATTACGCGTTGCCGGACGCAAATGCACATACAGGCACACACATCCATCTGCCCCACCCGTCCACCTCTTACACACACACGCACGCACGTACGCGCACACACACACACACACACACACACACACACACACACACACACACACACACACACACACACACACACACACACACACACACCAAAACCACCCAAGCTGCCACTGATACCATCAGCAAAAAGTCTCTGAAGAAAAGCACCAATGTGTGTATTAGCCCTGTGTGTAATCACAGGGCCTTTGGGGACCCTAATGGATTAGTACACTAACACACTGTCAACTCTGGGCCAAGCTGGGCCCACACTTACACCCAAAACGCTAACATTGTCAAATGACACAATCGCTGTGCTGGAAAAGTCCTAATTGCCCTTGTTAGATATCAACAGAGGACTTTATAATACTCAAATGACTCATTTTGGTGCCCAATGTTTGAGTCTGTTGATTAGAAACAATACAAACTTTGTATTTACAACAAGTGATCATCATCAGCTCTATGAAAATGTCCTCGCCGTCAAGACTGAGTAAGACAGCCTTATTTTTGAACACAGATGCAACACAGATGTGTTTATCCCTGCAAGTTACAGCAGCGATAACTGCAGTTGGTTAAAGCAGCCGTATATTAACTCCAATGTGCTTGAGAACATGTTGCCGTCCGACCGATCCTATATCCGTCCATCGCAGATTGGAGTGGCTGGACAGCTGTTGTAGCCGGCGCGAGCTGTGAGTGGATCGCCGGGCTGTAAGCCATGAATAATAGATGCTGTTTATGAGTGTATGTTTTCCATCTGACCCCTGGGTTTACAGCGAAAACTGCAGCAGGCCTCTTAAGGGGAGGAAGGAAAAGAGAGAGAACGCGAGAGAGAGACAGATGAAGCTCGTCCGGGGAGGCGATGGGTCATTTAGTGCCGGGGGACCCCCTATCAGCCATCAGTGACATGTCCAATCAGGCCTTATATTGTTATACACACAATTCCCTGCTGCTGCCAACTGATTCTACACACACTGTACTTTGAGAAAACAATGCAGCATTTATGCTTCAGAAAAAGCAGCCTCATATTAAACTCTGTCGTGTTCACTCAAGGCTTTTCTCATATTATGAACCTACATAATGAGACAAAAGGAGGAGACAGAGGCGCTAATTCTCTTAAAAAGTTGGAATAGCACCCAATTCCACCACAGCAGGGACTTAAGCTGCCTTTAAATCAAACGCAATTTGGTCTCCTCTCACCTCAGAGCGTTTCCTTTCTTTGCTTACCTGACCTGCTAGCTGGCACCCTTTCATACAGCTGGCCTCTGATTGGTTGCGTGTCGAAAAGTTACTAGCAATAATGGTAAAAGTTGAAATACTTTTTACTTTGAGCAGAGCGCTTTGCGACAATTTGCGACTCCGAGTAAGGCTTACGTCTCCTCTGGTGTCAATGCCCTCTCCATAGAAAGACAACGGCAGCGCAGTAATGTTTTACCACTGCTCATGTCAAAGCATTTTGAGAGCCAGTACATTGGCTGCCAGCACTACCAGGTGAGCTTTCTAGAAGCACAATGATGAGGTTTTAATATGACCCTGACACATATCAAGCAGCCAAACACTGGTTATGTTCAGCTCCTTTGCTCCTATAGTGAGAATCAGTCATTCTCTCTGAATATCACAGCAGCTGGGTCATTAAAAAGCCATGGTGTGTTTCCTTCGGTGACGCCGGCAGAAGTAGGACCCCTACAGCCTAACTAATGAGGGTCAGGCCTCTGGTTCAGGGTGCTAGGCCCAGACAGTTGGAGGTTAACCTGCTCCACTACTGCTGGCAATTAGATTAGGAAACCCTGAGCTGCTTAAGAGGCTGCCGGTCTTAGGACTTTCTCTCACACTGTTCCTAATGACACAGGGGTCAAAGAATGTGTGTGTTTTATAAGAGTGGTTACGGTCTGCGGGTCCTGACAGTATTCTCATGTGCCGAGAGGTTTAGGTTTGAGGATCAAGAGGAACCAGAGGGGTCGTCACAGCCCCGATCACTCAGGCTGTAAACTTCAGTCGAGCCTTCAACCCTCTGCTATCAACTCCCTTCATCTACAGCAACTTTGCTGTGAGGTTTGACAGTGACGTTAGTGTAAGCAAACCCCATGCTAAGAAGGGAGAAGTACCACTAGGTGGCATGGTCACTTTGAACACACACACATGCACACACACAAAGCAAACCACTGAAAAAAGAAAAACCGCAGAAGTTCATATGTGAGGCTCAGCATTTTGACATTTCATCGTGTTTGCAGCTTGATGAGTAAGACTTTTTGCTGCATATCTGATTGATAGAGCGATAACAGCTGACACACTGCACAAGAAGCACAAAAACATGAGGACAGAAACTGAAGTTCTACAGCATCATGCGAGAGTAAATGTTGATCAATGATATATTTGAATAATGACAAAGAGATAATGCCTTCTGAACACTGTTGTGCAAGCGACATCTTATAGTCACTAAAGGATGTTATGTCTTGTAAGCTGCACAATCAGCAAAGTCAACACTTCTCAGAAAGAACAGATGTTATTCTGGTACTGTATGATATCACTAAGAGGAAGAATGATTATTAAGAAAGATAACAGGGCAGAGTGTGAGAAAAAAGCACTGTCTATACAGTATGTATGTGTGTGCATTCAAGTGTGCTTATTTATTGACTGTGTGTAGGCATATCTGTGACCATGCCTGTGTGTGATCACAGTTTTAGCCTCCTGAATAATTCAGTGCCCCCCAGTGCGAACGCTGACACTAACTGAGGGGAGCCATTAAAGATCCATGAGGAGATCATTACAGGCCGCTGCCCGCCCCACTGCCCGGCCTTCTCATCTGCAGCCGCTCCTCTACCCCCCCTGGGGCGACTCCCTCTCCAAACAGTGGGGCCTAACCCCTTCAACATGAGCTCACTTTCCCGCCCCGAAGCTGCTACAAGGGCTGGGGGCGGGGGGTCAGACGTTAGCCAAGCAAAGGCATGACCCACTGCACTAATGCACTTGTAACACTTTAAAACACTTTGGCGAGAGTTAAACAGAACACGCTCGCAAGGAGGACCACACAGAGGCTGGCTTCTCTTTCTCCTTTTTTCCCCTTTTCCCCTCTCTCAATACTTGCTCTGCTCTCGCTGTTTCTTAAAGGAAAGTGAGATGTGTTGATGCTGTCTTTCTCTCTTTTCATTTTTCTCTTTAATTTCACTGTAGACTGATACACTTTTGTTTATTCAATTACGTGTCTTGGACTAAGCTGCCATAAAACAACACAGATTATGTTGGTTGCTGGTTTTAGAATTAGGGAAGCTAGTATTTATATGTTACCCTAATGTACAGCCATCTGTATTAAAAAAACTAATAATAACATCTAACTCAGGACAAAAGCTTAAGAGGATTGAGTTTAACAGAAATGAGAAAATGTTTGTTTTCAACAACAAAATAAGAGAACCTTTAATGTTTTTGTTTGTATGTGATCTTTATGTATTTTTACACAGACTTCTAAGCTCACCTATGTAAGATAAGCATCATATTCACATGACCACTCCCCCAGCTGCAACTCACCTCCCCCATAGAGACCTCCAACTGTTATCATGTCATGTGAAACCATCAGAGTGGGCCGAGGGCATCAAGCGCACTGCCAGTCAACAATTAGCTCACATTGGAGGTCTCCTTTGGTGGCAAATCCAATCAGGTAAGATTATCACTGGCTGTCCTGCCTCTGCCCAGCATCACACAGGCTCATGTTGTTACCGCCATACCACCACTGGAACGTGAGATTGGTTTGATTCCGCTTTAACCACAGTGGGCTGAAAAGCTGACTATTCCTAAGATTTGAGAAAACATTGTTATTAGATTGCATTCTCAGCTTTTTGGGTTAGCGGTGAGATGTATTTACATACTACTATGTGACTGAACTGGGGCTGTTTTGAGCTCCAGTCAAATCTTAAAGATCTGTACATTTTGCATATTCAGAAGGTACCACTTTACAATAAGAATACCCTTATAAAAGGTTTATAATTAGGTTATTAATTAGACTGTAAACACTTTATTAATCATTAAGAACCATTTATAAACCAGTTCTAACAGTTTTCATACATCAACACAGGCTCACTATTTGGCAAGATGACTAAGCCTTATATTGGCTACTTAGCTTAATTCGTATTCTTCATCAGCCAGCATCCTTGGTATCTGTTGTTCACTGAGTTGATTCTCCCCCCTTTCATCTTGATGTTTCTTGGCATCTCTTTATGACCATTTATTTATGAGTTACTAACATTTATAACTGCCAAAAGGGAGCCTTATTGTAAAACACATTCCCATTTATTAATCAGTTACAACCATTTCTAATTGGTAAAAGGGAGCCTTATTGTAAAGTGTGAAACAAATCACCATTTATTAATGAGTTACTACCATTTATAATTGCCAAAAGGGAGCCTTATTGTAAAACACATTCCCATTTATTAATGAGTTACTACCATTTATAATTGGTAAAAGGGAGCCTTTTTAAAAACAGTCAACTGATCGAATGCACCTATTTCCACATCTACACTCGATCAGCTGATTATTTCTATTTGCCTCACTTTATGAGCTACACAACACTTGTGCCTTGTGACTGCAGAGTTTATAACGTCACAAATAAATGGAATGTGTAATCTAACATTTTCAGTAAGAATAATGGACAAAAGGAGTGCAAATACAAATTCAATTTATTGAAATGTGAACCAAAAGTTATCAAAGATGAACCATCACATTTCTTTTTTAATAAAAAGCACATAATAGACAGAAGGTGTAAACCTATTAAATGTATAAGTAAACACATTTAGTCAAATAAAGAGACAGAATAGGCCTGTGCCATTGGTATCAGCTATTAGACCCTCCAGAAAAACGCGATTCTGCGATCGCAGAATTTACCGCATAATCAGCAAAATGGCGCAGATTTTTAAAAGGCCGCATATTTATCAAAAGTCCGCATAATCCCCGCATTTTTCCACACAAAGTTGAGAAGAAAAAAAGTTAACTCGTCTTGACGTGACGTCATCAGCTCGCGCATCACAGAATGTAAACAACACTGTATAGAGCTCATTTACCAACGAACATTTCTACTAAAGACCGGGCAAAAAGTGGGGGGAAACTATTCTGCACCCAGTGCAACTGTGTGTTGGAGCATAAGAGAAAATCGATGGTGGCGACCCACTTTGATTCGTTCAAACATTCGAAAATGCTTTCTGCTGCTGCGGACAAGAAAGCCATTCAACTCACGTTCACCGAGGGATCAACCTCCAAAACCCTTTCGAGGGCTACAAGAAACGAAGTGAGTAGCCTACAAGATTGGGGGGGGGGGGGGGGGTGTGATTAAAATAGCCCAATTGCTTTTACAATAAATAAACATTGAATGTGTTTAATTGAATAGGAAAGGGGTTTAACGTTAGTGGCAGGTTGTGTGTGGTAGAGAATAAATAAGACAGCCCAATATTTTTTTTTTTTAATTCTTTTCCCCCGCATATTTCGCACCGCATATTTCGCAACTTTCCGCAATTTCACCGCATAAAATCACATAAAAACCCTACATGTTTAATCACATAATCAAGGATTTTAGCCCGCATAATCAAGGAATTTAGCCCGCATAATCAAGGATTTTTGCCCACGTTTTTCTGGAGGGTCTAAGCGATGCCCAGCATGGGCTCCTCCATCAGGCCGGGTCCTCCTCCTTGAGGAAAGACCTCTCTCCATCAGTCCTCTCCGGCCAAACCAACAGACAGGAAGTCCATCACACTGAGGTTTCCCCCTGAAGTCCCTGGAGCTTTCTGGACACCACACTGTATGAGAGGGGGAAATGAAAGCAATAAATGCTTTAGAGTAGACAATAAGAAATATAAAGTGAACCGTTAAGTTGCTGTCTTTTTAGATTGTCAATGCTATTGCTGTATAACTAATATATCAGGTAAAGAGGCACCTTAAAATTAAGATTGGTCTTTAAATACATTTAGTTAATTTTGTCTTTTGAATTGTTTGTCTAAAGTCAAGGATCTAGAACTGGTACTTATAGTTTTAATTATAGTCTGGTTATAATGCTGTTTGGAGGAGGCATCACAGGTAAGAGCACTAATTAGCTACCATCACATGTAACTTAGCTTGACTTAAATGTAGTAAATGTATAATTAAATGACAGCTAAATATAAATAACTAGAGTCATGCAAACATGTTCATATTTGCTTGATTCCAGTGTTGAATACAGGTATACAGCACAATTATATGCAAACGTTAAGGGATTTTAAGATTCTGAAGTATTATCCTAAAACTCAATAAACTAGATTATTATTTATAGTTTGCTGAATAGTTTTTGTCTGCCTACCTTAGAAACGTAAAATCCGACGGCAGTGTGCAGACGGGGAGCAACCGGGAGCAATAGACGTAGGTTAGCCAGCTAGCATCGCAGAGCAGCACTGCTGATGTTAGCTTAGCTTGTTAGCCTCAGCTAGCTCCGGAGCTTCCAGCTCACTGTTGAGACGGCAGCGGGTGACTCCGCCTACTTCGTGCTTCACAGCAACTCTGCAGAAACCAGAAACCTATGGGTGACGTCACGGACACTACATATAGGCCCAATCCCAAACCACTCCCTCGACCCTACCCCTCCGTGACGGAGTGAACTCCGTCTGTAGCCACACTCGCAGCTCAACGAGGCTCCCACCTGTCAGGTGGAGGGAGTAAATACAGCAGCGAGATTTGGGACGGCCTCCCCTCTCTCCGGCAGAAACAGGAAATGCCGTAACTGTATGTAACAACCGTTTCAAATCAGCATCTCTTAGACAAAAAATGTAAATTAATAACTCAAATAAAACTCTAAACATATTTCATTGTGTTACTTTTTTGTAAAGCTCTTTTAGTTTTAAACCTGATGTTTATAAGCTTCTTAGTTTTTGCAACAGTCTGTAAATATACACAACTTTATAATAAAATACACACATTTACCTTTTTCTAGACTAAACACAGGTATGATCGATCCTAAGTTAAAACATATGAGGTTATCATGAGCAGTGTTGGGTGTAACGCGTTACAAAAGTAACGGCGTTACATTAATATATTACTTTTTGCTGTAACGAAGTAATGTAACGCATTACTAATGAAATTTGGGTAATATATTACCCGTTACAATGCTCAGTAACGCAGTTACAACACATTTTAACCCGAAATTAAATGGTGTTTTGTTTTTTAAGAATGTACTAACATAGCGAGACATTCCGACACCGGACAAATTATGCGGGTAGATTAGTAAACCTGGTGTTTACCCTTCAGGCTTCGCGTCGAGATCTTCGGGGAAGTTGAACGTTATGCAACCATTCAAAAAAGAGAACGTAGCCAAAAATACTAACAACAAATTGTGTCAGGTGCGCGTGACCTGCTCCGCTGCGCGTGCATCATTTCCAAAGTGCTTCCACAGCAGTGACACACATCTGATCTGTGGATAATCATTTATACGAAAATGGTTAAAGCAACCATCACTAAACGCCAGCAACACTACATCTACTGCAGACAGTAGCAACAGGTCAGATGCGGACATCACGTTACCCTCCGTTGTGGACACTAGCTTACTCCCGCCTGACTCGCCGGCTCCGGAGCAGCAGTCTTCGTCGCCCGAAACTACGCCGCCCCTCTGCGGCCCGCAGGTGCCAGGTATATCTAAACAACTACCCGCCTGTACAGTGCGGTAAGGCGGTCATTTTGCAGCTCGTGGTATAAAAATAGACAATGGCTAGAATATTCATGTGAAAATAGTACCATATTCTGACATGCCTGGAGAAATGTTGGGTCAAAAATAATGCATACAATAGCACAGATGCCTTCACCACGAATGGCTACAAAAATATCTCATATCCCAAGCTTATTATAAACGAGCTGATGTTGCAGCTGAAATGTTCTCCAGGTCACAAAGTCAACCTCACATGATGATGTGATACCAGTTTTCAAGCACAGTAAATATTCTCTTCCCAGCGTATATGATGGGACCAAGGTGATGAGGCTACATGGTTTTAATAATAATTGCCTTTCAATGTTTGCCATTTCAAACCATGAGCATGGTTTAAATAATATTTGCCTTGATTTACAATATGTTAACCTTCATTATAGTCCTTGACAGCGGTCTGTACTGCTGTATTAACAACGTGTCACATGTTAAGAATTTACAATCAGAATGGAGTATTCCACTAAGCCGTGTAATACAAGTTGTTAGTAGCCTTAAGGGCCTACACAGTTGTTATGCTATACCACATTGCCCTTCACTGGATGCATAATGAGCTGCACTAAACTACATTTTAGCATTTAAAATACCTAGCTATTCTTTTGCGGTTATTTTGGTGAAAGTAACTAAAAAGTAACTAAAGTAGTGTAACTCATTACATTTCAGAGACAGTAATATTGTAATGTAACTTATTACTTTCAAAAGAGAGTAATAAGTAATATGTAATATATTACATTTTGGAAGTAACTTGCCCAACACTGATCATGAGGTTGTCAACATCGCAGTTTATCAGTGGATGTTTGCTGGAACTATTGTAAACAGCGTGTTTCCTGACGGACACATACAGCGTGACTCTGGTCAAGTAGAGACCGGTCTCAAGTCAGCACTGCTGCAGACTCGCTGTTTGAGGGCTTGATAGCCCACTCCCCCTCCACACCGCTCCACACTCGTTGGTTTGGAACAGCCCTCAATATGGCGGACCCTCCGCGTGAACGCGCAAACGGAGGGGTAGGGTGTAGGGGTAGGGAGTAGGGGTAGGGAGTGGTTTGGGAATGGGCCATAGAGTGGCGAAGTCACGCCCACTTACTTCCCCATCATGGGACCTTATTCCGAAAAATTATACATTGAAGTCAATGGAGAGAGAAAACTTATCTTTTGATCCCGTTTGAATTGTGCCATGCATTACACATATGTTGTTTGTCAATCTTAAAAAATCATTTCCATGTCAAAAAATTCAAAGTTTGTCTTAAAACTGTTGAAATATAAGACTCTGAAAAATACGCAACTAGAAAGACTACAAATCCCTGAGTCGCGTAAGTGCTGTCATAACTGATGTATTCCCTCCAGATAGCTAAAAATACATTTACTTACTGTACTTACTTACTTTAACAAGATGCCTGTGTGCTTTGTACCAGGTTGTTATCATACCAGTAATAGTACCTCTTGCTCGTTCTCAACTAAAACAAAACACGAGAGTGTACCTTGTTAGCTAATGTTAGCTAGCTGACATTAACGTTACACATTACACTCGTGTTACTCACCGAAACCTTGTAAAGCCGGTCCCGCATGCTGGCTCTTACAGAACCGACTAACTCCCCTTTTTCGTATGTACAGCTCTCCACATGCCCATACTTGTAGTGATTTTCACCTCTTTTAATACTTTTCGCCTCATTCTTAAAGAAAGAGGAAAGGGAAATGTACCAACGTGACGGCCATCTTGGTGTTGGTGACGTGTGCAAGACCAGAGTTGTAGTTCATTGAGCGCTTCACGCAAAGAAATTTGTAACTTCACAGTTTTACGACACATTTAAAAATAAAGTACTTGCAAAATTATCTTTTAAATTGACAAACATCATATGTGTAATTCGTGGCACAATTCAAACGGGATCGAAAGATAATCTTTCTCTACCCATTGACTTCAATACATTATTTTTCCGATATAAGGTCCCATGGAGGTCCACCGGAAGGGGAGGGACTTCGCCACTATATTGAGACTATGGTTCCAACCTTAATATACTGTGGTAGCCACGTGGTTGGGATGGGACTGCAGCACACATCTTCAACCAGTTTTTCTGTGATTGGATGTTTCTATATGATCATCTGTGGTTGAATATTTTACTATCCCTAGCTCTGGCGCCAAAATGTATGTTGGATAGGTTTTTTCTTTGCCATGGTTGTGACTCATTCATAAATGGGAATGTGTTTTACACTTTACAATAAGACTCCCTTTTGGCAGTTATAAATGTTAGTAACTCATTCATAAATGGGTATAAGAGATGCCAAGAAACATCAAGATGGAAAGGGGGAGAATCAACTCAGTGAGTAACAGATACCAAGGATGCTGGCTGATGAAGAAGACGAGTTAAGCTAAGTAGCCAATATAAGGCTTAGCAGTACAGATAAATGTGGGCTCACTATTTGACAGGCAACCGGTCACAGTTGCCCTGTTTATCTCATGTCTTATGAAAGCTTATTAATGATTTATAACGTTTTCACAACCTAATTAATAAGTGAATGACAAACTATCCGTAAACCCTTTATAAGGGTAGTCTTATTGTAAAGTGGTACCCCGGTCCCAGTAGGTTAAGATAACCTGATGTGAACCTCAACTCCACCTCCATTTCCTTGAACGCAATTGTGGTTATCTGTTTTTACTGTAAAAAGTCTCGTAAGTAGGTTATGTTGGGGACATTTCTCCCTGATGGTTGGGATCAGAGGGTCAGCCAACCACCAAGAGTGGCAGCTGTCATTTGACTGATGTCCAATGTCCATTTACCCACCAGGAAGTGGAGGTGTGTGCTGGAGGCTGTGGAGTGTGTGGTTAGTTGGCCGGTCAGCGGTGGGCCCAGAGTGGTCTGCCTCCAGATACCACGGAGCTCTCATCAGCAGTGGCAGCCCAGAGCACTGACTGATAGTGGGCATTATCATTTGTTAAGTGCCCTCTTCGCCTTTGGTCAGGAACACTTAACACTGCCTGTGGTCACTAAATGCTGCTGGACTGCCGGTAGCAAGGTAAAATATTCATTGTCGTGGAGTGGTGGTTTTCCTCTGCACCAAGGCTAAAAGCCTGGCTTGGTTTTGTGTTTTTAACCAAGGCTCTAAAACCAGGCCGCACAGGAGTGGCCTTTTACTGGACAATGTAATGGACCTCAATAGTATCCGCGTAACTTACCACAAAATCACAGGCATCGAAAGATTCTGCCACAATGTGGAAGGTTGGAAAAATAAAGGGCAAAATATGGAAAGAACTGTAAAATAAGGACAATGCCTAAAATTGCTTTTGTTGATAGATTTGACATGATAAGCAACATCCTTTCTATATTTGACATTTTGCATGCTTGCACTAAATTGAACGCTGACGTGAGCGTGGTTGGATTTTTGGTTTAAGAACATACTGTATGTTCTTTTCGAAGGGGGATTTTTAAACTCCCAGTCCAAGAGAAATATATCTATGTAGGTCAGCAACCTTTGGTTTTCCCTATTATCAGTGAATCAGTGAGTCACCTGTGGTTTGCTTGCCTTTGGAAGATGTTGCTGCTGTTAAACTTTATGAGTGCAGTCACATCCCTGACAGCGGGGGGGACTTCCCAGAAGACCCCTGCAGCCTGTCCCTCCTCTAACCAAACCGCGTGGCATTTACTACTGTGTCAACTATGCTGAAAATAATCTGCAAATGTTCATTTGCTGACTTTTGGTTCTGTGTCTGTTGTGGCCACTCTCTGCTGCATTATTGGCTGTCATGTCCGAGAGCAGTTGAACAGACCCTCCGTTTTGCTTGCTTTCAATGGGTTTGACAGAGGTGCTCCCACCTGTGGTGAGTCTGGCATTTAGCAGCCCATAAAATTCTCCCCCCTCTTTCGCTCTCGCTCTCAGACATGCACACACAAACACGCCGCAGTTAGTATCAGGTGCTTGTCTCTGTGTTTCCAGTTTCATCTTAGTCCCAGTTCGGCTGCAGCCTATGGTGTCAGAGCACCACAGAACCGAGACTGTAACCGTTAGAGGCGAGGGTGGTTTCTCCCCCAGTGGCCTCAGACTGACTCGAGCTGAGGCCTGGGAGTTGTGGGGTTCTGGTTGAGGGGATCCCTGCCCCAGAGGGTGCTTGGTGGCATCCTTGGTCAACCTAGGCGCAGCTCACAGGAGGCTTGAGGCAGAGCAGAAGCCAGGCTGTGGCAGGTGTGGCTATGGGATATGGGAGGAAACTGCCGCATGCATGGCCACACACTGCTGGTGCAAGATGCAATGCTTCCTGGGCTCTGCAGACATTAACACGGTCATAGAATTATCTATGAATGGATTTATAACAGATTTATCTCTGGAATTAAATGAAAAACCAGGTGTAATCCACACACTTATATCACTTTTAGTCATACCAAATAAATATCAGAAAAGTATGAAGGAGATTACGGTAGAATATGTATATCATATTAAGTGTTACAGAATCCATGCAGGAAAAAAAGGCAACTGAATAAAATGTATAGCATACGATGTCAGTATAGGACATATGTTGGATGTATCACCCATTCAATCATTGCCTTCAAAACTGGATATTAACTGAAACAGAAATGTCTTCAAACATAAAAAAGAGAAATGCAGACTTGAAGATGAAATTACATCTGTGTTTTGAAAAAAAAAAAATCCGGAGACATCAGGCACGAGCCAGACAACCACGAAGGCTCACAGGAGTGAGTGAGGGAGTATGCATTTACTTTAAGATGATTTACCCAATATTTGATAATGATCATTTGTCATTAGGAAACCTCCCGGAGAGAAGAAAATGAAAGCTGAACAATAAACCTCAGTAAGGGTCTGAGTAACAGGAGGTCAGGAAGCATGATTGTAGTGTGACTCCACTGAAACCACTCTGGAAGGCTCTGTCAAACCTTTGTGGTTGTTATGTCTAAAGAAATGGAGATTTTCAAGAACAAATATTTCTACTTGAACATCTGCGGTTGATAACTTGTAAAAGGCCCACACACTTCCAACCTCAACACACACACACAACTACAGGGAGGGAGTTAAAGACAGGGTGACGTTGCTGTGGTTTTCTAAGACCAGGTGAACCTACGCCACTGTTTCCATGACAGCAGATGAACACAGTGACGGCAGAGCTGTTTGTTGGCTTGTGTTACGTCAAGGAAAGCTGCCGATGAACTTAAAATGACCTTCCATACATGATTTAAAGGTCCCATGTCATTATTTTCCGGTTATTACCCGTACCCTTTTGTGTTATGAAGGTTTGTATGCATGTAAACGGTCTGCAAAGTCACAAACCATCAAAGTATACCCTGTAGCGAGTAAAACTCTAACACAGAAAAATACCTGTCCATGCTTCCCCAGAACGCCTCGTTGGAGATTTCTCTTTTTCTTCCTGGTACTAAGTGGGGTAACGACGACCCAAATGGACCAATCCGTGGAGCTCCTCACACACACACACACACACACACACACACACACACACACACACACACACACACACACACACACACACACACACACACACACACACACACACACACACACACACACACACACACACACACACACACACACACACACACACACACACACACACACACACACACAGCGGCGAAAATGTGACGTGCTGGGGCGGGGGGGGTGATACTGGAGCCTCGCAGCGCGGCAAAACTGTGCTAGCGGAGCCTTGCCGATGGGGCTCAGCACCCTTCCCGCGTCCATTCGCGAGGTATACATACTATACAGAGATGCTGTATGAGAAACCAATGTGAGTTTGGAAAATTGAACAATGTAAATCTATTCTAGTAGACCTCAGCAATGGAATTATGATCAGTAGAAATGGCCATGTCATGGGTCCTTTAAGTACAAAGAAATATTCTGCTATCCGTTATATTTAGTTTAAAATTGGTTCACCTCATGAAAAGTATTTTTTTAATTATTTGGGTTTCTTTTATATTAGTTGTTTGTGCTAATACTCTGCTATTATACATATTTTATTTAACATTGATTTCCATCAAAACATTTAATTCAAAAAACTCTTTAAAAGTGTTTGACTCAAATAAAGAGTTGCATCAATCAGAATGAATACTGTAGTTAGCATCTTTTATTTGTTTTGCTAATTTGTTAGCTTGTAGCTAGCAGTGGCTGACACATCGTTAGTGCATGTGCAACACAATATCAAGGTGGATTCTTTGGTCATATAGATGAAGGAAGCTCCGGGATATGGTTTGCATGCAACAAGGCCCACATTTGTATGAATGTTGGCTGCCACAACTTTAACCATGATAATGCAAACTTTGCATATTAGCAGCTTTGAAAATGTATGATATGCCTAATCTAGCGTGGGAAAACTCACCTCTCTTTTTGAGTGGAGGGGATCTTTAAGTTGCACCACTTTCTACGAAAGTTGCATCAATGTGTGTGTGTTTCTGAGAGTGTGAATGATGGTGAGGAAATGATAGAGATGTATTAAGTAGAATCTCTTTAAGTAGAATCTTTTTGCTGCAGGCTGACATATCTACATGTTAAAATACATGTTATCATGCTGAATCCTGCTCTAATTCACGTGTTTGAGGATGTAACAGATGTCTGGTCATAGGTGCCACCACTGTCATCGCTATGAAGACTACATTCCCACGCTGGTGGCCGTCTGCGCAACACAAGGGCCGAGTCACGGTCTTTCTCATGAAACCACGGCAATGGCCATCAAAAAACCAATAACTTCCTCAGCGCGTCGGCTCACTTCCGCCTTCTGTGTATGGGGACCTTCTGTTACCATGGTTCCCGGGCCGGCGTTTGCGTGCGAGCAACTTAGACAGCCGTCTGGGGTTTCTCACACACACAACAGGAAGACGCTGGTCGTACTTCACAACCGTTTCTCACTTCTGCCTTCTTGATTTAGGGAAGGCTGGGGGAGATGCACAGACACAACACACAGCAACTGTGAACAGCGGTGCAAGCTCACCCCCCCCCCTCATGAAAAAATATAAAAAAAGATGCAGCCATTGAAGTGTAATAGTGATGATTCATTCTGATCAGCACTGTTGCCCAAACTGAAAGTAACAGCTCTTAGTTTAACACGTAGGAAAAATTGTGTTTGTTATATGACTTGTTTAAATACACCAGCAAATCTTTCTTATTTATTTTTTTGAGTTATTATGCTGCTTGGTTACAATGTCCAACAAATTAATGCATTTTTAAGACATTTAGACACAAACGTGTCAACAGTATTTGAATAACAGCATGCAACTATTCAATTACTGTTGAAATTGTTGCAAATAAAATTATACGATTATGCAATTATAAGGCTGTGTCATCTGCATACGTGATATCCCTGCTCTCAAATGGTCGCTGTGTGCGAGGGCCTGGGATCTTTTCACTGAGCCCGGGGCTGATCACAGATGTCGGTTTGGAAGGATGTATATGTTCCTCATTAGCATAATGGAAACATTGAGCTAACAAGTGAGACATTGCTAAAACCACAAGTGTTGGATGAGGTGATTCACATCAACCTCTCATCCCCAGGCTGTTGACCGTGGGCTTCGACAACTTTGCTTATGTAAACTCTGAGTCACTCCACTGAACTAGTGCAGCCTGAAAGAAACAATTGAAAATGTGGAACGAGATTCTGTCTTATATTACATTTATCTTATCTTGTTTATTGTATCAAAGGTGTCTCAATGGAGGGAGTGAAACTGCATGAACCTTTCCTGTCAAAACAGTTCTGGCAGGATTTAAAATCACAAATATACCCAACCAGATCAATCTTTAGTCAGTCACTTGAAGTGTTGAAATACAACCGCAGCTCTCTTGGTTGAAGTCACAAAGTGCTTCTCTTAAGAGCAAGGAAAAATGGAAGATGCTGAAATATCAAGGTGCCAAGTAGTTAGCCAAGTGCAAATGTTAAGCAACCATAAGAGTAGCCTTGGCTGCTCAGTGGCTGTGGGAAAGTGCAGAGCATGTCTGTCGCATGGTTAAGTCTTTCTCAAAGCAGCAGAGTCGTGAAGCCACAGAGAGGCAAACTATACTGTAAACTCATACCGGAACCCGTCTGCGGCCGGAGCGCTGCCAAGGCAAGTCTTCCTCATGCCAACCTGTCTCTGATTTCACTCAACGACAGCAGGCAGGTCTGCACTCTGCACATAACAAACAAACCTGAAACACATTCACACACACTGAAACCTTTCAGCAAAATTTAACATCACCTCAGAAAATAAACTCTACCCTTCTCAATGTATTTTATATATTTTATAAGCACAAATTTAAAGTTGTGAGAGGTTGCCGACATTCCATCATGAATATTTTATATCATGGCTTATTTTGTCGGAGGACTTGGGTTTCAAATGATGAATATCGCAGTCAAACTTGAATTAGAATGCATATTTCTTTCCCTCTTTCCACACAGTTTCGTTTTTAAACTTTTGCACTGCAGCCTAAGGACACAAAAGAGCTTAGCAAATATTAGCTTTCCAGCCATGATGTCTGCTTATTGAAGAAATGCACCCAATCGGGCCACCAATGATTATTTACATTTTCAGTTATGCACTTGGATAATAGAATAGTCGTTGTATCTATTAAATGTCAGAAATGGTGAAATGAAAAAGCCCATGGTGACATGTCAAATGTACTGACTTGTCCAGAGCTCAAATATATAGAATTACTGTCCTAAAGAACTAGAAGATATTCACATTAAAAGCTGGAACCAGAAATGTTTGACTAACTTGGCCCCTATTATGCTTTCTGGGGTTCTCCTTTTCCTCCCGCAGGTTTTTGTGCAAGTAAATGTTCTGCAAAGGCTAAATTCCCAAACATTCTCTCCCACATAGCCCCCCCCCCCCGCTTAAAACACCTCCATTGGACTCCTTTTTTTTACTTCCGAAACATAGTGACAGCTATACAGTATAACACTAGCGCTCCTATTGGCTAGCTCTAACACATTGTAGTTGATAGGCTAAGGGTCGGCACTTCCATTTCTAATCACAACAGAGCTGACCAGCTAACCAACCAGACCAGACTGGGCTCTGGTTTCAGACAGAGGGTAAAAAGAGGCAGTATGAGTAAAAAGCTTTTTGAACATTAAACCATGTGAACATGTCACCGTAGAGGCCCAAAATACAAACATGGACCTAAAAATGAGCAGAATATGTCCTCTCAAACAATTAATAAATTATCAAAAAAGGTGCCCATTAATTCAATCCGCAAGAAATAAACTATTAGTCCCTGCAGCTCTAGCGTACATATCTGGTTTTGATGAATGACCATGTGTAATGAAGTAGCTCTCATAACCCATCATTGCTTTTGTATGGTGAAGGCAAATCTAAGTATCTTCGGTGGAACAATAGCTCACACACTGCTATTCATTCACTTTGACGAGTCATTCCCATAGACACATTATTCACAGCAGTGACAGCATACAGAACTATCAGGTGATGTATAGAGGGTTGACGTTGCAGTGGAAAAGAGAGTATGGGTTTGTGTGTGCGGGGGTTTGTTGAAACCACTTTTGGTGTTTTGCAAGGTTAATCCACAGCGTGGGTTTCTTCTGAAACACTAATATATGCTTCTCAAAAGCCTTTAGTCAGTAGTTTCCAATGTATCTCCTGATGGTTCTAACTGAAAGGAAAACAAAATGTTCCAATCAACCAATCCTCAACTGCATGAGGTACAATCAGGACTGTTACAATGTCTAAATCTGTGTATTTGATGTGTGCAGGTCTAAGTGCTTTATCAGTGTGACTCACAAAGTGGTTTGTGTGAGGGTGAAGCTGAAGATTTAAGCTGCGTCGAGATGACTCAACTTAGCAGAACTTCGCCAAGAGTTCTGGGTAAAGAGGTTAGGCTAACCGACACCGTGAGAATGTGGCAACATGTGTCCTGTTCTGTGGCACGACCAGCCTCCTCTCTGCTCTCTCTGTAACAAAACAAAATTGTTGCTGCTATTGAGAGTGTTTTTAGATATGCTGGTGCGATGTAATTAAATGTTCAAATGTTGTCTTGCATCACTCAGTAGAAAGCCTAAATGTACAAAGAAAGGACAAAAAAAGGCAATTCATGTCCCAGGCAGAGCTCCTCATCATACTCATGTGACTCAATGTAATTCCCTATGAGTGTGTGATGATATAATCAGCTGTAAATAGACAATTAATATACTCCAGTTAAGTAATCTTCTGTTTTGCCACATGATTAAAGCAGATATTTACACAGTGTATTTAAGTCGTGGTTAGCCAGGCTTTATCAAGTCATGCGCCCACAGACCTGGCTGCTGCTTTCAAGCCTTTAGGCCACAACCATGTTCACCTCTGGGACCATGTGACGCGGTGCCGCCATGGGTCCTGAGCCAAGGCTGTGGGAATGGTGGAGTGCTATCTACTCCCACTCCAACCATCGCTTCCCTTTGTAGTGAGCCGCAACAAGCTCCTCATGTGGGCTGGAACAGGGCCTTTGATAAAGCCAATGCTACAATATGTTAAACTGCAAATGTCGTGCAAATGACTTTCCTGCTTGACATTGCACTTTGTATTTAATGATATGCACTGAAATTGCATTTTCTTTCATCTCTCATCCATCTTTTTTTTTTACTTAAAAGTAATTTCCCCATTATCTTCTTCTTCTTTAAACATCTTTATTTAAAATACCTTTTATGCAAATGTATTTATCTTATCTGTGTCTTTATGTACAGCTCCTTAACTGCCTTGTTGTATTAAATGTCACCTATAAACTTGCCCTGCCTTGCCTTACAGCTATGTGTGTTGCATTTGGCACATTCACACAGAAATGTATGAAATTGAAGAATACATGCTCACAAAGTTCAAACACAGAGAGGCATATTGCACCAAATGTGGATACACTCGTATGCACTGAAGTAGCACTACAGCGGAAACCAACCCCCCCAGTCTTGTCACGAAAAGCTTGTCAGTCTGGAAGAGATATAGAATATAATTGATATTCATGTTGCATTCACACACGCACACTAGCAGATAGAAATACAAAAAAAAAGAAGCAGTTCCTTCTCGGTTGTCTGCACAGAAAGCTAGCCACCAACCACAACCACAAAGCCCCAGTATGTCAGCAAGCACCTGGCTATACACCCACTCCCAGACAGACAGTCACACACACAACAATCTGCAAACAAGCACCGAAAGATGCACACTTTGGCTTTTCTCAGGAAGAACATGCAAAAGCACCTGCTTCTTTACAAGCCTTGCCATATATATCCTGTGTATAGGTGGAGCAATGCATGGATCACAGAGGGAGTCGCTTCAGCCTGGGTGTCAGTGTGTGTTTATGTGTGTGCGTGTTTATGTATGACTTAAAGAACTCTGCAACCTCTAAGACCTATTTACAGCGTGGGAAACAACATCAGAAGTCTAAGACATCGTACTAAAGTACTGCCATGTGTGTACATGTAACGTTAAAACACTGTTTATCGACAGCGCTACATCCTTCTCACTATGTGTAATTCACACACATATGAGATAAGATATTATTTTGTAATAACTGTTGTATCACTATTATACCTGAGGATTATGTAACATGATTACATCTATTTTAGGTTTTTATTTGTTGAGCAGGCAAAGGCATAAATACAGAAATACATGCTCAGACATCTGCAAGATGACACTAGTGTCTGTAGATGGCAAATGTTTCCCCTAGGTTTACTGCCTTGGCAGGGTGCTGCTCTAAAAAAAATGTTGGGGCGCCCAAATTTTTGTTATCCTCTGGAGCAGAGAGGAGCTGTGGATTATTGTTATTGATATCGTACAGTAACAAAGTATTTGTACATTAAAAAGTAATACAGTAGTGTTACACTGTACTGTATTACTTTTATTCATCCTCTATTGCTGGAGGCAGCTCCACCTCATCTGATCTCTGAAAGCAATCGTGTTATGATCATATTGAGCTATTGGTGTGAGTCTAACATTAAACAAGCAGTCTGCTTGTCATACATTGCTGACGATACATTTTTAGAGGCAATTTGTTGAGTCACTGCCGCTAAATGCCGGTAGCATCAAGCTAGCAAGTCCTGCATTAGCCTCACATCAACAGGTGTAGACAGAACATCCAATTATCCTGAGCTAATTTACTGAATAAACCAACTCACATCTCAATACTGTAGTTCAAAACAGCGGTACCTGCTCCATCTGTGAGCTATTTTTAGAATGCGCACGCTACGTTCGTTGTCGCGTTCGCGCGCGTCCACCTGGGCAGGCTGTGTGTGTCCTTCTCCCGTGACGATAACGGCTTGCGGTTTAAAAATAATAATAAACGAATTTGAAACTTGGGGGGGACACAAACGGGCAGACAGCAGAGCTCGGGGCAATAAAGCAGATTTGACTTTTTTACACTTTGTTGTTCTCCTTTCCTCCGCTCTTGTCTCTGATTGTGAGCGTGAGTGTGTGCATTCGCGTGTGTGTGAGCCCCGCCCTTCAGAAACAGAGCGGAGGGAGAATGTGAATACGCAAAGCAGTGAACACTGAAACATGAACACATTGGATAAATAACATGGCGTTTAGTTTATTTAATAAAAGAGCACATGTTCAATGTGAAAAGTGACCGTAGATAGATTACTGCAGTTGAAATTTAGTGCTATATATTTTTTTTTAATAAAAAACAAAATAAAAACACCTTGAATTTCAGGCAGGGCGCGGGGCTCCGTTGGCAGGGCGCAGCGCCCAGCCAAGACAATGGTAGGGGAAACAACACCTGAAGTAGATACAGTGGAAATGTTGCAAGTGTTGCGTTAATGACACACACAGGCTGGCTCAGAGCAGCAGGTCACAGAGGAAATCTCTCTCACTCATTGTTTGGATGGTAGTGAAGGTTTGTCCTGGACCGAACTCACTCTGGGTGATTACTGCATTGTTGTCTGGCTCTCTATCACAGCAAGCTATTGTGTTGAAGAGCCAAGGTGTTAAAACCACACGACCAGCGAGGAGAATCACAACTTTCTCATTTACATGTTGGTCTGCACCTGTTAAAGATTTACACCCATCAGATATGACAATCAAAGTGTCTGCCTGTACCTTTTGTTAAGAGATGATTCAGTAAGAAGGAGTAAACAGGCACATCCTAACCAACCAGTGTGCAGATCGTGTCAAATACAAATGAATAAATACGGCGGACTGCAGGGCTTCAATGTCCACTTATTGCAACTATAGGTGACGTTTTGAGCTCGACTGCACTTGATCATACTTAAAAAAGGCAGGTAAACGCTTCCACTTCATTTAATATAACCATATGTAAACAGAAATGTTTATAATTGACTTTTAATCATAGATGTCTAAATGTTTTATTAGAATGTGTTGTGTGTGTTTTAATTTCTGTGTGTGCGTGGGTGTGTTGCTATACTTGCAGAGAAAAGCAGAAGAAATTATTGCCTAAATTACTAGAAAACTGAAGGGTTACAACAAAAGTTCAGGACACTGCTTGGGGTCCACTGCTGCAACAAAATAAAAGGTGTTTTTTTTGTTGCTGATTCACAATTCATTGGAATAATGATTGTGTGCATGGTAATAAGGGGCATGTCACCCAGTGCAACAGGAACTCAGTGAATGACCTGCAGTTTTAAAAGGGAAGCTCGTGACCTTTGAAGGGAATTGTGCGACATTTGTGGGGCATTTTTCCTGTTAATCACAACCTGTGCGCGGTGGTAAATTAGACGCATTAGAGAGAATTGGACCCAGACCTGGTGGTGATGCATTCAATCTGCGATTTCTCCCGTAAAAAAAAGCGCTGTATGCAAATGTATGAGGAGCCGCTTCCCTATCAAACATCAGTCCGAGCAGGAGATTCATTAGAGGGGTCTCAAGGTGGTCTTTGACTGTACATGCACGATGTAGTGTATATGTCTTTAAACTGGAGGGGAGCGGTGTTAGCAGCCCAGTAAAGCAGCCTAAACCTCTGCATGGTCTGCACCCCCGAGCCTCACCAGTCATCCAGCCTGCCAGCGAGTCCGGGGGGCCTGGGATGCATTAGAGGCCGGGGGCGAAGCCGCACTGAGTGGCCTTCATTAGGAGCACGCGCGCACACACACACACGCACGCACGCACGCACGCACGCACGCACGCACGCACGCACGCACGCACGCACGCACACACACACACACACACACACACACACACACACACACACACACACACACACACACACACACACACACACACACACACACACACACACACACACACACACACACACACACACTCCCCTCCCACAAAGGAAACACTGTATGTCTCCCTCAAAATAAAAGCCAGCCCTGGATCATAGATCAGACACATGTAGCGTCTGCTGAGTCTGGTTCTCCACTAGTGAGCTGAGGGATTCAGCCACACACACACACACACACACACACACACACACACACACACACACACACACACACACACACACACACACACACACACACAGCACGCATTGCAATGGATGACAAAGAGCAATGACCTCTGATATTAAAGAGCACAAAGGATGAGGCAGAGTGAGACGTGTGTGTGTGTGTGTGTGTGTGTGTGTGTGTGTGTGTGTGTGTGTGTGTGTGTGTGTGTGTGTGTCTGTGTGTCTGTGTGTCTGTGTGTCTGTGTGTGTGGGGAGTTGAGACAGTGTTAGGGGCCGTCAAGAGTGCCCCGTCTCACCATCACCTCATAAAGCATCCTAATGGACGTCGCCGCGATTTGTCAAAGGGAGAGACAAATGAAAGAGAGGCGGTGTGAGGGAAGGGTGAAAGAGAAAGTGAGAACGACATTTTTGAGAAAAATGGAGTGTGCTATTATGTTACCGGCTTTCCAAAAGACCGTAAAAAGCTTAAGCACATATGCCTACATTTACAGATACAGACACACACACAGACACACATTGAAACATAGATGTGAATTTCCAGAGCCCCCCTTCTCCACTGTTCTAGGTCAGTAAAACCCACCGAGGTACTGAAATGTGTGGGCTGCTATATGAAAGCAGGTCACTGCTGCAAACACACACACACACACACACACACACACACACACACACACACACACACACACACACACACACACACACACACACACACACACACACACACACACACACACACACACACACACACACACACACACACACACACAGGTACACTGATGTATACACACCGGAACAAAGACACACCAGTTATGGTTAAAACGTATGGTTTCAAAGCTGCCCACTGAGTCACACTATTCTAGGGAAGGCAAACATGCCCTTTTGGATTTCTATGTTAAATAGTCAAACCTTTTAACCTGCTGATAAAGAAGGCGATGCATAACTTGTTGATACTGTATATATTTATTGATTTGTTAAGCTATGCATATGCACTTGGCCAAATAAAATAGCAGGTGCTTCAAAGCCATTATAGTTATGGTTGAAAAGTGTGTATATTAATTAAGTTTAGTGTTTTCTTAATATAGCTTGATGTGTAAACACCTTTGCTCTTACATTACATATCATTTAGCTGACGCTTTTATTCAAAGCGACTTACAATAAGTGCAAAAACCATAAAGAATCCAACTCTGAACAACAAGGAAAGTGCAGATATATTCACTTCAAGCAAGGTCATAGTAAGTGACTACTTGTTTTTCAGCAATAACTTAATTGCCAAGATACAATCTTTACAAGTTCTTACATTTCTCATGTTGTTTGAAAAAAATGATAGTAAAAGATGATTTGTTATTAGTTTCAGATGTGATCAAAAAAACAACAACACAGCATACTTGGTCAGACCTGCTGTATTTGTGTTTTTTTTCATGGACACGCTTAATCATGTGTTATCATGCTGCACACTCATGTTATCTCTCACACGTTCTTGTTGGTACGTTATCAAATGAGACAACAAACACTCTATCGAACACGTTGTCAAACTGGTTGTGTTCCAGATATGTTTAAGTACATCAAGTACACGTCTGAGTTACTTTAGTATGAGTTTTTCCTTGCATGCCCCAGCAACTGGTGGTTAACTGGTGATGTACATAAAAAAGACAGTCATCGAATGAAATGCTACAGTATGTAAAATAGGCACACATTGTTAGATATTGACCAGCAACACATTTAAAATACAGCTCATAATAATTAAATTGTATGATGTATGATACAATTAGAAATAAAGGGAGGATTATGACCTGATAATAAACACTTTTACTTTTGATACAGTTTGAGTTTAATATTTCAGTACTTAAATTTAAATGGATTTGAACTTTGAATATTTTGTATTTGTGCTATTGCAATTTTTACATAAGAAAAATGAGCTTGGTACTGTGTAATCAGGAACCTAACTTTCATTGAAATCTTAAATTGCTGTAGATTTACTGTAGTTGAGTCGAGCCTCAATATGATCTTTAACAGAGTGGAACAAGGCCATTGCATGCACACTGGACATATGAAGGTTTCATGCAGCAGCACAGCGACCTGAGCTCACACGCACACAGCGTCTGAGTTAACCGCTGAGCATCACTGGAGAGGAACATCCTGCCCCACAGACGAGGCTCGTCTCTCACATCCAGAAACCCGTGTCTGAACCACAGGAAATACGTATGTGCACAGGCTCAGACGCAGCCACATGCACCAATACAGGCAGAGGTAATAAAACACTGTGAGAGTGACTGACAAACTCACTGCAACTCTATGAAGATGAAGTGCATTTCAAATTCAGCCAGTAATAATCATATGGGGAAAAAATATTGCAAAGCATTCAACCTGTGTTAGCTTAAAAGATCCCGATGATGCTGAGGTCATCGGGATCGCTCTGGTTTGTGGCAAGACCATGGATTGCTCTATTCTTGTTCAGCTGGGGCTGAGCTACACGTGTGTGTGTGTGTGTGTGTGTGTGTGTGTGTGTGTGTGTGTGTGTGTGTGTGTGTGTGTGTGTGTGTGTGTGTGTGTGTGTGTGTGTGTGTGTGTGTGTGTGTGTGGGGGGGGGGGGGGTGTTTGTGTGGAAAGTTGGGGCATTTGGGGTAACTGAGGTCTCGGGTGCTTTTATGTGAGGCTGCAGCACTCCATCCTCCAGCTGCTGCGTTGCCATGATGTGGTGCCGTCGTGTACCTCAGAGCGCAGCGTACATTTACCACTCTGGTGAAGACGAGTGTTCCTAAACGCACAGGCACAGTGTGATAAGCATTGTCAACTAAAACAGGATAAAACCAAACGACGCTCAGCCGACAGTTTAGTTTGTTTATCATCCGTCTTCCTGATTTGATTGTAAGTAAGTAATAACAGCTGATTAGGATGCACATTTAGCAGCAAATATGTCTCAAATGTTTTATCTTATCACCAACACCTGAACGCAGCGTTATGGAAATGTAGAAACCAAGTAAAGGGATCAGAGTCAGTCCCATAGTGAAATAGTCAATGGGTCAATGATTCAAGTTGCCTCAAACTAAAAATCCCCTCTGTCTCAGGCAAAATACATTAAAACATTCATATAATTATAAATTATATATATATTTATTTATATAAATAAATGTACTATATTTTAGATTGACTTGGAATAAATACAAGTAGTTGAACTTTGCTGCACATAATTATGTAGTTGGTTAACCTTATTGCAAGTTCTTTTAACCTTTATTTTGATATTTGTGCAACTGTTTTATAATTTTTTAAGTACCAGAAATGACATTAAAGTTTAATAGAAAAGTTACAATATCTTTGTATTTTCTGTATTTAGCTTGTATGTTTCATATTCTCATGAGTCATGACCCATTGCCATGTATATCTACTCTAATGCCTAATAATATATAATAATATATTGCCACTACATTATTAGAAAACATACATTCTTAAAGCATACCTCTACTCTACTACTAAATACCTCACTTTACTCAAGTTCAATTGAATTTACTGAAGTAATTATGACTGTAGACTGGTGTGATGAGACTGATATATTTACTCTGCATTATGTTTCAAAAGCCACAGGAAGAACTGTGTGCCGATCATAAATTGTGGAAGGAGCCTAAAGAGCAAGTTGCCAGGCTGGATGCTCGGTCTTTGTGTTGGCACGGTTTCTACATAACAGGAAGAGCTTGGGTGACGGGGTTAGGATGGAGGTTTACTGCCTGTAAACACGGTAAATGTGTCCTAAAGAGCTGCAGCAGGTGCCAGAGGTGCAACACTGCAATGGAGGAACCCGGCAACTTCCACCATGTTAGCACTCAATCACGATGTTCAATCTTATCTGTCCTCACGCAGCTCGTCTGTGATCATTCATCACCCATTCTTAGGAAATACGTTTCTCCTTAAAGCACAATCACGAAGACTCTGATATTAACAATTTGCGCCTTTTTTTAGATTTCTTTTTTTCTTAAAAGTACGAACCCTCAAGAGATGCAAAACAAGTCTTTTTAATTTTACAGCTGTTTATCATAGGACTTAAATAATATCACTCCACACCACATCATAATTTGAATTAAATAATCACTACATTAACTGTTCAACGTTAAAGGTAGGGTAGGTAAGAATGGAGAAACCAGCTCGAGTGCGCTAGAATTTGAAAATACACAACCGAAAAAAAATCTGCCCCTTCCTTACAGAGCCCCTCCTCCAACACACACGAACGCGCACATGACCAATGAGGGCACAAGATAAGTTTCTGCACGAGATGGAAGGCTGACAGGCAGGTAGGCCATCCAGTTACTTTAGCCGGGCCGGGGCAGATATTCCACAGATGACATTTTTGTATATATTTGTTGTCAAAGCATTTCATGTATTCATTGCTATCGGGATGTTAAGAGCATTCCATGGAATATAACAAAAAGTGTTTCTGAAGTGAATTACCTACCCCACCTTTAAAGGAGTGATAAATAAATCAATCATCTTTTTCGGTGCAATTTTACATCCCTTTTTAAGGTCACTTATTACAAATTGCCTTAACTTCAGAACCACTGAAGTGTTTTTATGTGTAGAGTCCAGTACTCCACCCTCTTTATACTTGTGTTGGGCACTGGAATTCATTTTCTTAATTTATTTTCAATCTCTGTGTGTTCACATGACCCTGCAGTCTCATGCTTTTTTTGTATGTATGGGAATAATGTGATTTATAACATTAAATCACAGGTCATACAATTCTTCAGTTAAAGAACCTGTCATGAATCTGACATTCTCCATAAATATCCACCTTGCAATGACACTCATCACAGCCCTTTATCCACCCGGAATGGTTACTGTATACTTGTCAACCCCTCAGGAACTCTGGGATACGGAGTTCTCAGTGTGTGGCGATGCAGCGCTCCCACTCCCCCCCTCTGTGTGGTTACCACAGTCAGCTCTCCATGTCTGCTGGAGCCAATAAATAAATAATGGGCCCGGTGATCACTTCCAACCGGGATACTGCGTGCTCACACCACTGCATCTGGGAGTGCCCCGCTTACAATGACAACAACAACAACAACATATGAACTCACACATGTTGACACACACATACAAATCAATGCTGAGTCGGTTACAAAAGTCATTTGTCATGCAGCTGCAACTTTCAAAGAAGTAAGATCTCTTGGTTTCCACCCCAGTTTTTTTCAAATGTGACAAGTTAGGAAAATAAATATGTTTTATATTTTTGTTTTGCTGCCGATGTTTCTAAAAAGAGAATTAGCATGAGAACTTCCTGAATAAATCCTTGTTAAAAGTATCATGTTAAGAGTAACATGTCAAGTTTTAAGTGAAGCCAACTGGGACTCTTTCAATCTGTTAAATCCTTGCAAAGTTATAAATCCGTATAGACTATGGGTACGGTACTGAAAGTGGAGAGGACCATCAGTCAAGGGAATGAGCAGTGTAATATAGTTAGGGGGAGCAGGGCATTATGAGGTGTGAGTGAGCAGGTAGGACATTGGACCCGTGCATGGAGCCCCAAAAAGAGCGGGCTCCCATGGCCGGTCCCAGAGGAAGGCAGGACCGTGGTGTTTGATGCAATGACGGCCACTTTATTATAAAAGCCTCCTCAAGTCCCACGCTGCATTCCACGTTTATAGGGAACATATGGGGAAGCCTGCAATTTTTAGACCACAAAATAAGCCCCTTTGCAGCTGGACGCACGACCGCACCGGGTCCTTTTTGCCTTGCGAGCCACACCCGAGAGGCGTAGGACCACTGACAGTGATTAAACCACCACAGTTTTCTCAGCAAAACAGGAGTTATATTAAGCTTAAATACAGGGGCTTGATAAACAAGGCCTGGGCAGGGGAAAAAAAGAATTGAGTGAAAGACGGCCACAATGATCTTCAGACTATTTTCCCCTCACGGTCATGGGCAGTGCACAGCCATGAGATACATTTCAAAACATGAAGCAGATGTTTACCTAGACAAAGAAGAAAAAACAGCGCGGGCTGAGCACGGAGAAAAAAAGGCCTCGACTTCAGCGCTTTCTTCAAATGTCAAGGTTTTGGACTGCACTACAATGGAGACAATTCCCGTTCTTGCACAATGCTGTGGGATTGTATTTGTTTAGCTTTTCTCGATTCCTCATTGAAATTCGACATGCAAACGTCTACCACCACAAATGGACAAGAATAAGGAAATTGACAATAACCTGAAACAGACTCCCCTTGTGAAAACAGCAGGGAGAAAATATATTAAACACTTCAATCTCAAAAACAACATCAATCATTACCAGAAACATGTCACACTTACACAAATACTCTCACTAAAAAGTATTAGTGAGATGTGTGCTTTGAAACGTTGCACTCTGTGGCACCCCGGATGACACCAGAGACCCAGCAGAGACCCTCCACTCACGATGGAGCATACCAAAAATAAATTGTTGCAAATGTCTTACAACAGGGATCGGACTATAGGATTGTATTGTTTATCTCGATAAAAAGACTGCAAAGAATTTAATCATGATGAAATTCCGTCTTGATAATTGTGAATATCCTCACGAGTGACTTGAAAAAGCTGTCTAGCCCACTATCAAGGAAGAAAAGTAAAAAAATACAGGTCAAATAAAAAAAGAAGATTACATTATCAAGGCTGGGGAAAATATTGATTTATAACCTTATTAAGATGACAAAATAAGATTGTTGGATTGTTTTTCACAAAAAAATATGTTCACTAAAAAAATCATATCTTCAAAGCAATACAAGTATTTGTATCCAAACAAATGTAAATTAAATTGTTTTAAGCAGATTTTATCGGGTTAAAATTGTGAATCCCAAGGTTTTTAGACAGGATAATCATGGTATTAAATTTAAATACCCTCCCTTACATACTCACAAGCACATTGCTAAAGAATCTCAAACATGACTGAGCACAGCCCTTCAGCCATCATGCCCCTGGCCTAGCAGAGAGTCTCCCTGAGAGGCCTCTTGACAGCGGTCCCTGTTGCTGCGCAGAGTCACAGCTGTAATCTGTCCCTGGGCTGGCAGGCCGATCGAGGCCATGTCGGGAGGCAGCAGAGGTGTGAGGAGAGGAAGCCTCGCTGTGTGTGAGGTTAAGTCGGAGGCCTGTAGTGGCCGCGTGGCCGGACTGATAAAAGCCCTGGGGCCGCGGCTGTGGCCTCAGAGTTCGGCCACACTTGCCGACGCGCCGTGTCATTTAGCCCGCGCTGCCGCCTAACTCAGCGGCAACTGCTCATTTACAGGGCAGTGCGGGCTACCAGGAAGAGTTCTCCCTCTCTTACACACACAAACACACACACACACACACACACACACACACACACACACACACACACACACACACACACACACACACACACACACACACACACACACACACACACACACACACACACACACACACACACACACACACACACACACACACACACACACACACACACACACACACACACACACACACACACACACACACACACACACACACACACACACACACACACTCAGAACATGGTACTGTATATAAACATACAAACACATGCTGTGGTCCATGCAGCAGCCTTGTCCACAAATTAGCAGAGGACCTAGTGGCCTGACAACCATACACAGAGCAGTTTGAAGGAGTAACAGAACCATGCACACACACACTCTCAGATGCACACACACACACACACACACACACACACACACGCACACGCACACGCACACACACACACACGCACACACACACACACACACACACACACACACACACACACACACACACACACACACACACACACACACACACACACACACACACATACTCTGAGACACACAGACTTCACATGAGTGACCAGACGGTGGTTTGGGTCTGTTGTCCCGTGGCCAGACATGGTCAGTGTGTCACTGAAAGACAGGAGAAAGGAGAGAGGAAGTGTGGATACCACAGGTTTGCAAATGCCAGTGATTTGTGCACTCACACACAAACAGGCACAAACACACACAGGATTTTCAGGTTAACAGTACCACAACAAACAGTTAGTCTTTTTCCCTGATTGACTGCATTTATCACGTTGCTCGTTGCTACATTTCGGTATAAATCTGTAGCAGAATGAATAATTTCCTGTTTCTTGCATAAGCGCAGAATAAGCTTTCAAATAAATAGCAGGAAAAGTGTTTTTTTTAAAGAAAGAAAAGGAAGTAATGCAATGAAGTCACAACTTAGGTTTATACTGAATGAGTAGAAAAATAACCTAAAAAGTATGGAAACCACAATCAGGTTAAATCGCTTTGCATTTGCAGACTACGCTAGGCCACAACTGACTTTTATTGGTTTCTCATATTGCTCAAAAAGGCTTGGTTAAAAATCACAAACTGCCACGCAAACTTAAACTGAAAGAATAGTTAGGTGGTGAGTTTATATTAAGGAGTCACAATTGAATATGCATTTATTTTTTAAAGTAGTGCTGGAAAAAGAAATGATTGTTGATGTAACCTAAGAATATGAAAACGGAGTGTATCTACTGGCAGTGCTGCTTCTGATGAGGCTCAGATTATGATACTATCGATGGGTGGAGGTTTGCAGGCCGATAACCACCGGCTCTTTCAAACACAGACGTGCTGTCAGACAAAGGTACACAGGACATGCATATAGAGTCGAGAACAACGTGGTCCTGTGAAGCTGCTAGACTGACACTCTCCTGCCTCTGAAGCCACAGCTATCTCTCACTTCTCTTTCTTTTTTCATTCAGTTCTGTCCTCTTTCTCTCTTTTGAATGTGTGTTTGGTTTAATACTTTTGCAGCTCTTCTGCAGTGGTTTCAGCGAGCCACAGTGCCTGGTTTGAACTCAAAAGAAAAATAGAATGTTTCCAAAACGTGGACGACCAATCAGAAGTGAGAGTGAAGCCGGCGAGTAAGAGAAGGAGAAGCATGGAAACTAAGAAACCGACGCAGAGAAACCAGAGAAAAAAAATCAAATGCGATAGGAGTAGAAGGGAGGGAGGGTGAGAGGGTGGGAGGGAGAGGCCCGGTGACCTCACGTGACATGTGACGTGGGCTCCACCACTCACCGAGGGGAGTGTGTTTGTGGAGGATGGCGAGGAGGATGCAGATACACTGTGGCTTTTAGCCTTTTACTAGCATCGACGCTCCAGTCAGGCCACCACCATCGTGCAGGAGAAAGAGAAAGGATCTGCTGGCTAACCTCAGACCCTCAGCCCGCTGCGTGACACAGGACCACAAGCCCAGCCCTCGCTGCCCCCGCTGCTTCCACCACCCAGGCACCGTCCAGCAGGGCCTTGTATCATCTCCAACCCCGGTGAGTCCACACCTGGACACACACACAGTTTCTTTCTCTCAGTTGCTCCTCTTCTCTCTGAAAGTCTCCCGGTGCTGCCGCTCTATAACACATGCTGCTGCTCTCTCTGCAGGCTTGTGGCTTGGGATTCCTGTGGTAGTCACAAACCCTAGATTCTTGGTTGCTCCGAGCTCCAGGAGTTGTGTCCTCGCCGCTCTCCTTCCTCCTCCTCACTCTTTGTTTCTGATCTGTTTTCTTTTTCTTCTTCTCAAAGGTCGGCGGAGATCGACTGAAGAGCAGGCTCCTCACCGTTCTGCCTCCTCTGTCATGGCATCAAACAGCATCTTTGACTCCTTCTCCAACTACAGCAGCAGTCTACTCAGAGGTGAGTGCTGATCCTCCCCCCTTACCCCCCCCCCACCCTCACCCCCCTCCTTTCAACCACCACCCCACCCTCTGTCCAGTTCTGAATGTACAGCTTTGACAACTTGTTTCTTTTGACAAAAGAAATGTGTGAATGCATATATCTCTCCGTCCACTGAGGCAGGATCTGATTTGCCCTCATCTAGTTGACTGATATGGCCCATAAATGCCTCTGCGCTCCAGTGTTTTCTGTAGGCTTGATGGAGTAGCGCCATAATGGGATTCTCACCACAGACATTCATTATCAAGTGAAACTCGGCGCTCTCTCTCGCTGCTGAATACGAGCTCAGAGGCTCCATGTGACTGGGCCCTTTACTGGAACAGGGCAATACAATAAAAGAAAAAAAAAGAACACAAACATATTAGGCTCTCTGCTTTACTTCCAGGAGGTACTTTTGGTCTATGTGGTGAGGTGAGTGCACTATACTTGGCGAAGCTAAACGCCAGCCTCAGTGAAGAAGCCATTTGTTGCCATGGTTATTCCAATCAGACGGCTTTTACTTGTGGAGCTCTTAAGCGTGGTGGAGAAGCAGAAGGAGATTACAACTTTTACCTGGTTTTAGCTAGAATAGCTTGTTGACTTTATTCCTGTTAGTGATGATAACATGAAGTAGTTGTGGAAGTTGTTAATCTGATGGCGTCCTGGGGATTCAGATATTCCCACTGTTCGTCACACAACCACTAAGACAGCCACTGAAAGGCAGCAAGAAAAAAAATCTCCTTCCCAATTAAGGCCCTGTTGCAGTTTAATTAGAGACAGCCACAGAAGAAGCACTACCAGCTCCTAATTGTTTGCAGAGTATATCTTAAACTCTCTGGAGCCTCACACACACACACAGTCAGACGGACACACACATCTGCGTCTCACATGAGAACAATCCTCTGATATCCTCGGTGGAACCGCAGTGACAGGGGATGATGTTCCAGTGTTCTCACAGCTTCTACAGACACCAAGGCTTTTATAGTTTCCTCCTGACAAGGCTCAGGCCTTTCCTCGCTTTTTCAACTCTAAAACCGCGGGATCTGCATCCCTTTATCTCTTCCCCGTTTACAGATCAGAGTCTGGAGCGTGTCACCAACTCCAGGTTTCATGCGTGCCGCTGGGGCGCCTGATTTTGATTTTGAACTCTAGCAGAGCAGTGAGACGCGATGTGAGACAGTAGGTCAGGAGGGGAAAAGAGAGACAAGCATTTAAAGCTGTAATCATCCATTGGAAATCATTAGTGAATATGCAATATCCTTTTACAATTGACTCTGTCAGGAGACTGAAACCTAACTGCGGGAGAACAAAGGCCAAGAGTCATTAAATACGCCGGTTCAATCTGAAAGCTTTTCAAATCGGGACTACCTCATGTAAGCAAAATACCCGAGCGGTTAGTTTAACAACTTCCATTACACAGGCAAAGCAATTTGGCAAGTTCCCTTTTTTTTATAAAACTCAAATCAAACTGAAATTAAGAAGAACGGTTACAGAAAATCAAAGACGCTGTTAAATGTCTGGGTTCCCTGAGCTGTGACTTTAATACCGTGTGACATTAAGCTTGCTTGCGGAAATAATGTATACATCTATCTGGATGTCAGGATATACTGTTCTAACCAACATGTCAGTCATTTGAAAAAGGAAATAAAAAGAAAAGAGGTTTAAAAAAAGAAAAGAAAATGTTTTCCAATACCTCTTCTTCCTTCCTTCCTTCTTTTTTTTTTCTTAAATTGTACAAACTTGTACTCTGTTATTAAAAATAGACACCAGCACTATCACACATATCAGGCCAACACAAACACTCAGTGTGTACCGCTGGTGTTATATTAGTAACTCTTTAACATTTTAGCGTATCTCACAGTGCAGACAGAGAACACATGTTAGCATGTGATGAGCAACATCAGATGCACTGCGTGAGAAGCGAGAAGACGCCTCACCTCAGAAACCTCAGTCCTCCGCTTATGCTGAATGAGGCACACACACACACACACACACACACACACACACACACACACACACACACACACACACACACACACACACACACACACACACACACACACACACACACACACACACACACACACACACACACACACACACACACACACACACACACACAACAAGTCACCAAGAAAGCAGACAAGGCAGCTGTCGTCTCATGGCGTCCAGTCCATTATTGAGCGCAATAAAAAAAAGTCTAACAGTTAGAAAAGAAGAGAACATCGGATGGAGAGCTTAGCGTCAACGAGGCGTTAATCTGATGCAGACTCAAAGTGCTGCTGCAGTTCACTGATAATAACCACAATGAGGCTATACACCTGCTAACTCTCACACAGCAGCTCCACTACTTTACCGGAATGCAGCATTTCTGAGACACTTTATTTGAAAGGAGTAGGGTCCACAAAAACACCGGGCTTTCCCCATGTGAAGCAGAATTGCATTAACTTCACAACATTTTTTGTTTCGGACATATTGGCAGTGCATCGGGGGGGGGGGGGGGGGGGTACCTGGTTTATAGCGGCTGTCATTGGGCCGATATGGTGGGTCATATCCTTGGCCATGTCTGTCACCACATTTCCCTCCGCTTGGAAGCCTTTTCCCTGCAGACTGTTTTTTACAGGGGTCCGTTTAAAAAAAAAGAAGAGTGTTACTGTCTTGGGAGCCAGCTCCCTTTGTGGCAGAGAAAAAGGCCCCCGGTTTATTAGGGTGGGAATGTTTTTTATATGTTTGGCTTATTGCGCTGCATGAATGGAAGTGAGGGCTTGTGTGTGAGAATCGCGCCATGCCTCACCGCAGTTGTAGCGAGGTTATTCTGGAGGGTTCCGGGAGGTGTTCTGGTTTGTTCGACAAGTTTCTGGGAGGGAAAAAGCCTGACAGACACATGCACAGTATGCGAGAGAGACACTTCAAATGCATCAAAATGAATCGCTCAGAGGGGATAAAACTCGAGGCGAGCTTCAAGCCTTGAACTACTGACAAATAAAAAGGCGCTATACAGTGGCTCAAAAAAGAAAAATGCTATACATTTGACAGGACACATGGCTGGTGAATTTATTAATAACAAAGTCATATGGTGAAGATTTCTCCTGTGCCTTTTAAATTAAAATGCTTGATTGGAGCCCATTCAAAAGCCTGCTGTGACTGTGAGGCCCCCGAGTGACGCCAAAACATAAAGACTGGCTGAGCGGGCAGAAATCTGTAACCAGATATTGAGGGTTTCAATCTTTTATATAGTGAAAGCAAATAATAGAAAACTCATGACAGACAGAGCGGGCAAAATCCTGTCTCCAATTTAGCCTAGTATAATATCTATTTATAAAACTAATATTGGATAGAGGGAACGCTCTGGACTTGATTATGGCTGTAAACGCTTTTGGAGGTACTTATTTACTTTTTGGTACGTCTCGCCGTTTTAACCGTCTGTCAACACGACTTCATGGGGAACACTTTCAAGGGATGCCAGCAACATGGCTTCCAGGTAGAACGTGCAGAAGGGCGTGCTGATTATGTGGTCGACTAATCCCAAAACCTGCCTCCGCCCTCGCATACTTTTGGCTCCAAACAACCACGCTCGGCGTTGCGTTGGTCAAGGTTAAAGTCGCGCTAAGTGCAGTTGTAAATACAATTTGCTGGTGGTCGACAAACAACCACAGCGGCCAGATTCTTTTAAGCCGATCTGATAATATGGATTTATGCTGTACAGGTTTCGCTAACTGGGGGGGGGGAAAGTGTTCTGGAAGGTTGAGCGACTTCTTACAAGAAACACTCATGGAGGGGGCTTCTTGCTTCTGTAATTCTGCTGGAAAATAAACTGTAGGTGCGTCGGCTTTGAGGCAGCATCCAGCGAGGAGCGAATGTGATTTGAGCCTGGTGTCGGGCCAAGCAGGCAAGAAGAACATTCTGCGTGTCGGCGTCTTTGACACAGTTCAACAAGAGTTAGTCTGCATGTTAAACTCTGTGAAGTGATTGTGTATGGCAGCTGTGAGAGCAGTGAGCTCAGTATGCTGAACACTTTTTACCTCATCAACCTACTATAGTTGTATAAGATGAAGTAGAACATAATTGGTATCAGGGACAAAAAAGTCCAAATATGATGCATGTGATGTAAGAGGAATTTATAAAGTCTAGACGGGCTACTTTAACTGTCTGCCATGCAAAATAAATCGAAACAGGAACTACATGGCAGGAAAATATGCAGACTTTGAAAAAGCTTGCGTAATTGAATAACGAGGTGGAAATGATCACAATATAAAGTTCTTTCTCTTGATTTAAGAAAAGGTTATGCCCTGGGCGGATAAGGCTCTTCTATTTCTATGACTCATTTCTGTACGGTTAATTTGCTTCACTTACGAGCTGATAATATTTCATATGCCCCCTTACGTTAAAAAGATTAAAGCCACATCAGTTATTAGACTCTTCATGAGGTCATTCATCCTGCATGGTGGACAACTAAATGAAGGAAAAACCTTTCTCGCAATTTTCAGTTTCTTAATTTTGTTTTAAACCTACGCCCTGAACCACAGGCCAGCCCCACAGCTTATTACATGGTAAGGCTGGGGTTGCAGAAAAAAACCAAAGTATTATTGTAGGCTAATTTATGTATTATTAACCTACATTTATGCAGCTGTTGTGTGGAATTTGCTTGCAATTCTCTGCAAAGCTGGGAAGAAGGTAAACAATTAAAAGTGAAAATTGAAATAAAACATTTTTGTCATCCGAGGTTTAGTTTGTTTTCAGTAACTCTGGCTACAATTAGAGAGTTGTGACCTGAGTTTGACTCAGATGAAGAAGCCTTATTGTTTGGACCCCTCCCTGTAGCGTTAAACAGATGTTGTCAACAACGTCCTTACTGTTGCAGTGAGAAGCAGGAAAAGCAAAGAAAACTGCCGGTGACTAAGCAGAACGTCGATTGCTGTGCACTTTTGTTTTTAACATTACAGTTGCATTCAAAGCCACAAATGACTTTAATGGGCGGGCATGGGTCTGGTCGGCAGCACATCAAATGACTCAAACTTATGGAGAACCCACATGTTCAGAAACATATCAGCACGGATCTATTTCTTTCTTTTTTGCATAAGAAGGAACACAGAGGGTTTTATTTTATCATGTGTGAAAGTTTAGCAAAGATCTAAGGCCCGGAGGAACTCATTCTGTCACCATCAAAGGATTCAAAGGAATGTTTTTCACAGGCAAAATATCCTTCCTCCAGACTGAATCTTCACGTCATTATGTGCAACTTTAATCTTCCCCAAAACATCCTTATAGCCTATCCCTCCCATAAGTAATAAAGAAAAAAAAACGTAATTACGGAGGAGGAAAAATGCAGATAATGATAGGATACGAGAGGCTGCCGGCTATGAAATGTTTTCAGATTCTCTATTTTCCTCCATTTTCCCAGAATGTTGTTTTTTTCTATACTTGTTTACATACGGTTAATTGTCGTTGCTGCAATAAAACATGTTTTTGGGTTGCTTCTTCCCTCCCCTCAAACATAACTTTAACCACAGGGAATTGATTTTTGTGGAGACAGTATTTCAAAAATGGGATTTTTCTCTCTGCCTATTCATTGGGGGGTACGAATCTGGCTGTGCTCACTGCTTCGGTAATGGGCCACCTAATTGAGCTTTTCGTAGAGGGGGGCACATTTGAACATTTTGATGAGACAAAGGATGAGTGAAAAAAAGTTCGATATTTCAGGATAAAAGCTTACTTGCTCTCTTTCTGAGTCAGATTGATATCCCTCTCAGGCCCTATTATGTTTTGGGGGGTTCTCCTTTTCCTGTGGTGTGTTAGATATGTTGTTGTGCATGTAAATGGTCAGCAAAGGCTTAAATCCAAAAGTTCCCTCCAAAGGGAGTTTCTGTCCCACACTTTCCCCCCGACCTGAAACGCCTCCGTTTGAATCCTTTGTTTACTTCTGTAACATAGTGACATCACCATGTAACACACGCATTTCTATTTGCTAGCTCTCCAACACATTGTAAGTGACAGGCTAAGGCGAAGGACATCTCGAAGCGGTTGACCAATCACAACGGAGTCGGCCAGCTAACCAATCAGAGCAGACTGGGCTCTGGTTTCAGACAGAGGATGAAAAGAGGTGCTGCAGCACAGGCAGTATGAGAAGAATAAAGAGCTTTTTGAACATTAAAGCATTAAAGATTGAAATAGAGGGGAAAACATCAAGGCTCGCCCAGAAGAAGTCATAGTCCCACACACAACGCCCAGTACAACCAAAAGTTGGTTTACAATTTACTATTGTCCAGAAAAAGGAATATTTCCCAAAACTCAAAGGAAATTCATCAAAAAGGTCCATTCTTCCTCAGATGCCAAAATGACCATATTCATATCCTGATTTAGCTTGTTCTGCAATCTTTTTATTTCATAAAGATTCATGCAAAATGTACCCAATTATCTACAACCCCAGTATTGCAGCATGTTTTGCCCTGAAGTAAACTTCAGCGGGCTTGTACTTTCTCTCCAGCTGCTCACTTCTGTATTGGCTCAGTAGGAAACACCATGCCAGGGATTCCCCCTCAGCTGTGCACCAGAAGTGGCCCCTCCATCTCTTCAGCATAGTGTCTGCTGTGAGGTCACTCCGTCTGCTGCACACACTCTTCTCACGGGGGCAGCCGTCATGCTCACCAACACACGAGAAACTGTATGGTATAGGCGCACAGACTGCCGATTGCACATATAGAATACACACACACACACACACACGCAGAAGTCTGAGTTTTTCCCCCGTGCTGAGTCAGAGACGAGCGGTGCCTGTCAACATGATGACCGTGACGTTTCCCCCCCCTTAAATGCTGTCTGACCTCACTGTAATAGCTGGTGAGGACTAACATATGGTCTGCCGATGCCTTAGTCCAGCAGAATTGCCCACACTGTGACTACACAGCAGAGGACTTAGCTGAAAATATCACTGACAGCTTTCTCGATAAAATAGAAAGGGCCAGTTTGGGACTTCTTCTTATAAAAAGTATTAAACTGATTTTACTGAGGTTACACTTGTAATGAGAAGAGTCAGAGTTTCTATCAAATTAACAGCTGTTAAATCCACTTGAATCCAATCACAAAATCTAAGAGCAGCCTAGAAAAATGGTCAATGAATGTCAGGCATAATTGTTGCTGTTACATATGAATTGTAACACAACATTCAATTAAAACAGGGACATCTCTCAGGTCTCCACATAACAGCATGACAGCTAGCTGTGTTAACACTGCCAACCTGGCAGAGACAACGTTGGTGTTAGAAGTGCCTGACGGACTTGAACACAGCTTTTCCCCTTTAATCAGTGTGATGACATAAGAGGCAGACAGCGAGCCAGTCATTCAGTCAGTGTAGAGTTTGATTAGCCTAATCACCAGGCAGCCAGGCTCCAGGCTGCTGATTGGGTTTACAAACGCTCCTTGTCATCGCTGTGTCATTAGCTCGCCGTTAGCCGCGGCCGCCTTGACGTGGAGCAGCGACGTGCCGGGCCTAAACACAGCAATCAGGGGATTAGTGTGCAGTTACAGCAAAGCCTCAATGGACGCCTCAGGCTCTGAGTCAAGGAGGGGAAAGTCTTGCCTTCTTATGCTCGCTGCACGTGGCCAGGGAGCTAACTGTACATGGGCAACGCCACTACTGATTAGCAAGGGACCCGATGAGAGGAAACATTCAGTGACTTCGGACACACGGGTGGTTTCCCAGACTCCAATTAAGCCAAGTCGTTGACTTGGCTCAATGATTTGAATGGAGGGACTCCATTGAAAATAAGTTTTAGCTTCCAATTAGGTTTGGTTAATCTGGAGCTGGGACTCAAGCCCAAAGGCATCACAGAAACAGAGCAGCCTGCAGCACAGTGACTCTCTGCAGAAAGGCTCAGTTGAGTTGGAAGGAATTCATTTTTCTTTTTGATTTCATTTGAAATTCATTGGAATGATTGACATTAATCAGTAACTGTGCAAAAGACAGAATATATCCATTGTAACAAATGAAAGTGTCTAAGTGCTCTCCTGAGCTTCTTGGCTCGAAGGCTGAGAGTTGCCACACCCTTGTTTCCTTACGATGAAAAGCCCCGAGGGCGAAGCGAGAACTTTCCAAGAGTTGTCTTACGTCTGCAGAGGAAAGTGGCACGGACACTTGTCAAGAAACCAGCGCCGGGTTCCTGCTTCAATCTGGTCGGACTCTGCGGTGAGACAGACGGTGCTTGAACGGCTGAATCCCTCTGAAGAGGGGAGTACATGCAAATTCAATATTTGGGGGCTTTTTGAAGTTCATTTGCACTTGAATGAGTGTGACAGAACCTGGAATGACCTCTGTGGAAAAGAGTCTCTACACAGTGATGAAAGGAGATGAAAGGGACAAACACTGATGGCAAAAGTTGGAAGTGGGCACATGGTGTGTATTTGTGTGGGTTCCCATAAGGTTAGCTTGAGTGTGTGTGCACAGTAGTTTAAATCAAGTCAGCAGGGATGACTAATAAATGGTGATTCCTTCAGGCACTTTGAATAAAAACACAATGCCGCTAAGAGGAACACATTTGGCCCAGTGCCCGCTTGGCAGAGCCCTCTCTGCCTTGTGTTTTGTTGGTTTGTGTTCATGTCATTCATTTTATACGTTACATAACTTACCTTGTTCCTTCATATGCCAAAGTAAGAGAGACCTAGTTTTAAAAAATAAAAACATGTGGCTTTTGTTGCAGAGAGGAATGAACAACAGCATTCCATGTGCAACCACATCAAAGGTCCCCCTCGCCATGGGGCTAAATGAGGGCAGACTGTCCTGCTTGCCCCTCCTGACATGATTGCCACTAATTAACCAGCGATCTCAAAACTGACACTTAATGTTCATCACTTCTCCCTCACATATTCACTCTCATCAGCACAGATTTTAAACTGCTTCTCTTTGGGCTCCAGAGTGAGGGGACAGCCACACAACAAGCACAAAGGGGCATTGTCTGCTGGTGAAAATGTGGTTTACAGGCTCTGCTATAATGGCTCGGTGGTTGCTGGAAGCCATGCGCACTTCCTAATATCCAACTCACATGCGATTTCATTTTGAGAAAAAGACTGAGCTGTGGGGCTTTGCCTTTGTGTGAGTGGGACGCCTCACAACTTATTTTCTGAGCCCTCACCCCTCCTTCTCCCCTCTCTTCACCCCCTCTTCCCCTCTCTGGTGGCGCTACTATATTTGTGTGGGCTCTCTAGCAAAGGCTGCGTTGCCAGTCAAACGTGTTCGGGGGCCGTCAGACTGAAAGGCTTCCAGCGCTGCGATCTGTCTCCGCTCCTCGTCAGTGGGAGCTGTTTGATCTGACAGAGAGACTCCATTAGAGACACAGGGAGGTTGGATGGCTTCAGCAGTCAGAGTAGCAGCCCAGAGAGGAAAAGGTTTGCACACGCAGTCTGGTTGCAATCTTGGTGTCTCGCTATGTATCTATAAATGTCTCTGCGCATTACTTGTCCTTATACTAGGTGTGTGTGGTTGCACGTTGATGAGTGCACCGTAAGAACTGGGCTGATGTATTTTGGGGCTCTGTTTGGTAAAGGGGTGAGGACGCGATGGATAATGATATCATGAAAGTGCAGCGCTGCTTAGCTGCAATGACCGAGAGAGAGAGCTTGTTTGCCAAGGTTGTGAGAAGTAAGACGTCCTCTTAACACACATCATAGCTTTCCCTCAGTCTCCACTGGTGGTGATGACCTCATAAACCTGCGCCACAGTCCAACTGACTAGAAGCTGGTGTCAGGGCGGTGAAATGGTAGACAATGGTTTGATAAATATGCATCCACGGTTGAGCCACAGACCATCTCGACACTCCATACATTTACTTTGGCTACAACTTCCACTAATCAGCAATGAACTCTGACAAATGACTTATTTCTACAAGACGTATTTACACGTAGTATTAAGGGATTAGTATTAGACTTTCGTCATGTGCTTGCACGGTGTGATAGCTGTTAAAAAGGAGCAGGGGGAGCGAGTTTGTGTGAAAGATTTGTCTCCTGATCTGTGTGTGGCAGCTGGGCACTGGCAGGGCTCTGGCACCGGGGCTGCATGGCAGTTAAACTGTCAGTGGCAGGAACTGTAAATCTTTCTGCAGAAGGTGAATGCAGCACGACAGCGCCACAGGTGTGTGTGTGAGTGTATGTGTTTTCAAGTTTGTCACAAGGCTATGGTTGCTTGTCCGTATGTCTTTGTGTCTCAGCGATCATGAGAGACAGTCTCCAAAGTTTTGGAGCTGGACACATTTAGCAGAGTGAGTCAGGATACTCTTGTGTGTATGTGTGTGTCTGTCAGGGGTGGGGGTGCTGTCACTTTGGCAACGCAACTGCACATATTGCAGCGATTACCACAGCGGAAAAATGTTTTTCTGCAACATGCAATTACTACAGATTACAGATTGCCGTCCTTGCATCAGAAGCTCTCGCTAGAAAAGGGAGATACACAGCACGTCTGTGTGTGTGGATGTGGATGTGTGTGTGTGGATGTGTGTGTGTCCCGTTACACACAAATAGACAGAGAGACAAAGAAAGATGAGAAATGATTATAGCTCACACTAAAAACCACAACTGAAAAAAAAGGGGGAGTTGACGTATTTATGGGACTCATTTAGATGAAAAAGTTATACTGACTCTTATGGGGTAAATAAAAGACCCTGGCTAAAAAACACAATCTGTCCTTCAGTGAAATGAATAAAGTAGAGCAGGGATCATTTCGTAGGCCTTTTATCCATCATCATCAACATTATGAAAAACACACGAATGAAGGACACAATCCTAAACACCACAAATCATATCAGTTCTGGACTTTGTATTTTGTTCCAGGTTACAAATGAACCTAAATATCAAAAAGCTTCCTTCAGGTCACACTAAACAATATAGCCCAAAAGTGGTGCCCCGCAGCAAGGCAGGGCCCTATTTACAAACCCACCAGACCAAAGTGCTCCTATAATAGCACTGGGCCCTTTTGGTGAGCTTACCATCCAATGCTACTTTTAGTGGGTTTCCAAAGAATAAACAGGCCCGTGGAACCACATCACAGGCTGCTGACTGTCATCGTTGGGTGAGTGTACCCGACAGATGATGTGAGGGCGGAGCGACCGTGACACCGGGGTTTACGGCAAGTTCCCCCCTGCCTAACATGGGTGTGGTGTGCACCATTGAACTGCAACTGAAAGGACATGGGAAGGGGAGGGGGGGTTCTGACCAGGTTCTACCTCTGAACGCTGATCACAGTGAATCCATCAGTGTGTCACTTTGCCTTTCATGACTTATTTGGTTATTGGAAACAAGAAAGGAGTGAGTTTGGATTTTGGGTATTAAAAACAGAGATTTGTTTGGTTGGGCAATCAGATATGCACACACAAGCAGGATGGTGTAAGAAGTTGTCAGATCTTTAAGTAAATCAACTCTACGGAAAGTATAAATACAAGCCTTTTGAAGTCAAATTCATAATTCCATTTGTTTCTTCAGCAAACAATATATTTGTTTCTGAATCGAGACAATAACATATGATGGAGGATGGAGTTTGGTTGTTTTGATCATGAAGCGATGGATTATGGGAGTTAAGTCATTGCAGTCAGCTTCCCCCTTATTTATCTGAAGCGGACTTATCCGCAGAGGTCACCTTCTTTTCAAAACAAAAGGTCCTCGTGATGGAAATCAGTAAAAGCTTGGAATAAGGACATTTTAGTTTTAAAATGCACTGTTTTCTGATGTTGTTGGTGGACAACGGACAACATGGAGGACCTAATGTTCCCTCTGTTAGCCTCCAAACGTTCCAAAGTATTTTACAGTTAACCGAATTATCCGTAAAGGTTGCATAGCCTACTACTCTACAAAACAAACAGGAAAAGTACTCAAAACAGCAGTTTCATGGTAAATATGTGTATATTTTATAGCTCTATCATTGTTTTCTAAATGTAAAACCCTAATCTGGAAAACAGCTAACAGCTTAAACCTTCAAATAAATGTAGTGCAGTAATAAAAACATTTCCTTTTAAGAGATTATTTAGCAGAAGTATAAAAAAGGTACATCAAATGAAAATGGAGTTAACTGTACTCAATGACTCTCTTCCTCTGCTCTAGAGGATTGGAGAGCATCACAGCAGCATCACTACCAATCTCATCAGATAACGTATTCAATATGAAATGAATTGTTAGATAGACAAACAGATGCTTGGTATGTTTGCAAATGAATGCAGTCTTTAAGAAGTCCATTTACATTCAGCAGACAGAAATAAAAATGCAGTTGGAGTCGTCCCCCAACAGCCATTATGCAGCTCAATTGATTCAGAGAGCTTTTATAAGCCCTGGGCTCCGCTCTGCACCTTTTATCAAATGTAAGCAGAATATTAAAGATGCATGAGATGAATGTGCTCATTGTCTCCTCTGGTGACTGCTGCATCTCAACTCATCACGCTCACATAGTAATTAGCTGCTGCGTCTGGAAATGATACAACAAATAGGATCAAATGGATAAAATGTATTGTCCCAAAGGAATTTTGTCTTGGAAACATACAGTATCTGCTGTTAAGAAAACACTAATAAACATAGTGCCTGCATACAGAACATAGTCTGTTAACATAGTCAAAAGGAAATGTCATTATGTTTATGATATATATCTCAACCACCTTCAAGGATTGGGGAGTTATTTTATGTATAACGCACTTCAAAGGAAAAATTATAGAGGAAAACTGTCAACATTTAAATACAAATAAAGTGCTTTAGGGACATTGAGAGCTAAAACAAGTTTGAATACACAAGTGCTTTCCAGTCATCATTAAAACTAACACAGACAGCCCGGGTTGAGAAAAAAATAACATACACATTTATATGAGGAAAATTCTTCAATGTGTTTCCTATTTTCTTGTCTGAACATCAAAATGGACAAAAATGACCACCAATTGTGATGTGCTGACACATTATGTAATCAAAATTTGAGAGAATCAGCCATCAGAGCAGCGAGAGCCCAAAACCCAAACAGTCTGTACCCACTCACTGTTGTTTAAAGGTTTCTCCGTATACTTGTGTATATAAACACTCCAACGCTAGAATATGATTTGGCTTTGAGGGGACTGGCACAAATGGCTTTGGTGACTTACATCATGCTTGGATGTCTAATCACAGACACTCTTGTCATATCAAGGAGAAAAAGTCCATTTCATAGCGAGCTACGTCTCCAAAAAAAAAAAAAAAAAAGAGGAGGGAAGGGTAAACAAGCCTGGCGTTCCACAGCCACCGCAGAATTCATCATTCATACAAAAAAATACCCCGAGACCCAAAGTAGAGCTAATTTAATCCGAGAGGAATAAAACTCCATTTCATAGAAGTCGTCCATTCAGAACACTCATATTTCCACTGAGCAGAAACCCCCGGCTGAAATCCGAGCAGACACTTTTCGGAAGGAATGCATTCGGTGGGTTGAGGGCCAAAGCTTGCCCTGTAATTTGTGAATGTACAGAAATGTGTGACCGCCACAGCTCCTCTAAAGATAGAAATCTTTGTCTTATGTCATCGCCCAACCTCAAACTATTTCTAATTGCCCCCATAGCCCCCTTTCCCAAATGAATAGCTACCCATCGAAAGGCTTATGTGTGCATGGCTGAAAATAGCCGAGGAGTTTACACAAGCTAATAGATCATATTCAGCAAAAAAAAAGATGAAAAACGTTTAAAAAGGAGCTCCACGTATTGGAGACTGTCCCCGTCTTCAAAGTGACTTTTAAGTGGCGCTGAAGGTTGTGTGGGCGGCATTTAGAGTCAGGTATACGTTTACACACCCCGAAGGCTTCCACTGGTTTCTCTGCTAATGGGTTGATTCTCATTTTAGTCTTTACACTGTGACTCATTACAAATAAAACCCAAAGTAAATGGAGTTTCCTTTGATTGTATACTCAGAGGAGGACGTGCTTCTTGTCAGGACTCCACGGAAGCATTAGTTTAACTGCGAAAAACTACATTTTCTTCGGGGCCCATTTAGAATCATTTGTCTTCATGGTGTTTTGATTGCAAACATTTTCTAATAAAAGGGAAGCTTTTTTCTTATGAACTGAAGTTATGACTTAGGACTTTCACAGAGGGCTGAAGGCCAACCTCTCAAGTTTTCATAGAGCAACCATCAGTAAACAATGATGTGATAGCTTGATTTATATCTGAAGGATCTATTTTCTTTTTAACCTTCGTTGGTAAGAATCCTTTATGCTGAGGCCCATTTGAGGTGCGTCCGGGGTTTCACATATCCTCCACGAGTTCTATCTTGATTTCAGGCTCAACCCACCCGGATCATTAAAAATCGTTCAGGGGCACGGCGGGCTCCGTCCTCAATGGCTGTGCGGCTGAAACCAAAGAAACTGCAGGTTGAAATGTGGAGGTCTAAATGTGACAGGCGCCCAGAGCACAGATTACGACTGAGGAGGGTATAGCTGGGGTTTGTGGTCACGTATTAATAATGAAGTCGGGCAGGAGGATGACTAAAATATCACTGGCATTGTCATTGTCCCAGTAGAGCTGGACTCAAAATAGAGGCGGCATGATAGGGGATCTGATTGGAGGTGATTTTGGCAGTAAGGACTGTAGGGATTTAAACTGCTGCTGCTTTATGGAGGGATTTGAGTTCAACAGTGGACTAGGCTTGGTGATTTGGCGTTACCCTACATGTTCAAGTTAAAACTCCAAAAATTGAAACACATGGGCAATGGGCCAAAAGGTAATTCCCTGGCTTAAAAGGATAATTGCTGTTCTTATACTGAATTGACTCTGAATGGTAATGGCTTTATTATCTTAATTGTGGGTATAATTCTTGTGACTAATATAGAGATAACTTTGTGTATGTCACTCCACCCCACTGAAACCCTGTCCAGAATAACAAGCAACCACAGAGTCAGGTGTTACAAGCTTAACATTTCTGTGACCCAGAAGAAACACTCAAAAATATGATTTGAATTGAAAATAAAACTACAAAAATGACAACCTTATATGCTTGATTTAATTAGATTTATAGAAGACATTTTTATCAGCAGTTTCTCTGATAATTCAATTTAGATGAATATAATTTAATATTTTTCTTTTAAGTGTTAGAGCAAGCATTGACACAGCACTGACAGTGTGAGGTTTGTGGCCAGCTTTGATCCCACATAAACAATGAATTGTGAAAATAAGCTTTAATATCCCAGAGTTTTTTGGACATTTGTTTTTTGTTTTAACTTTTGAAATCTTCCATCTGCATCTCTCTCTGAGTCTGATTTAGTGTGATGGGGGAAATTAAGGGAAAATGTGAAGCCACTGCGATGACTCCTCACACCACTTAACTTCATTTCATTTATTCTCATGCAAGTAAACAACTTAAAAACCGCCACACGCACGCAGAGGCGCGCGCACACAAGGATACATTGCGCAGTTATTAAATCAAATCAACCGTTTTGATTGGATGCGTTTAAAAACGCGAAATCCAAAATACTTGTTCAATATTTATTCTACTGTCAATTCTCTGTTTGCATTAATGAATTAAAAACATTAGTTATATTCATTGTGTGTTATGGTAATTTTTATTATTTTAATGCCAGTAATTAAAATAATAATTTCTTCACCAATGATATCCTAAATATCTATTCGAATAATTTGTACTATTATAAATCAATAAATAACTGCTAGTGAACACTAAAACAAACGATGTAAACTTGTGTAAAGTGTTTTAAGCGAAGTCTGAAAATATGCTTAAACATTTACAGTAAAAGACACGAATCAATGAATTGTCTAAATATTGTATTTCGAGACGGACATGTTCAAACAAATACATTACGTGGCTTCAATGGTCGATTCATAAACGAAAAAATGCGAGTGTTTTATAATATTTTACATTTTCAACGATAAAAACAGATTTAAGGCAAAAGCTCAAATGTACGCGAAAATTAAATATCTGCGGAGCTTCTTTCAAAGGCGTAATCAGCTCACAAGGGGAATTATTTATAACAGATTTGGCTTAGATTAATTCACATTTAAGAGATCTCTGAGCACTGATAAAAGTTTCATTTTCTCTGCACATGTGAAATGAGTGCCTCAGCCTGTCTGAGCTGACAGCGATTGAAAAGGCAAACGCGCCAACTAGTGTCAGAAAGCAGCATGGCGGAGGGCTCAGGGTGCGCCGTCACTTCATGTTACCCTCAGCATTTCACCTTACTAATGAGTGTAGCCTCACACACACACACACACACACACACACACACACACACACACACACACACACACACACACACACACACACACACACACACACACACACACACACACACACACACACACACACACACACACACACACACACACACCCACACACACCCCCACACACACACACACACACACACACACACACACACACACACACACACACACACACACACACACACACACACACACACACACACACACACACAGACACACGTATTGGCCTGTTGTGTTTTTTTTATGTGGAAGAAGCACATTTGCCTGTTTGCTTTAATCATCTCTATTAATTCAGTTCAGTCAATTAAAGTGATACAGATCTGCCTTCCACCCATAATTTCACTTTATGAACACGTTATTTACCTACCTGAAGAGGAGGTGCAGAGCCTCCAGATATAATAGCTTTTCAAAGTGAATAAACGAGAGTAAAACCACAGGCATCTGCAGTCTACATCCTTCTCTAGATAGCCTACATTAAAAAACGCCCAAGTGAAATAGGTCAAAGACATTTCTGGGACAATGCAGTGTGACAGGAAAGCATAATATTTTATGTTATTTCATAAATTAAACTGAGTCTATGTAATGCAGATATTTCCTAACAGCACAGAGGCTGATTTTTTAAATTAACCAATATAATTTATAACCCATTTATCCATCCCATTCAATATGTTACCCAATTAAAAAGCTTACACCTCTTTCCATTTGGGCCCCTGTCACTGGATATCATTTAAAATATGCATTTGTGTTCTCGCAGCTCAGTTAATACCACGTGTCGCTTCTTTAAACTATCATCATTTCTATATGCATCGATTCAACGTGTCAATATGCTGTATAAAAAACCCAAGCAGCAGAGAAAAGCACAGATATGTATCAATAATTCAGCTCGTGTGTGACAGCAGTGCAGGGAAGAGGAAGGAGCAGCGCAGCGTGTGATTGGTCTGCTGAAAGCCCAACCCTGTACATTCATTGGTGGAAATCATCCCCACACTCCCAACCACTAAACACTAAAATGACTCGGGTAAAATAATATCGCGGCACTCTGCTCTGCGATCAGCCTCACGGATCCTTCTCGCGCCCTATAACCCTGCGCTAAAGGATAACCTTACAGGAGATTCCGCTGGAGCTTCTCTGTATCAAAATCACGCTGTGTTTTTGAGGAGAAGGGATCCAGCGAGGACAAAGTTTACGATAACTTTAACGCAAGAAAAAGGACACTGATGTGCTACAGTAGTTTGACTGTTGATACTCGGGTTTGAGACATTTCGTTTGGAGTCTCTGAAGAGGCATCTGGCTGTTCAGTCGAGATCATTCTTTTAAAAACTCAAGCCAGTCAGCTCGCTTTCTCACTTTCCGCACCACGGCTGGATTACCTGGTTGCTGTCAAAAGATTGTCATTGATCGGTGATAACTTATGTAGAAGATCCGTTGACTCATTTGAGGTTTCAAAGTGAGAGCTTGGGTAGTTTGTGGTGTTGATACATTGTGTACACGCAGCTGAAACTGTATGTCCACCAAGCGTGCGACAGATAAGAGCGCCGATAAGTTGCGCACTGAGAGACTTTGTTTGTACGTGTTTTTGCTGAAGTTAGTGAAATAACAGAGCAACCCTGGTGTTCCTCGGGCTGACACATCCTGTGCAGATGATCTATCTCACAGTCACCGCAGTGTATTGTTTCTGTTAAGGTAGCGAGGCTCTCTTCACTTAGTGCGCTCGGCTCCATCCCCTGCGCTCCCACCGTGGACTCCTGAGACCACCAGCGTCTGGAGGAAAAACTATTAGAAAAGCTTCTGATACAGAGCCAGTCAGGTGGCACTGACCCACGCTGTTGTGATGCATATTCCAGATTCGCCCACCACCAGACGGTTCCCGCCGCCCTCCACGTCCTTCCCCTGCAGTAAGCTCGGAGACGGTAACGGGGCCATGGCCACCCCGGGACCCCACAGGTCACGATCGGACAGCAGGAACGTGGTGGACGTGCTGGCGGACCACGCCGGAGAGCTGGTCCGAACCGACAGCCCTAACTTCCTCTGCTCCGTGCTCCCGTCCCACTGGAGGTGCAACAAGACGCTGCCCGTGGCTTTCAAGGCAAGACCCATGTGTTCTGGTTTTACTTTTTATGGTTTTATTTTAATGACGCACACTTTGGTTTTCTGACTGTAGGAAGAGCATAAGAAAAGGCTGTAAGATTCTCAAAAGCTTTTATTTGATCAATAACAGTGACCTGCACGTTTTGCTGTTTGGTTTTCGCATTGTGGTTAAAGTAGGATATTCAATTGTTAAAATTAAGCCTTAAAAAACGTGCGGTTAATAATGGCCTCGGCTCCATCCAATCCCTTGTAAATATTGTAGACGATAGGTCTGTATTAGTCTGAGGACATATTTAGATCTATTTTGTATTATTATTTATTTTCCTGTAGGCCTATTATGTTTATTTATTTTATATAATTTATATGCAAATATCTGAAGCTTGTGTCAGTATTATGCATCGCATTGTCAAATGTTGTATTTGGATCTGATCCGATGACAACACAAAAACAACCTCGCGTTCATAACATAAATATATAAATGCCACTAATCTACATTGGATTGGAGTCTTTACATTATGTGTTATATTTAAATTGTTGACATGCTGGCAACATTGTAAAAAATATTCCTTATATTATGGGAGTCAGATGCGGTTTTACGCGTGCATTGTGCAGCCTATATTTCGTTTGGTGACCCAAAGTGACCGGTCGTTTTACCCGGTACAGATCGTGGCTCTCGGTGATGTCCCCGACGGGACTCTGGTCACCGTGATGGCCGGGAACGACGAGAACTTTTCGGCTGAGCTGAGGAACGCCTCGGCCGCGATGAAGAACCAGGTGGCCCGTTTCAACGACCTGCGCTTTGTGGGCAGGAGCGGACGAGGTGAGCTGAAATTCTCTCTCCTACAGTAGGCTAACACACACACACACACACACACACACACACACACACACACACACACACACACACACACACACACACACACACACACACACACACACACACACACACACACACACACACACACACACACAGGCCTGCACACATATCGAGAGGACTGTTTGTAATGCCATGTGCAGCAACATTTGGAAACGCGCTAATAATTATAATAAAAGGACATTTCTGGGTTTATGTGGAGATCGAGTGATAACTTAATTTTCTTTTCAAATATATATGGAAAAACCTTAGGTCAAGTTATGTTGTACAGACCAAACTGCTTAGTCCTTATATGAATAGCTTTATATCATTTTACTGATCTCTGTTGTCTATTACAAAAATTATAAAGAGCAGATCTGGAATCATTTATGTGCCAACACTTCGCCAACTGACGTCCGCAGGTGTCATCCAGAACATCTGGCCTGCACGATGAACAGAGACGATGTGACTGTATTTTTCTTAATCCAGGGGAATATATATAATTATCCACGTGGTGTTTATCGGAGGGGTGGATGGAAAAACCACCTCGAAATGCATGCCCTGGGACAATTTGTCAAATAATCCCCGGCAACAAAAAGCTTAGCCTAATACGCAGTAGGCCAATTTATCGTGGGTTTAATGGCTGCAATAAAAAAAAAGAAATCACACATTAACATGGGATGTTGTGGTTAATGCATAGGGCTGTTGAAACAAAAATGTTGTGCCTTATTGACTAAATCAAAGCCTCATTTTCTCAGGCATAAATAATTAAAAGTCCTGAAATAAAAAATACAGAGTGATTGTTCACAAAAATCTTAAGAAGGGATTTTCCTCTGTCCCTTCAGAGCCTCTTAGGCCGTTTGAATTTTATCGTAATGTTAAAAAAGCTATGATTTGATGAAAAGGAAATAGTTCTAGTCAAATTTAAACAAGCGGTTTATAGCTTTCATTTGTGTAGTCAATTACCCCACCCGAGGATTCTTTTTTCTTCTTTCCTCCCACGCAGTCTCTCTTTTTTTTTTAAACAAGAGCTGCCTTTCTCAGGCCGGACGCTCTGATGCAGATGGGAGCAAGATCCTGCCTTGTTGAACAATAAACTATGGCTGTAAAGCCTTTCGTGCAATCTGAAACACATTGTCTCAATAATTGAAATCATACCCGCAGTCAGGCCATCAAAAGAGGTGGTCCCCTGCTTTAAAAAAAAATCCTTAATTCAAAGGCTGTAGCGGGATAAAAGCCGGTGATGATTTGAAGTTGAACAAGCGATGTATTGTTGCGCACAACAGAGGACTAGATCATTGTTAAGGGCCGTTTATACAGTGAAACGAGTTCCATAAATCTCACGGACATGTTGTTGCTGTGCTGCAGGGAAGAGCTTCACACTGACCATCACCGTGTTCACCGGACCGCCGCAAGTGGCCACCTACCACCGCGCCATCAAAGTCACCGTGGATGGACCCCGAGAACCGCGCAGTGAGTACACCCCCACCCCCCCCCCCCCCCCCCCCCCCCCCCCCCCACACGCAAACACACACTAACACAGCAACGCTACTATTGTTGGTACTAAAAAAGCATTGTGGTGCGATTTGATGCTCCATGCCACCCGGTTAAAAGCAGCTATTGGGGGTGTGGGGTATCGGTGTCTCTTCATGCTAAAAGAGCCGAATGAGTCATGTGCAGATGATAAATGTAAATCTAACTCTCTGAGCATGTCTGATAGTGTCACATAGTGGAGGTAAAAAAATCAGTTTACACCTCACATGTGCCAAAGCTCGGTTGCCACTGAATATATTTTGGGGTTAAGACCTGGTTTTGGGGTTGGGATTAGAATTAAGTCTAGGTTAAGGAGGTTGGCGGTTATGGTAAGCCTACAGATAATGAATGTAGGTTTGAACATCTTCCTCACAAGTGCAGTGGTGTGTGTGTGTGTGTGTGTGTGTGTGTGTGTGTGTGTGTGTGTGTGTGTGTGTGTGTGTGTGTGTGTGTGTGTGTGTGTGTGTGTGTGTGTGTGTGTGTGTGTGTGTGTGTGTGTGTGTGTGTGCGTGCAGCAGGGGCACAGGGGCGGGCCCAGTCAGAGGAAACTGTAAAGCATATTAAGGCCTAACCCAAGACCGCTAAGAGGAGCTGGGTGAGTCTCCAAGCCGCAGGTGGCTCAGCTCAGACGACCACCCCCCCCCCCCCCCCCCCCTCCAGTTGCTGGTCATAGGGGTCGTACCTGTCTGACCACATAAGTGGCTCGTTGATTTAACACAGGGCAGACTTCGGGCACTGTTAGGCCTGGCAGGGAGGCTCAAGCTGTTAGCGCCACCGTTCAGCCGCAGATACATTCTCATGTGGTTTGATGCTGCTGGTGTGAGTGGGGGGGGAGAGCAGTGTTACTTCGACATGAGTCAGGGGCTATGTATGCCCTTTACTCACAGTACGTTAGACGAGATGGGCAGGATTTCATGATCTACCTATGAAGGTGTCATGTTGGAGAAGTTCTAGAGGTTTCTGAACATGTGGATAAGTGTGGTTTGTGGTCAATTATTCGGGAAGGGGTGCATTTAGCCCATGCAAAATGGACCACAGCAGGGGAAGATAGAGTGGCAGCAAGTGCAACATGAGGGGGGGATAAGGCTGGCAGGGAGGGAGCTGAGGGGCACAGCGAGAGGGGCATCAACTGGATGCTATTTGCAGAGTTATTAAAGAGAAGAGTGACGGCAAAAGAGGGAGATAATTATAAACACTGTGTGTGTGTGTGTGTGTGTGTGTGTGTGTGTGTGTGTGTGTGTGTGTGTGTGTGTGTGTGTATGGTTTCAATTTGATCTTTCTTTGTTGAAAGAAAAAAAAGCACATTCTCATGTGCATCTGCGAGTGTCTCAGCTTGAAATAACTGCATACATTAAGGTCGTCTCCCGTCTGTCTGTCAGCGTGTTACGGCTCCAGCTGAGGCGTCAGAGTGGCCGTGCTACTTTTACACTGGCGCTGGCTGCTATAAAGTGACACTGTTTAATATAGGGCAGGAGGAATTTAGGGCTTCATTAAACTCTGTTACACGGTGCTGAGAGGGGATTCATAGGATGACAGAAAATAAACTTTGGCGAAGGCTGATTTAAAAAGAAAAAAGCATCTGTGGATGATTTGGATATGTACTAAGTTGAACCTCCTTCAGCTTAACCCCCTGGTAACATTGATGGTTTAATTGGTGTAAATGCTGGAATACTGAGTCTGAAATATGAATAATGTATCCAGCTACACTGCAGTTAAACCAGATATACATATGGATCACAGTTGATAGAATAAGCTTTTTGAAACCCACACATTTATATTGTTCATTAGAATGATACAAGCTGTCAGAGTTAGGAGGAGCCTCCAGTCCAATTCGGTGTATGAAGGACTGGTAGCCTGAAAATAGAAATCACTTGCGAGCAAGATAAAGGACCTCTCGTATTAAAACAAGAAGCACATTTTAAGAGAGTAATATCATTCGTGTTCCGGTACAGTCAAAGCGCAGGAAAACACACACTACTATTCAGACATTATTAGGGCCATAAAAATAATCGGATTCCTCTCTAACCACAAGGCACCACATTATATTGGCTCTACAGCGTTTAGAGCCAAAGCAGAGAGGCACTTTTGCCAACACATAAAACTAATAACATTTTTTCATTACAAATCTCATCCTCAGAGACGGTTATACATTCTGACGCTGCTTTGATGGCAGTATGTATTTTTCAGTAATGCCACACAATGATGCCGGTGCGACTGGGCTTCATCATTGATGGAGTGCAGACAGGCTGCAGCCCAGACTTGGCCGCTATGTGCTCACCTGTCCGCATGCTGGCGGGCCGGGGCCTTACGGGCTGTTTGTGTAGGGCCCTTATTGGCATGGCTGCCAGCCGAGCCGCGGCAGGAGTTGGCACAGAGAGAGGAGGTTTTTATTAATGTTTACTGATCCAGTCAGGAGAACCTGACGAACAGGACTGCAGTGGCTGCCAGCCAGCGGCAAAGTAACAAAGGATACTGTGCATTCTTAAAACACATGAGATGTCAGATGGATACACACATGGCCACCGATGTGTACACTTGTGTATTTCTGCATGCCCACATACATATAAAGGTACACAAACTGCATTTAGTTCCTGAACAGAAAGTAGGCTTAATATACAGCTAAGTATTTTTGTCTCCCTTGCTGCTGATTTTCTCATCACACATCCAGCATTTGTCGCCCAACCATGCCTCCCCAACCCCCTGATGTATCTGTCATACTATATTATCGAACTTCTGCTGAAGCCAAACTGGAAGCACAACTGTTGCCTGTCTCCTGTCTGTGCAGCAGCTTCAACAATACACCACATCCAACAAGAGCGCACGCTGAGCTAAAAAGACAGAAAAAGAAAAAAGCAGATGACTTAAGTGTCGAGAGCCTCCCTTTTTGTCGCTGTTATCAGATGCCTCCCCACACACTTAGAGCACCCTGCAGGGTTATATTCTCACCAATTAATCCCACAACTGTATTTCTGGTGCTCTTCTCACTCCCTTACTTGCATATGACATCAGCCGCTGCATATTTACCCAACATGGGGGAGGGGCTGTTTTTATTTCCGTAACTCACGACCTGAAATGAATCGGTCCCCGGGAAGAAAAGATGAAGTCACCGCAGGTCAGGTTAGGCCAGAGAGATTTAAAAAAGGTCTGAAATATTTTGTGCTAGCAAAATCATTTCTCAGTGTTGGGGCCTTGTGTTCCCTTTTTTTAGAGCCTCAAGAAATTATTAGCAGTACATTATTTCAAGAAAAGTTCAGAAAGAAAAGTTTGTAAAAATGGAGATATCATTTACAGATGTGTAGATAAGTCATACAACAACTGGGAGGGTGTAAATGAAATGTGTGGATGAATGATATTGAAACTTGATTGTCTATAAGCTGCTATCTGTGTGTGAACATCTTAACCTAAAGCTTGAGTGTGTGACGCTGATGGATAAATGTCATTGTGCAATCTCAAAGCCATTTTTTTTATCCAGTTGAAAATGAATTCCACTATTCGAGCAAATGTGCAAATAGTTCTGGTATTTATTCAATTATTTACCTAAAAATTCAAATCAAAAAGCCCTTTTTTGTTCCCACTCAGAAATGTTGGAGGATTAAGGATGTTAAGGCAACAGAGAGGAGAGGGAGTTGTTTGCTGACTGAAGATGTGGAGGCCTGTTGTAGTGAGGTCAGAGAGGCAATTTGTCGGATGAGACATGAAAATGATACACATGGATACACCCTAACACAATTAACAGTGTACATGCAATACCTGCATACATTCAGACAGAGCTCACACACCGTCTCACCCACAGGCCCACAAATCCACCAAAATCAAGTGCTGTTGTGTTTTGTTGCCTCTATTTACTCTGCTGGGTGTGTTCGCACAACTCCAGGAGGAGAATGGCGGGCGTTGGGGGGGGGGGTGGTGAGACGTGGGCGGCGGGGGTGCATGTTGGAGTTGGCAGGTTGATTCTATTTGCATTTGGCACACAGACTGTACAAAGTATGCAAATAGACAAACAATGACTTTTTCTGTGTTCTTTTTCCCTGTGATATTGCAGTCTCTCTGCGAGTAAACAAAAAAGATGTTGTTGCGTATGCATTTGCGTGTGCTCGGCTCATACACCTGCCAGGTGCGTCCATCTCTTTAAGTCGCCCCCCGCGGGCCACGCCCATGCTCCACAAATCACATGAAAGGCTCACCCTCAGTGCGAATTGCTCTCTCAAAGGCAACTTTGATGTTTGAAAATGGAGACGGGTGTCTTTGAAAGAAAGGCCTACAGGTGTATCAGTGCCAGGGGAGGGGAGGAACAGTGGCACGTCTGATGCTGGGTGCTTTCCTGACTGCTAAGGGCTGGCCATAACTCCCACATGTATAACCTGGAGACATAGTGGCCTTCGCATGCACACAATTACACACACACAAAAAGCTTTTAATCACGACAACCAAACTCATGACCACCTAATTTATGATTGGGTAGTTAAGATAGTCTGCCTCTATACCACTGACAGAAAGATGGAAGCAGATAAGGGGAGAATTTGTGAGTTCCCCGGCAAAATGACAGTCGGTGGCGTCTGCAGTGACTGGATGCCGCCGACCGCGGCTTTCCTCCCGCCTGGGGTCACTTCAGACGCGTCATACTTGGACTCAGTGATTAGGAGCAGAGCAAATATTGGCTAACTGATAAATCCACTGGAATGGAATGTGCATATTAAATAGGCTGGGACTGATTTCAGAGAGGAACAAAACCACAGTCTGAGGTCTGAGGCTTGTGATGGGCAGAGGAGCAGTTTCCACCAGTAGTCATCTTTATGCTGTTTTTAAAGTTTGATGGAAGGAATACAAGACTGTTGCTGTTCATTAAAGTGTGATTAGATAGACATTAAAGCTTCTGTAATATCAAATGTAGTTATGAGACAGTAAAAAAGATAGAGGCTCTGTGACCATTGTTGCCACCTTAACCACATATAGAGTTTTTGAGGCTAGCTTCCTTTGTGGGCCACACACACACACACACACACACACACACACACACACACACACACACACACACACACACACACACACACACACACACACACACACACACACACACACACACACACACACACACACACACACACACACACACACACACACACACACACACACACACACACACACACACACACACACACACACACACACACACAGCTGTTGGTAATCCTACTTTGGCTTTTGTACTTAGGCTTTCCTGTGAAAGCAGAGCTAATTACTCTAAAGACCTCCACTAAACAAAGGAAATATAGCCATTAGTTGAAAACTGGCACTTTTCTTCTCTTCCATCACTGCTTCTGTTTACTCTTCAGCATGTTGCTGCAGCACCAATGTGTCTGCTTGAAACATGAAAAAAGAAGAACATTGTCTTGCACTTTGAAACAGCGTGATGTCCCCTCCTAAGGCCAGTTAATGACTCGGAACCACACAAAAAATTACCTTTTCTTTTTCAACAAAGACAGAAAATAATTTCCACTCTGTTTTGCTGACGCCTAAAAAGAACAGCAGGTCCTATTAGGAATTCAACCTACAAATGATTCGTCCCAGACAGAGCATCTCATTCTGATGCGATGAGAAGACGGTTTCTCAGAATCACATTCAAGCTTGGCCAAAGTCGCTCCTTTGCTCTAACTCTCTGTCTCTCCACCCACTCCCCCTAAACTCAGCAGCCAAGCGTCTTTCCTGTTTACCTACCTATGATGGGAAGTAAAATGCCCACTCTGTGTGTGCTCACTCTTCCTTATTTACACTGACCCATACAGGAGGGAGCCATTACGACCTTTCAGCCGTAATTCAATAAAAGTTCCGTTCTGCATTTAGAAAAATAAATGGCCCATGAGTGGAGGAATATTTTCTCCCCCGCTGCATTATGACAATAAACCGTTTTCTGTGCTGGGGCAGTGGGGGGGAGTCTAGGGGGGGCTGTTTGTGGGAAGAAGGCACCTGCTGGTTACTGGAAAAGACGTCCTGTACAACCACCCTGCGGTTCTTGATATTTATTTCTTCAGGCCTTAATGGCTGGGAACAGTGAGCAAATAATAGGTGTAGCAAGATCTTTCTTTTGCTTCCAGGAGCGGAGAAAGTTGTTAACCTCCGGGTAAACACAGAGGGAAGGACCAGGTCAATCTTTGTAAACCTCCACACTGCTGCAGCAGTTCACCAACATGACAACTTCAGAGATAGTACTGAAAGTGAAATATGTGCATGCCCACACAGTAACGGAACATTCACACGTTAGACATTTTACACATTTACTTTGACCCATCTGGAATTTAAAATGAGTATTCCGAGGAACTGTGTGCATGTTGAGGGGCAAATGCACGCTTGTTGCACATTATTGTTCATGAGCTATTATGCACAAAGGTGTATGCACAAAGGTGTGAACACAAAGTCGTTTGACACATCTGCTGGCGTTGCATTGATGTATGTGACAACGGCATCTTGCTTTCCTTTCCCACAGCCTTGCGAGGCCCCCACCTTTCCTCTGGCACCTCGCTGCTTAGAACAACCTGAGTACCATGTACACGCAAACATGTATACACGCACATACATACATGCACAACAACCCCCATTAGAGCTAAAATAACACACCCAAAGCAGCTTATAGCTTTAATATGATCCGTCACCGGAGCCAAATTGGTTCTCTGTGCTTTGAAAGGCAAGAGAAGCAGTAGCAGCAGCTCGTGGAAATCTACGAAGTCTGCAGGCATGCCGCCAAAAAGATCTGAAAAACAGCCGTGCTCATATCAACCCCAACACACCTCAACTCCCCAAGAAGACAGTTACACACACACACACACACACACACACACACACACACACACACACACACACACACACACACACACACACACACACACACACACACACACACACACACACACACACACACACACACACACACACACACACACACACACACACACACACACACACACACACACACACACACACACACACACACTGGAGGGACAAAAGAGGGATGATTGCTCTCAATATGCTACGGGCCTTGTTCTATTGTCATAGAATCCGGGTGCATTATTTTGGCACCCCTTCCTTCACTCTGCCTGCCTCAACCTGCCTTGCTGTAAGGCTGTCCTTGTGTGGCACTGCTTCTGTTCCACACACACACACACACACACACACACACACACACACACACACACACACACACACACACACACACAGACACACAGACACACAGACACACAGACACACACACACACACACACACACACACACACACACACACACACACACACTCCAAGCTTTATCCCCTTATCAGAGAAGGAAGGCTGCTTCTTTGCTCAAACAGTCTCATGTAGCAACTTCCGCTGTGAGCAGCTTGTTTTCAGACCTGCGAGGGGGATTTTGTCACTGCTGATGTCCTCAGAGACAGACAGACGCCTGAGGGACCCGACGATCCCCCAGCTGTGGTCGGGTGGACGGGTGGACTACTGATAAAAGCGTGCCAAAACTTGTGCTGACCTCCTCCTTACAGCTTAGATAGAAATAACGTTTACACAAAACCCCACTTGACACTGTATTCAGAGCTGACATGTTTATGACACATTCAACTCAGGAAATAAACACAACTTGCATTCAATCTATGGTAATGATATAGTCGTAAAAATGTATTCGTACTGAGAGTGCAACAGGCATGTTATGTAAATGAGCGCAGTGCAATGTCTGTGTGTGGCTAGCATCGACTCATTTAGGCCCCAGACGAGACAGCCACAATCACCAGCCAAGGGTAAAACCCACATCCTTCAGGGTCAGCCTCAAAACAAGAACTTTGATTCGTCCCACTGTAAATACCCAACTGTGTGATTGGTGGCCCTGAGAAACGCGGTGCCAAACAAGCCACTGCAGAGATGCTCTCTGAACCACGCTAGTAATAGAACTGAAAAGGGAAGTAAAACACAGAGCAGCGGAAAGAAGCAGGGTGGGAACATAAACGTTGGGGGTTCAGGTCTGCTAGTGAGAAGGAAGAGGAAGACAGGTGTACAAGTCTTTACTCAACAGATGTTGAAACGTCCCCTGTGTCTGTTGAGGCCAAACGGAAGTTTGCTCGCAGGCAACTAGGCCTCACTGCAACAAATGTTCAACTGTCGCCCCACATCGCTCTGTGGGGATACAAAACTTAGATAAGATGCTGCTCTTGTGCTCACATCTTTTCAACACCTAAGTTTCAACGCATATACAGGGTTTACTTATGAGGAACGCTAGAAGCATTTCTAAGTTGTGGTGCTATTGGTTTGGCTCATCAACATAACACAATCAGTTATTCAAACATGCTATAACCAGGAAGCTGCCATCACAGTAGCCTTCATATTCACAAATGCTTCTTATATTATACACTGCCTAAATAGTGTTGCATGTAATCCTATAGCATAGTTACATAGACTTTACAGTTCAGTCAAAGTATTCAATGTTAAGTGATGCACTCTAAATCAATTTCATTATGTTATCAGGGGCCTATCAAGTCCATTTATATGTTGAATACAAATATTTACACTTCAAATATATTCAGTGAAGACTTGGGCCGGGGCCAAGGCACGTATTGCCCTTTGCCGTCCAGATAGAGTTTCACTTTGCCCCTGAAAAAGCGCTCAGCCCTTCACTAAAAAGAGCTTGTGTTTAGTGTGTCTCCCTTTGGACGGGAACATATGTTTCTTTCTTTCAATGGAGACGGAGGCAGACAGAGAGAAAGAGAGGAGAAGTGGAGAAAATGTGGGGGCTGAAGGAAGGAAACCGGTCGTATTGGGTGATCGTTCAGCTGTGGCGTCCGTGTTTAAGGCCTGGCTGTCACCTTACTGAGCAAACACTGTCTCTGTGTGCAGCTGATATGCACTTTGTGGAGGGAAGGCTGGGCACCATTCTGTAGAATTTGCTGTTCATGTGGTCCCGTTTAACATCAACGGGTGCAATCTCCTAAAAGCTTGCACTTTTTTCATCACTTACATTCAAATCTATCTGCATACACTTCAAAGCTCAAGGGAACAAGAGCAAACCAGCATCTCGAGTTGTTCTGCAGCGGGGATAAAACACGTATCAGGAAATAAAAAGTCACACACGCAAACAAAACAAAGCGAGGCTGAGAGCGGCACACCCATTTCTCCAAAACACAGCAACCGCCTACATCGTTAATACCAGACATTTTATATCAAGCATTTTATTTGTTCTTCATAGACTTCCATAATGCTTTCAGATGATGCGACCGCTACTCTGAGAGGAGGCTAGTAAATCTACAACCTTTGGCATCCATTTCGGCTCGGGGTGCTTATTGAGCGCTGCCGTTTAGGCCTCATGTGTGCATTGGCCCCCCATCTCCCAGCTCTATCTTGTGGTTATGATATCATAGAGAGAAAACAAGGGCATTGTCTCCTAAGTGCACCATGATACATTAAATATTCATCCGACCACAGAAACCCTTCTGAAATGGGGCCGGTGTGGAGCGCTGGCACCCCTCTGGCCCCCGGACCTGCAGAGTACAAGTAAAATGTTGGCGGTCGGAGCAGACACACTGTGGCTACAGACAGGGTCAACTGGCCAATGAGAGCGCATTAACACGAGGTTAAACTGAAAGATACAGGTTGAGTCAATGTGGTGAAATATTGCAGACTGATGTGATTTAGAAAGTCCGAAAAACGTTTCTTGAGTGACTGACGAGGTTTTCTTTCATTAGGAGTCATCAAGCAGGGTAGAAATGCAGAGCTTCAAGTTTAAAAGGAGGGATCACTTTTTTAAGTGAATGTTAATGAAAAATAACTTACTTAAAATCAAGACTAAATTGTATTTTATTACAAAAAGGTGATTTAATTGCTCCTTTTGTATTCAGTAAAGTTAGTCTTATGTTTTTAACGTCACTATCAAGCATATAGAGTAGATATGAAGTCTTATCCCAATCCTTGTGGTAGCTACACCATTTTAAAGACTACAGTGGAGGAGAAAGGGAGAAGAAAGTTTGGAGCCACCTCCCAGTTGATTAGTGGTGTTAACAGTAACTGCGGCCCCTGGGTTAATGAGCCCCAGGCCTTGCCTAATGAAGGCTTCCCTGAAAATCCCCCTCTCCCGGCCCACTGAACCTCTACTGGAAGCTCGGAACAGTGTCGCCAAACGCAGCGTGTCGATGCCAACTGGAACTGGGCCATGTGATTCACAGTTAGGCTGGAGTCTGTGTACGTGTGTGTTTGTGGGTAGCTCAATGATCACTTTCATCCCCAAAGAGCAGGCCAATTCATCTAAGACCACCATTGGCTGCAGAGAAACGTACCAATTATCATATTTCCCCCCCCCCTTGCCGTCTGTCTTTTAGTTTTTTTTCCAACTGGAGAGCAGTGGGATGTATCATTTCCCTGACCTCAGCCGTTTGAGGTGGTGTAAATCTCTTAATAACTACACAAGGACACATATAGTGGCTATATTTGGAGGGCTGCTTCCCCTGGCCGCCCCTGCTCTGGCATGGTACAGACAGTAGCCACAGTGTCTATGTGGATGATGGAGCCGAGACCTGGCGCTGTGTGCATACGAGAGAGAGAGGGAGTGAGAGTAAAAAGAGAGAGTGAGAACGCAGGCCTTCATTCCTTCCGTCGCAGTTAAAAGAAGGCTGACTGGCCACATATGAGTATGAATAAAAAGATAATAAAGAGTGTGTGTCACCGTGTGTCCAACCAGGTTTCTGAGTAACGGCACGGAGCAAACTGGTGGGTCGGTCGGAAACACACACTCACTGTCCTTTCCTTAATGCTCTGTAAAACAAACAGCTGGGAAGCAGAATTGCTGTCTCTGCTCAGACAGATTAGTCATGACCTAGTCTAAGACACGTAAAGTGCAACAGATCAGTGTATGTTAAAAGTAGTATTCTGTGCTGCAATTTGACTTTGAAAAGGTGGAATTTGTATTCAGCAGCTGCCTGTGGTTTAGACATTGTGTCTGTGCATCGGTGCGTCCCCTTTGTGCATCTGTACGCATGTGTGTTGGGGGACGTCAATGATAGACATTTCTATATAGTTCGTAAAGAGAGGCTGGAGGGGAGGCGGTGGGCACAAACAAATGGACAGAGCGGTAAACGAGAGGAAACTTTACCCATGGGTCAGCCTCCGAGGGAAGATATATTGCCCATGGGTCAGTGGAGAGAAAGGACGGGCAAAATCCATATTGGTCCGTCTGCCTTGCCCCCTTTATATAGTGATAAAATATTCAAATCCAGCCATTACTTCACATTAGGCTACTCTGTAGAGATGCCAGGGAGAAAACCACAGAATGTATACATGCCGGTTCACACACAGTTTTGGTGCATTGATAGTTACATTAAAATCTCTTCCTCCCATTAGAGGCATAGCCCTCATCCGGACTCTGACATTTAAGGTGTGTTCACATGTAGAGTATGTGCACGTATGTATGTGCGTGTGAACATGTTTTGTACATGTCTGTGTGTGTGTGTGTGTGTGTGTGTGTGTGTGTGTGTGTGTGTGTGTGTGTGTGTGTGTGTGTGTGTGTGTGTGTGTGTGTGTGTGTGTGTGTGTGTGTGTGTGTGTGTGTGTGTGTGTGTGTGTGTGTGTGTGTGTGTGTACATAAAAGGCATGTTCAGAGGTTTTTTTTTTTCTTTTACCATCTCCCTCAACGGGACATCAAAGTGATAAGGGCGCTAAGTGTGTTGGTTAGTTTGTCCAGGTCCGAACAAAAGACATGCAGCAGATACGCTTCACTTATTTAATTCTCACATCCTGCACACACACACCGACACCAAAAGCTTTTCTATCTTTCTCTATCCCATATGTTTAAGACTGATGACTATAGGGTCTGGTAGCTTGTCTGGGTGTTTTCTTCTGACTAAGTGCTGTGTCAGTCAGACCTGTGTGTGTGTGTGTGTGTGTGTGTGTGTGTGTGTGTGTGTGTGTGTGTGTGTGTGTGTGTGTGTGTGTGTGTGTGTGTGTGTGTGTGTGTGTGTGTGTGTGTGTGTGTGTGTGTGTGTGTGTGTGTGTGTGTGTGTGTGTGTGTGTGTGTGTGTGTGTGTGTGTGGTGGTTATTGAGGGAAAATCAACTCGCTCTTTTTAGTTTTTTGAGCAAGAAGGAAAGATAAGATCACTTAGCTTCAGCAGTTCATAGAAATTCATAGCTGACTTTTTGTGAAACTAAGAGAAAACAGAATTCCTTCAGCAATTATTTTCCACCACTTATGCTATCGTTATCTGCGGATGACGCGGCAGCAGGTGCAGCTTGGGTAACACTAAGTGTCTAGCCGATGTATGTCAAGGTCTGTTTTCATTCTAATAATATTTGTGTCTTTCGAAGCTAAAAACATGGTGACAGTGTCGCTCCCCTCTGCCTTATTGAATTTCTTCCTATGTGAGTGTTTGTGAATTACCGTGGAGGATATTGATGGGTTTTACAGTCCAGAATATATTTGGAGTAATTACAGTTCAGGATATGTCAAACTGCCACAAAGTAATTTGGCAGAAGGAAACGTTTTCCAATACCATTCTTATTTTTGCTATTTTTGTACAACTCTGGAAATATAAAGTGCCATCCTGTGCCTATTTTCCTGGTTGTGTAGGTGGTAAATTGGCAAGTCCTTGATTTTTCTCTTAAACGTCCTCCTCATGTCGCTGTTTCAGGACACAGAGTGAAGATGGAAGACCCCCAGAAGATGCAGTTCTCGGACAGGCTGTCAGAGATCGAGCGCTACCAGCGGTCGATGCGGATAGGACAAGTGAACAATAATCCCCGCCCCATCCACCAAACCCACCTAAGCACCACACAAGGTGAGGAGCACTGATAACATACAACCGCAACCACCCCACATCCCCATAAGCCAATGGTACTGTAAAGTCAGCTTACATTACATACCGCCATGACTTAGAAGTAAATAACTCCTCCAATGAAACAAACCTATTCCTTTTGATTTGGCCCGGAGGGTAAGTAATCTGCCACACAAATCTTTAACACAACACAGTACAATCAGCTCAACAAGTATGAAACTTAAACAAGAGCCCATCAAGTACATTTTTCCTCTTTGGGCCTTTCGAGTTATTTCCCACATTATCTGGCCAGCCGAGGGGAAGCTCATGTCAGTTCTGTCCCCGGATGCCCTGCGTTGGAGGGTCCGGGTGTCCACAGTGTGCAGGGTTGAGTAAGTGGTCAGGTGGCATGGCGGGTGCTGCCAACCCAGCCTGGCATAGGGGCTGAAGACGGCCTCCGCACGCCGCACACTACAGCCTCAGGAATGTAGCAGCCGCTCACTACCTTGGCAATCACGTCACTCCCAGACTGGTCAAATGTGCGGGGGCAGAGAGGGAGGGGGGATTGAGACCTAGACTGAGGTGGTGCGATGGAGGGGAGGGCGTTGTTTCATGCATATGTGTGTGTGGACAGCTGCATGGGTGATGGTTGGAGTGAGGATGAGTGTTTGGTCTCCGTAATATGTCAGAGCCTCTTTAACAGGATGCCATGTCTGAACACACACACACACACACACACACACACACACACACACACACACACACACACACACACACACACACACACACACACACACACACACACACACACACACACACACACACACACACACACACACACACACACACACACACACACACACACACACACACACACACACACACACACACACACACACACACCTCTTCCACCCACTCTTGAGTTCTCATGCCAGCTAATGAATCTCATTACCTTTGTATCAGCATGTTGCTGTGTACAGGAGAGCTTGTTTGGGAGCTGTGGGCCGTGTGTGGGTGGAACTCTATCGCTGTGTATCACTAGTGTTTGGCCTTGTGCTTCGCTTAGCCAGCGCTGACTCACTAGTGCAGGCCTATCCAACAGCTGACTGCGGAGAACACAGGATCTGTTTGCCCTGCTACCCCATGTCCTTATCAACTGTTGATATGGATGTTGAGCCCTCGAATGAGAGAAAATGTCAGCCAATTAAAAAATACCCTTATGCCGAAAATAAACAGTGCGGATCTTCAACACAATACAGCCACTGTGATGATAGTTTTCAGATGGGTTAGAGTTTGGCGTGAGCGCTGTAGGATATCTGCCAATAAAAAGCCCCCTGCAGCTAAGCTTATGCTGAGCGCTTTAAGTTTCTGACTTGAATACAGAGGGGGGGGGGAAGAGGTGTACAGACTTGGTCCAGACAGAAGACGAAGAGGAGCTCTTTGCTGTGCCTCGCACGGGATTAGGGCGGAATTTAGAGCGTCATAGACTTGCCAGGCTTCAAAGGGCTGCAAAGTTGCAACACACACATGTACAGTACATACACGGTGAGCAGACACAACACATTAACATCAGCCGGGGCTGTCAGAGACGGTGAAGGCCTTGGAGCTTCGCGTTACAGCTGCCAGCAACTGGAGGCCGTCTATAAGAAGTGTGTGAGTGAGACAGACGAGGGGAAGGGCTGTTAAAACCGCACACCTTAATCTGTGGTATTACCATTATGACGGCATACCGCAGGGCAAGAGTGGTAAAATAATTAAATAACAGAACAGAGGGCTTTCTCCCTCCCACCTCGTCTATCTGTTGGAGTGTCTGAGCAGCTCACTGGAAACGTATATGCGGCGGCACACTTCACACGCAGCGCTCCCGTATGTGTAGGAATCATGCAGCAGACAACAACACGGCAGTGTTACAAGGAAAGCTCAAACGAAAATAGACTTGTTGTAATAAATCCCATTTAGAGACACAGGGATGTGTTTACATATCAACAGCACACACGGCTCTGCTCTTGGCAGACCTGCCAGACACTGTTGTATTTTGCAGATACTTTAAATCCGGGGGCCTGTTTGTTTGAGAACTGTCGGGTGATAGATCGTCCATCAACACGTTATAATTAAATGGATTCCCGCCTTGCCGTTACAAAAGATGTTTTCCATTATCCGGGGCTGGAGCCTTGCGCTTCTCCCCCCTTGAAAACAGCTAAATAAGAAAATACAGTGTCATCTCCTCCTAAAGCCTCCTTGCTTCATATTGTTGTCTGAGCAATGAAATACTGTCTCAGTTTTCTTGTCAACAAGACGTGTCTCCAGACATCTGCTCAATGCTACCCTGGATTCTTAAATCTCACACACACACAAACACACACACACACACACACACACACACACACACACACACACACACACACACACACACACACACACACACACACACACACACACACACACACACACACACACACACACACACACACACACACACACACACACACACACACACACACACACACACACACAATTGCACCATAAGCATATTGAAAATACAAAACATGAACACACACACACACACACACGATTGCACCATAAGCATATTGAAAATACAAAACATGAACACACACACACACACACACACACACACACACACACAGAGTTGTGTGCTAGTGTTGCAAGTTCTCCGCTAGTGCCCTAGACAGACAGGGTGATTAAGAGCTCATTACAGTGCATGCAGTGACAGGATTCCTGCACGCTGGCAGACGCTGCATTCACTGCTTGTTTTTGTTCTTCTGTGGCCACAGGTAAGCCTGCTAGACATGTGGAATGATTCTCAGCAAGGGTGGAGGGAATGTGTGTGCGTGTGTGTGTGTGTGTGTGTGTGTGTGTGTGTGTGTGTGTGTGTGTGTGTGTGTGTGTGTGTGTGTGTGTGTGTGTGTGTGTGTGTGTGTGTGTGTGTGTGTGTGTGTGTGTGTGTGTGTGTGTGTGTGTGTGTGTGTGTGTGTGTGTGTGTGTGTGTTTATTAAATGTGTGGTTCAACTAGTGCAGTCAAGCAAATCTGACACTCAGACAATCAAGTACTAAATTGTTATTCTGGTTTTCAAAACCTCAAGAGAGGCAGCCTACATGTGTATACTGTACGTATCGGTGGGTGGCAATTTTTTTCTTCCTCAGATACAGAATTTAGTTCATCCCTTGACATCTAACTGTGACATTGCATTTTTTAATATACACGCAGATTTTTCCACTCTAAAAGAAGCAAACGGATGATAGAAAATTAGATTTTCCTCAAAGTGGAAAACAGATTCCAGTTTTACCTTGTTCCATTTTAACGGCAGACAAAACTCAACAAGCCCCTGGCACAGCCTCTAACAGACAGCCGAGACGAAAGCGGCTCTTTAAACTTAAATGTGTTTTAACAGCACGAGGGAAGAAAAAAAAAAGAAATACAATATAATCATGAAAAAAAAAGTCCTGGCACTTTTGAGGCTGTATCATTTACCATGTTATTCAGTCCAACACCTGTGTGTTCCCCTCTGCAGATGAATATCAGACACTAGCATAACGTTCCGCCATCGAGTTGAGTGCTCGGTGCTTTGATGAGGGCCCAAAAGTGTGTGTGCGCCTGTCTCTCTGAACGTGTGACCCAAGTGGCGATATTATTAAAAATGTGCAGAAATAATATATTTCACATTTCATTTTGGAAAAGTACTCAGTGTTTATCCTGGGAGTTCATTTCATTCAAAAAAATCATTTTTTTATTAATGACACTTTCACACATGTTGGCACCTCTGGCTTCCTCCTGCACCACTGGCACACATCTGCTGCAGCTGTGCTTTGGCCCTCTGGTCCAGTATTTTCAGGCTGCGGCCTCTGGACTGGACTTAACTAGAGAGTCCTGTTTGATGGAGGACCAGCCCGATGCAGCTGTGTCCCTCCCGCCTCGTCCACAGTGACCACACTGTTTACACCACATAAACAAGCTGGCCGGCCCCCCCAGGTTCGAGGCGGCACTCTGCTACTGCCGTGGCTGAGAGGCTCACACTAATTCACACATTCAGAATGACATGATCAGCCAATTAGAAACAAGAGCGAGACAGGAAATTAGCACCGTCAGGTAGCTGTGGTGTGGACTTTAGATTATTGCCGTCACGCTAGTTAGGTTTCATGCTCATTTCTGCCAAACCCAAGCAGGAAGCTGCCCCTCTGAGGCCAATACAACCAATACGAGCAGGAATCTGGAACAGTCCTTTAGATGCTATGTTTTACTTCTGCACTCCATTATTTACATAATATGTCAATGGCTGCCACGGAGTTTATTTGTTATGGTGCCTGAAAGCTTCACTTGTGGTTACTCTCTTTTTGTGACCCTGAGATGAATAATTCAAACTGAAAATGTTTTTGTTCTTCAACAAAAAAAAGAAGAATCTTTTAAAGCCGCCTCCTTGGTGGAAAAAAAGAAAGAAAAAGAGAAGTGAGAGCAAGTTGTTTTTTACCAGACTCAACTGTTTGTATAAGTTATAATTTCACATCAGAGTCAGGCTGAGTTTTACATTTCAGCAATTACAGAAACTACATGTGTGCCATGAACAGTCTCTATTGAGTCTGGGGAGAGGGGAAGGGTGGGAGGACGACGAGCTCTCAAAGAGAACATAGGATTTTTCAGCCCATGTGTTTGTTTTTGCTCACGTTATAAGTGAGGGCTCAAAAGACATATCAAATGTCCCACATAGCTGAGCCAAGGCCGTGTTCCTCCCCTCTCTAACACGCTCTCTTTCTCTCTCCTTCTCTCGCTGGTGTCTTTCTTTCTCTCTTGCTTGCTCTCTCACATTCTCTCCCCGTTGCGACGCCTAAGGCCTAAGCGAAACAGGAAGCCAGCACAAGGACCAGCATTCACTGTGTCTCAATGACACGCTTCATTACGGCAGGCGCATTACATGTCTTAGAGGCGTTGCTGGATCCGGAGTCACGAGGACGGACGCCATTTTGGCTCAAATGTCTTTCTCAGCCTTTCATCTACACATGCACTTCGAAAGCATTGCATGTGTTTATTTGTGTCCTCCCCAAAACTACACTGGAACCACCCCAAAGCTACTTATTAGTGACGCAGTCGGCGCTTGTTCCCACTCCAGCCCCCGCCCTCCCCACTACTCAGCCCCGCCCAGGGGGCTGGTCTTCTTATTAACAGGGGTAATCTGTGCCTCTGGTATTGACGTTGTCTGCTGGCCAATCAAAATATTTGAAGGAAATGTTTATTTTCTTGAGCGAATCGCACCAGCTGCTCGCAAGCCTTTCTGAATAAGGCCATTTATGTGTAAGAATTTGCCATTGTGAGGTATAGTGCGGGACCTCTCGGTGACTGAGTGCTGATTTGGGCCTTTGCAGAGGAAGTGGAGGAGCTCGAGGGGAAGCACAGATCTTACACATTCTGAGCCCAGTGCGGCTATAGGTGAACAGCCCGGCGGCAGCGCTACACCCCCCTCCCTGCTTCTGGCATCCTCCTCCGTCCTAATTGCCACTACAGGAGGTTAGGAGTTTACTATATTGCGGTATCTCGACAGCGTAGGGCAGAGTCATAGTGATACCACATGGCTGCTCCCATTAAAAGCAAAGCTCCATGACAAAAATGTGGTTTTATAATATGCAGGTTTCATACTTGAATATTAATGTACATTGTAGGAAAAATGTTTTAATAATATGTAACTCAGCTCGGAGACTGGTAGATGCACAACCAATGTGCTGAGATGTGCACAGGGCTTCGTGCTAGTTGTCATGTAACATCTGCAACGTCTCAGACCGAGAGCAAACAGCCCCCCGTTTGTGTCAGCCCTCCTGCGGTGTGGCCGTTGAGTGTGAAGCAGGGTCCCACGCGTTGGGCCAGTAGGTCTTCGACCCTCCCTCGCTTCCTGACAGCTCTGCTGGACAGGCTAGTGAGTGTCCTGCCACTTCACAGGTCTCCGCTGCCCGTCCAGTGTCTCGTCTGAAACACCCAAAAATATCTCCCATGCACCCACCAAGCATGTTTTTCCAAGCCTGATCTCACTCTGGTGAGAAAAAAAGCCCCTCCTCTACCCGATCTTCGCTGCTCAGTCAGCAGAGGCCAACCTGTGACAGGAAGACACATCTCCAAACCGCCAGATGTCAAGACAGTTTTGACAAGTCTGTCATAGAGTTTTTTTTGGATGCTGCTCTAGATTTCTATGGCTACTTCCTCACACTGTACACATAAACAACCGACACATTTTCCTGCGTTCCACAAAATACTAAAAGGAAGACTTTTAGACAGAATTCCTTGACTGACTCAATTCTAATAATCTCGTTTTGTGTGTTACACCAGCCCTGTGGCAGGATCAAATGGACACCCCCGCTCTGAAGACATGCAAAGTGGAGGAAGACCTGAGACCATGGCCAGGTGAGACACTAATGCTTTACTAGAGACGTCTGTTTAACTCTGCTTTCGGCTACTTCTTCGAGCTTTCCTTTCTTCACATGAAGCTCAGCCTTTTTAGTTGGACCACAAATTCAGTGTGAATTTCACGGAGGTGTGTATGCGTGCATTTTGGAGATTTTGTGTGTGTTAATAACAAAATTGTTTTGAAGGGTGTTAGTTGCCAAGAGAAAATCATCATGTGCAGCCCAATCAGCAAGCAGTTTGTGGGGATGACGTCACTAATAGGCAACAGCCTTAATTACCAGTTGGGAGCAAACAGGCTCTAAAAATACAGGGAAGAGAATTTAAGCCAAAGAGTGTTTACTCCTTTCAAATGGTACATCTCAGAACAAACTGAAGACTTCCAAACTCATTTATTTTAATTACACATTACATCAGCCCATTCAAATAAAAATAAACACTTCTGAAGAAGAGCAGCTGGAAAGGCTGGGATACACAGGGTGTGCCATACGTTGTGACAATTTTGGAGTCCGTTTAGTTTTGCCTGTAGGGCTCTACTACACCCCAGAACATTCCTAGAGAGCCACCACCCTGCCTCATTTATTCTTATTATCCTTCCTTCCCCCCCATTGCCTCTTTATTTTATTGGTTTCTTTTTATTATAAGAAAATAAAAGGACTTTCTATAAGCTCTCTTTTCTACAGTTAAGCAGAAAAAAAAAACAAAGTCTGAGACAAAGTGACATATTTACATGTGTTACTGGTTTTATGAGGCGTTCTCTGGCCACAGATTCACTGCAGAGCAAGACATTCATGGTGGTGGGAGAAATGTCATTGACAACCGTAATTAGTAAAAGCATAAACTCAGATGCCAGGAAATCCATAAAAAACATGATGATGCTACTTTTAGTCAAATACTTACTCCATACAATAACAGCAGACATGGTCTAGGGTCAGCGAATCACACATCACGCTGGTGGCTTTACAAGCAAGTATCATATCTCCATAGAAATAGATTTACTTAACAAATAAATGTATTAATCATGTCGCCATGATTGTAGATGCATTATGAAAATCTCAGGTTTTCTGTAATCACAAACTACCTTCACCCTCGCTTGTATTGCAAGTTGGCAACATGCAAAATCCTCTGTGCTCACATGATAAAGTGCCCAACATGGATGAGGCTTTTGGGCTGTTGACCATGGTGCCACACTACAGAGGTGATTATCATTTGCATTCAACATGATGCACCGGCCTCAAAGCCTTGGTGCTTATAAAAACACCTGGAGATCATTTGTGTTCATTTGGCTCTCCTATTATTTGGCCTGAGCAGCAGAACCTGAACACCAGAAGTGTTGCCCTGTCATCATCACCCTGTTAGCAACAATGATTGCCTATCCTTCGAACGCCATCCACTGTTCAAACCACCCGAGCCAGTCAATAAATCAAAGCCCCTCAAAGGAGCTGCAGGGCAGATTTTCTTTCGGGATCATATGAGGGAAACAATCTGACTCCGCAGCTCGGTGTGTGTGTGGCTGACCTCGGGTTCTCTCTCTCTCTCTCTCTCTCTCTCTCTCTCTCTCTCTCTCTCCCCCCCATCCCATCCCCTTATTTGCCTGAGACACCATTCCCTGGGCACTGGCCGTCACAGTTTGCATCAAGCCTGAGTAAACATTTCACAGGTGAGCGCCTGTATTTGCATCTCCCTATCGCCAAGCTCACCACATGCGGACATGCACGTATACACACACACACACATAACTCTGCGCGCAATTACACAAACAGACATGTCCGCCTTAAACGTGCCCTTATGTTAACAAACAAAATCAGTTTCTCCCATATGCAAATGATGCAAACCTCCGGTCGTATGTTGGTTACACGCTTGACTGTGGACTAGTGGACTTCTTGAGCTGAGCAGAAAGGAGGAGGACTCCACCCTTGGTGTTACAGGATTAAAAGTGTGTGGCGCTATGCTTGAGAGCTAGGGAAGGAAAGAGAGCGCTGGAACACTATGTTCTCTATAAAAAGCCCTGATTCCCGGCTACCCGCTTGCTCGACTGCGAACATCACAGACAGCAGACTGTGCCAGCTCGCCCTCTGGGGTCCATACCCTCTCCTGTCCCTGCAATTTAGTCAACACGTTTCAGATGAGCCTAATGGAGATCATGTGTGGTGGGCCGCAGAGGTTACAGGCAGCTACTAGCAGGCTCAGTTAGGAAGACCCTCTCTGCCAAAGATACACCACCGTTACCACAGCCACGACGGCGAAGCCTGTACTTACACTGGGTGGGGGAGGGTGGGGATGCAGTAAGGTATGCAACATGGTTAAGATGAGGAAAATAAGACATAGCTCTCTATTACAAAGCAGTTTGTTCAGCCCTCTCCTCCAGAGGGAGCTCCTGTACTGTAGAGGCTTGAAATGTGGGAGCAGGCTCCTGCTGGCTCAGGGCCGAGCGCTTGATACTGCACAAGCCCATTAAGGTGTTGTGATAAGTGTCCAGTCCAGTTTCTCCTGACAGAACACAGGAGTCGATCCCCACCGCAGTTTAGCCAACACGTTTCCACCGACTCCAATTAAATGGAGATCATATGGGCTGCAGCAGCCAGAGCCATCAAGTCCCCGCGCCACACATCCCCTCCCCGGCTTCACCCTGAAGCCTACATTTAGCACAGACAGAGGAAGATGAAGGGACAGAGAGACAGAGAGCGAGAGAAAGTGAGAGAGAGCAAAGGCCTTTGGGAGTCCAGTAGGAATTGGTGGGCCGGCTGCACTTCACCCGAATCAACAGCAGCTGAAGTCTCGGATTTTCCTCGCGTGAAATCCGATATGGAGCCCGACTGCGGTGCCTGGTAGACTCTGGAAAAAGAAACAGCCCCCATACCACCACCAAAACTCCCTCATCCCAAAAAGAGGAGGAAATTCAACTGTAGAAGTGTGTTGTTGAAAAAAAAAAAAAAGACAGAGTAAAGCAGGGGCCATGGAAATTGCAAAGGAACAGATTTTTTTTTTGCAGCTGAAAATGGACCCAGTACTCCAGACATAGGGAAAAGACATTTCAATGAGACTATGGCACGCAAGTTTGGCATTCTCCCCCCTAAGGGCAATGGCGTGCAAGCGCTTGCTATTTCACAAATACAAGCTCTCTTTTCTCTGCCATCCAAATCCACATTTTACACTTGCAGTCATGTGGGCACATTGGACCCATGAAAGCCATATGCGGACAAACAGATAACCATGGACGGAGGTGTGTGTGAGTGTGGTTACAGGCAGCAGGTGTGAAAGGAGTGTGTGTATGTTGACAGGTATGAGCAACTCAGCCTCATCATTTTGTCTCTGTAACCAGGTTAAGGGCGTTTGCCGTATTTGGGCCTGGCTGTTTGCCACATGAGCTGTCTTGCAAAGTATCTGCTGGAGTACAAAGACTGACATGTCTAACTCGTCAGGCAACACTTAATATTTCACACCTCAGAGATAATTCTAATGCGGTGTTGATTTGTATGATGTGCATTGTTTGAGCACATAAAACGGTTGTGATGTGTCACAGTGACAGTTGCTTTGCATTGAAAAACTACCTCAGTAGAAGAAGTGACAATCAAAGATGTTTTCTTAATATTACGTACAACTGATAACATATCTTCTAACGAACATAATACAGCAGAAATATGATAAGAGTAACAAAAACAAATACTACAGTAGGTTGCAGCAGGCGGTGCTCCGAAGTCCTACATGACTGCAGGAACTGTGAATGGGTTCATATCTGAAACTGAGGCTGTAAGATCAGCCAATAATACTCCTCAGTTAATAAGTAAGGAGGGCAATATGGTGTTTGAGTTGAGGAGTTAAGTTGGTGACAGTAGCGGCCCCAAATCTCAGAGAAGCAAACTGCCAAGTCAAACGCTCGAGCAATATTTATTTTTCCCCTTTAGTCAGCTGAGTCAATTATAAAGTGTGCAGTGAAATTGAAGTCCTTACAGCTGGGTTCACAGGGCTCTGCTACCTGTGAGATTACACTTAGCAGTTAACTCTGACAGGTCCTGGACTGTGATACACATTAGCTTAGAGGATATTCACATAGAAACACCCGTTTTCTTTTTTCTCTTCCTTCCTTCTTTCCTTTCCTTTTCCCCTCTGCGTCTCCCTGTCTGTCTCTGATTGTGACTGTCTGCGTCTTACAATGATTTATGAGTTGCACAACAGTGCAACAAGCAGTCGGTGTTTATACAAAGCACCCCTCAGCACTGACAATGCCTCTTTTCATTGCTCCGAGAAAGACAGAATAATGTGCTTTGCTCTCCTTTGGAAGGGGTGGTAGGAGGGCTGAGGCGAGGGGGCCTTTTCATAACTTCAGTCTTGTGCACTGGGCTGTGGGATGATGTGCTGTCAGTGCTTGATGACTGTTATTAAGCAAAAAAATGTCTCAGTTCATTACTTTGAGCAAACATTTCCATGGACAGACATATCGGAGGAAATCTGAGCTCAGAATTGGGGGTTTGGAGAGATTAGCTGTACCAGAGATCAGTGTTCTTTTTATAAAATAAAAAAATCAATGAGGCTCTTTCATGCTGAATGTTTGTCGACTCTATTTTGTTTTTGTTTATGCCTACAGGTAGTACTGACATCTTCAACCAGAGGAACAGCTTCCCGTCACTGTCGCCACTGACTGACCCTCGCTTCTCAGACCCCCGGATGCACTACCCCGGGGCCTTCCCCTACTCCTCCAACACCTCCAGCTCCGGCATCAGCGGCCTCAGCATGTCGGCCTCTTCTAGATACCACACCTATCTGCCGCCGCCTTACTCAAACAACCAGAGCCAGAACTTCCAGTCCAACTCCTACCTGTATTACGGCGCAGGCTCCGGATCCTACCAGTTCTCCATGGTGGCGCCGGGCAACACCGGGGGCGAGCGCTCCCCCACCCGCCTGCTGTCCTGCTCCGGGGCCACGGGAGGGACCAACAGCCTGATGAACCAGGGCCTGAACAACCAGAGCGAGGGCGTGGAGGCCGACGGCAGCCACAGCAACTCCCCCACCACCATGAGCGCCTCGGGCCGCTTGGACGAGTCCGTCTGGAGGCCTTACTGACCGACAGACGGCTAGACAATCAGAGGGGTGCAGTGAGGGCGGAAAAGTAAAGAGGATAATGAACAAAAAAACACTGAAAGCAAAAAAAAAAGCAAAAAAAAAGAGAGAAATGCTGCATGTTTTTCTTTTATTTCTCCGGCAATAGCTTTAAAAACTGTTTTTAGCAACTCCGTCAAGACATCCATGTATTTTGTACATTTCTGAGTAAACTCCTGCACTGTGCTGAAACATATACTCTTAAAAAGGACTATCGAAGCCATAGAAGTGAGGAAGATGTTCAGCTGAAACTGTAAATAGACATGAAGGCAGAACCAGAAAAGCCATAGCAATGAAACGTTTCAGCACCCTTTGTCCGATGTAAACAGGTACTGATGAAAGAACAGAAGACGATGGAGGCATGAGCCATCAGTACAGCTGATGAAGTGAAAAACCACAGCAGACAATCATCAAACAGTCGGACTGGACGGAGTGACTGACATCCTTCCAAGGCACCGCTGCACTGCTGTAGCAAACAGCCTTTTAAAGCTTTACATTTGTGTAAAAGTTGAATATTACGTCAGTTGTGAAAACGTGTTCAGTTTCATCCAGGGCTATGTGCTCACAGTACTTATGCAGTACCTTATTGCCTAATTTATTATCCGAATGGACACATTAGCCTTTGGTGCTACAGTGTGCCGTTGACCTTTCAACACAATCGCTGCATCTTTCAGAGTAAAGCATTTTATCCGTCACATGTTTAACGATAAATTCTCCTCTGCCGCATCACCAGTGTATCGAGTTTCAACAGGACAATGGCTGATATTTGGAGGAATGTAAAAGACTTATGCAGAGGGGGGTTCATTTGTTTCTTTTTCTGCAGGAATATGTAAGTCCTGCTGTGTCAACTCTTTTTTCTTACATTTCTTATCCAAGCTCTTTTCTGAAAAATAAGTCTTGGTCTGGTATTTTTTTAACTGGATGACACGGTTTACTTTTGATATTTATTTGAGCCAAATTGTGAGGAGATGTGCACGTATACCCAAAATCCTTAAGCATTTCTCACTACCTTTCCTTTTTATATATATATACAGTATATATGCCTTATTTTGTTGTTAAGTATACATTTGGAATTTGTGTAATATATTGCTACTAAATTATGAAAAAAACAAAACATTTAATGTAATTATTTTGTCTTCCAATGTAGCTTTGATGCACTAAAAACTTTTATTCCTTATGAACCACGCCCAACAGATTCTGTTAGTGAGAAGGTGTATCGAGCCCTTATCCTTTAGACAATTTCCAATTTGCCTTTCTGCGCTAAATAAGCCATTTGCTTCATTTTTTGCACTATGTTTGTTTTTCTTTTTTGGTTATGTATTTACAAATATCTGAAACTATGCCAAAGTAAATATTAAAATATTCCGTCACGTGTATTTGCTGAACACACATATGTGTCCTTTTGTAAGAAACCCATCGCCAAGTAATTAATGATGTCATGATTAGACACATTCACACATTCACACACACACATTCCTGCACCACAGGTGTGTGTGCACATTCCCCCTGCCCTGAGGGCCTTTCACCTGCAGGTACGCATGTGATCCCTCCATCCCTGGTTAGGAAGAGTGTGAGGATGAAGGGATAGAAAGAGGAGGAGGGGGCACAGTGGTATCTTCTTACCAACACCAAAGGCAGTTATGCAAAGGAAAACCCCTTGTTGCTCACAGGTCCCTTTGTTCTGTATAATCAGTGAAGGCTTTGAAGCCTGGTCCCGATTTAGACATGTTTGGTCTAATTGACTGATCAGCAGGAGCTCATGCTGTACAAATCATGAATACGCCTGCACAAAAGGCAGGTATCATTCATCTACTGTAATATCTACTAGAAGATTCATTCACAAGAGAGAATACATCTGAAGCATGAAATATATGTAGCTCCTACAAAAGTTAGATATCATTTTTGAATGACCCATAAAAGCGTGCACTTGCAGCTCAGGTAAAAACAAATGTGCAAAGTGTTTTGTAGATCTCACATGAAGACAATCAGTAACAATGTGTCATTCCTATCTCCCTTTGATCAGGAGGGAAAGCGTGTATCCCTGCTCCCTCCTCTGAAGCCTTTTTACGGTAGAGGACCTACTTTATTATGGGCAAAAATCATGCAGCTAGAGAAACCACATGTGTACTTATATCCATGTGGTTCCTTCAAGAAAACCAAAGAACTTCACAACTGCCTGTAATAACGTCAGGATGACTTTTAATATCATTCTTTATGCAAAACTAGGAAGCCAAATTGTACAAGTGATATGTATTTTATTGTATATTAGATTAAAGAGCACAATGTAACTTTTTCTGTTTTGTTCATCTTTTTTATAAAGATGCCCCTTTTCATATACCATCATCTTTGCTCCTTTCATTTCTCCTGATGCTCAAGCATGTACATCTGAAACTGATATGTTAATTTAAGAATCTCATCCGTGTATGTAATGATGTTGTTGATGCCTACATAATGAGTGCTTGTAAAGTTTGGGGATAATGTCGTTTTGAATCATTTTAATTAAAAAACACATGTCTCACTTTTGTCTTTACAGCTGTATTTAATACAAATGTCTTTAAAAAATAAATAGAAAGTCAAAATGAACTCCAGGAGAGAGTGACGACAACATGTCAATTTTCTTCAAAAAGGTCACATTTGCACCCTTGAGAAAATCACACCCACATTAGATTTCAGTTCAGTATTTATGGCCACATTCTTCAACATTATTCGCTTTACTATCAAAAAAATAAGATTTCTTACAATAACAAAACTCTCATTTTGAAACTCAATGCGAAAAAGTCTGGATTTGTGGTCTTTTAGGGTTTAACAGGGGGAGGTGTTGAGAGTGGAAACATAAAGCATGGAGGCAAAGGGTATAATTCACCTGGAGAAACCCAGACGCCATCACACCAGCTGACAAAAGAGCAGAACAAAAACACTATCAAGATTCATGAGAGCAAAGTCTATGCCAGCACATTGTGGTCCAACTATTCCTTCTTTTTTAGCCTCATACAGTAAATGCCATGCATGCCATTACCGCCATCTCATAACCCTGGAAGTTCATTGGCAGCCCGTTCTCAATAACCCCTTTTAATAACGATCCTCCTCCCTGCCATTAGTAAGACTCTCGATGGCAATTACCCACATTACTCTGGGGTTTACAAACGCCTCGGCTGTCAGCACGGTGGTACGGAGAGCGTAAATAAGGCGCAGCTCAGGAATCCTACACCGCCCTGGCAGCCTCGGTGTAAGTGCGTGTCGGCAAGTCGTCACTTGTTAAAAACAATACGGGAGAAGTTTGGAATGCCGGCCGTCTATTTGACCAGCTATTTGGTGGTTCATTGATGCGGCGGTGATGGCATCTGTTGGCCCTATTGAAGCCGAGCCACAAGATTAAACTCTTGAGATGCTACCTTGTGGGGTGGTCCGATTTCAGATGTCTCATGTGGTTAACCTGAAACACAACATCCACAATGCCTCCCTCCTAAACTAATGCCACCTGTTGATGTGCCATGAAAGGGCTTTCACTTATAAACGCTTTGTTTTTCTACTTCAAATTAGTCACTCTTTTATTTTCCCTGTCTATACTCTCCTGTGGTATCTACTCGTCTATTTTCTTTCCTCCTTTCTTTCCTTCTGTGTGGCTTTTATTTTGTCTGCGTCAGGCCTGCCTTCCATGGGGGCAGTGTTGGCAGAACAACAAAGCCTCAGGACGCACACACACAGCCTTGATACACACTGTATTCAATTAACTCTGCACACTCAAAGCATATCCCCTGCTGACAGATCTCACACCAGGCTCCGCACAGACATTACTGAGCTCTACTTCACAGCGCGAGCGTATGACAGATCTGCACCGTGTTAAAACATTCCCCACTATTTCCTCCAGGTCTCATCACAGAGTTGCTCTCTGAGTCTCTCCCCGCTGATCCCTGGCCGCTCAGGAAGCACAAAGAGAAGATGATAAGCTTTCAATTAGGCCAGGCTCAGGGGAATGTTCCAGCTGTCTTCACACACTCTGTGAGAGCCGACTCTCTTGTCCACATGTGGGGAGCAGAGGAGCGCTCATCTGGCTCCGTCTTTGTCATGGACGTACGTGAGCCGAGCTGCCTCTTTTCATCCCCCCCCTTTTCCCTCTCCTATGTCGTTCTTCTTCCGAAAATTGTAACTCTCCAGGAAAGAGGGGAAATGCTTGCCTGGAGAAAGCTGCTTGTCTGGATGCAATCTTAGTCAAAAGGCGTGATTAATTGGTTTATAATACGACTTGTGAAATAGCTTTTTAAGTGGAACAAATAAAAAGGAGAAGTGGAGGCATGATAATGGCATGATTATACACAGGAAATACAAAGACAATGAGAATCCTTGAGGAATACTTTGGCAAGTCAATCATGTGTTCTAATGAACAGCAATGTCTTTTGATTTTCTTTTGTAACAGGACCAAGCCTTTTCCCTCACACGACTTTATCTTAGATTCATCAGAAAGATGAGAAAGGTTAAAGCCCTATTTATAAATTCAAATGAGAGACAGAGAGAGGAAGAGAAGCAGGAGGAGACAGAGAATAAAGGAGAGGGAGAACAGAGTGAGGGAGTGTTTTGGAAAGAGCTCAGGATTGTTAAACCCTCTCATTTCTCATGAACACAGTATCCCGTGTCGCTTCTGCGGTACCTGCATACGAAACCCATTAGGGCCTCTTCTGCAGCCGCTGACCTCCCCCCCCCCCAAACCCGTGAGAAGGAGCGGACTTGGACCGGCTTGGTTTGGGTGCCTGGTACACGACCAGAAGTCTATTTTCTAACCAGACTGGTGGTGGGAACAGAGGCTACCGTCCAAAAATCAGGGTTCCCACAGATTGACCGAGAAACACAGGGGCCAGGGGGCTAAGAAACCGCGAGAGCTATGATGCAACCGTTCTCACACTGATGACTAGTGCTGCCTCGTCGACAGGGAGCGGGGTATGGAGGGAGAGACGAAGGAAAGAGAGAGAAACAGGTTTCTCCTAGTTCAGAGGGATCCCAGTGAAGGTAGTTTCTCATCCATGTTGGGTCTACAGAGACTGCTCCGTGTTCTGACACATCAGGCTCATATCAGTTCCCACAGCAGAGCACTGGGTTCCCGCTCAGACCCAGAGGATCTCTAACGGCTTACGGAAGGCACTCGCAGAAACAGTCTCACTATCGGCTCCATCTAGAGAGCTGACCGTGTTGATTGAAGGCTGATAGTGTGTGAGAGGGATTCGCTGTGCGACCCTAAAAGACGAAATGTTAGATCTGAAAACGGCAAGAGCAGAACTACTGTACGTTCGTATTATTAATAGAGCAGAAATGATAGGTCATTTAATTGATTGGTCGATCAATAGAAAACTATTTGTCAGCTTCTTTGATTGTTGATTAATTGTCAAAATCATTTAAAAAAGCAAAGCCTCTGCTTCCAGCTTCTTAGTTGTTGGGATGTTGTTCTTCTTTGTGTAATGTGACATGATGTACTTTATATTTTGGAATGTTTTAGAAAATGACCTTTATTTTAGTTAACTGCAATGGAGATTATTTACAATAACAATATTCCAGTTATCAAAAAATATTCAGCGGAAAATAATATATAACATTTTAAACAAGTTTAAGTTGAAGCCATAATTATTACAGTTTCCTTGAAAAGTGTTTTTAGACCTTCTGGCTTGCACATATTTAAAAAAAAAGTCTTAATTTAAAGAATTTCACAAGATCCTTAACTATCAAGATAGCAGTCATACAAAGAAGCCATAGTACTAATAAGAAAAAGACTTCGCTGTAAACTATCGTCTGCTAAATTTAGACCGAGTCATCCTTCCCCACTGATCTCGTCATAGGAAACCAAGACACATCAGAGAAGGCCTTTATACTTGTATTTGCAGAAAGCCAACAGACCACTGGATGGTGGACCTGCGGCCCGGACCATTGTTAGAGGGGACTCTGGCTCAGACCACATCAGCTCACTTTAATGTGTCTGCCCCAATGGTTTGGATTTAGATTCTTGTCGCTGCATAACGACCACAGTTTATGTGTCGAACCTATCTAGTCTAATGTGATTAGTGAGATGGGAAAAAAGTAGAGCATTTGATATTAGAGCCTCTAGTGTTAAGGATTGTTTTGATCTTTGATCTTTGCCTGGAATAATGACATGAGTTGCTTTTCAAGTTTAATTTGGACATTGCGTTTGCACTTTACCAATGAACCACCAAAATATGTTTTTACTAAGAGAGCGGGGCAGCTTCCCAGAAACAATGTTAGTTGTTTCCCATACAGATTCATGAGAATTGACCAACTTTTTTTCTGTCCTTTTTTTCTCAGAGAAAATCTGAATAACGATCTGTACGCGAACACTGCTTCCTCTATAAAACAGGAAATTAACATACACGTGCACACACACACACACACACACACACACACACACACACACACACACACACACACACACACACACACACACACACACACACACACACACACACACACACACACACACACACACACACACACACACACACACACACACACACAAACACACACACACACAGCACAAACCCCACACACTCTAGCTCTCTGCCAGGCTTTCCTCCATCACGGTGGGGTCCTGAGTGGGGGGGTGCTGGGGGTAAGGAGGCGAGAAAGGGAAACTGAGATCCCTGTGGACCAGGTCTCTGCTCACTTCCTGCTTAAGCAGGGGAACACACAAAATAGGCGGTTCACATACACACTTTCTATCTTTCTATCTCCCCTACTTTTTTCAACCATGTACGCAAGTAGTGAGTGAAATGGGGATGATTGCTCAAGTCTGTTTTGGATCATGTGGGAACATGAGCGTCATTGAAAGCTTGCACCGTCCCATTATCTTTTGTTCCCACTAGCAGCCGAAGTCAGATGAACGTATGCCTGCTTGTTGCTAAGTCTTTGTCCTTCAGACGTTAAATGTCATCCTGGGACTGACCACCATTAAGATGACTAACACTCTTTACTAGTAAGCGCTCATGTGGCTGTAAAAAACGAATCTGTGAAAACCGCTAAAGCACCACAGACTTACAGCCTCCTCTGCCCTATAAATTGCGAGAATGACAACATGAAAGACAACGTTTTCCTATTCCTCTCATGTGTCACTGAACACATGAGCTTTGCAAGAAATGTGTCTGTCATCATATTTCTTGTTACCTCAGTCTTTCTCCAAGAGTCCTTTTTATCGCTGTTGCTATTTTGGCCCTTTGATTTGTAAACAATACAATCACAGTAATCAAAGACAAGTCTGAATAAATCAAGCAACTGCTTACACCTAATAAAGTGTCAGCTATTGTTATTGTTAGACAGGTGAGGTGACTAGAAGTCATTGCTTGGGTGTTTCTGTCTCCAGCCTGCACTGTGTGTGTGTGGCAGTATTACACACCCCCGTGTCTGGCCGTGGCTGCCCTGCAGGCCTCTGCTAACCCGTTCCCATGGTTCCACTATAGCGACTGTGGACTTCCTCAGGGGACACCTCCCACTCACTGGTTTGTTTTCATCCTTAATGGGAGCTCATCTTACACTCTTTATGGTGTGTGCGTGTGAAGTAAACAGTTTGTGTGTGTTTCTTTTCTGTGCATGCACCTGCAAGGACAAAGGCATGTCATCAGGTATGAGTGTGTATGTTTGTGAGCTTACACAAGTCTGTACAGCATAAATGTTGTGTGTGTGTGTGTGTGTGTGTGTGTGTGTGTGTGTGTGTGTGTGTGTGTGTGTGTGTGTGTGTGTGTGTGTGTGTGTGTGTGTGTGTGTGTGTGTGTGTGTGTGTGTGTGTGTGTGTGTGTGTGTGTGTGTGTGTGTGTGTGTGTGTGTGTGTGTGTGTGTGTGTGTGTGTGTGTGTGTGTGTGTGTGTGTGTGTGTGTGTGTGTGTGTGTGTGTGTGTGTGTTGATCTACAGACAACAGGCATCTTGATTTCTCCTCATTTAGTTTTTGCCCATGAGGCAGAGAGGAAGATGAAGGAAGAATGTATCTTTTGAGTGTCTGGAGACGTCTGTTAGGGATCCATTCATATTTTAGAATAATTGCTTTTAAGTGCTGAAATATAACAGCCAAATGGCTCTTGGAACAAAGAGGGTTTGTGGGGGGATGGAAAATGAAGCATTTACATCCAGGGCCGAGTAATGAGGGGATTTTCCTGAGAGATGACAGTGAAGAGGAGGATCAGAGGAGGACAGAGGGAGAGAGAGGTACAACAGAGAGAACACATCAGATCAAGGGGTGGCAATAACATCCATCGGAGACAAGCGTTTTGGCTGTACATTTGGCCCCAGACTGTGATGCCCTCTGGCCAAAGCATCATGCATACATACACATGTTCCTCACCCAGTTTGAAGCCTACAGGTGTTTGTGCTTTATGAGAGGCCCTACACTGTACCTCAGCAGGGTCTGCAGCAGCAGAGCGAGCCAAGGAGGATTTGGGCTCTGGGACGTCTTGGCGCATTCAACCACAGTATGAAGTGCGGCCTTCTGGCAGGCCACTCGCAGCAGGGCACGGCAGACCAGAACATAAACAAAGTCAGTCCTTAAAATCCATCCATCAAAACAGGTCTACCAGGGAAGCAAAACCCATCAATCTCACTCACTGAGACGGACGCAGAAACAGATTATTGAGGACACGGGAAGGAGTTATATCATTTTCTGGTAGACGTTTAGTCAGTACAGTAAACCACTGCCATCTAGACGAGTTATTTATTACGTATAAATTAAACAAAAAAAAGATTTGTTCTTGTGTTTTCAGAGAAGTGTCATTCTACTCCGCTTCACAGTCACCCTGTATTTTGCCCAAAAGCAGCCCTGAAATTTTATTTTTGTGGTTTTTGGAAATGCCCCCACTTTTCCGGCCCTGCTCCAATTTTCTTTAAATACAACCGTAATTGGTTTGATTTCCTACCTCCGGCCTGGTGGTAAGGGGGGGCTGGGGTAACTAGCAGTGCTTGAAGCTAGCGAGGGCCAGCCGAAAGGGGACCCAGCCCACAGCAAGCGAACGGCATGCTTGGGTGGCAAATATAGTTTGGACTTCAGTGCCAGGACTACTATTCCCTCGTTTAAAGACTGTTTATGGGTTATATGCTGGAGGCCCATCGGTGGAAACTGTCATAAATCAGCACGGAAAAGCACATTCAGAAATATAGCTTCTTATACCAGAATGTGTCTGAATCATAAGCTAGCACACATCATAACCTTGCAAACAGGAAACGTTTCCCCTTTTGTCTCACACACATCCATCACACCCCTACCAATCTTGCGACATGATAAAAAAACGCATTCCAGCCTCCAGATCAAAACCAGAGTACTACAGAAAGTATTTTCTTTGACATTTCTGTGATGGATAGGCAGACAGACAGAGAGGAGAGCGAGTGAGCTGCTCATCAGGCAGGCGTGAGTACCGGTAATCAAAAAGGAAATAAGACGTAGCGTCTCGGAGAGGCAAAGCGGCCCCTACTGATCTACAGCCAGCTCATTGTTCTGGCCTTCTATTGTTTTATGCTTGGTTGTTAGGGAGCAGCCAGACAAGAAGAAGCCACTTCAGATCTGTCGACACCTCTTCTACCCCAGACTGAGACTTTTCAATGTGTAGATCCAGTTTCCACCTCCAATCTTCAGATGTTCCTCAGGTGGTGGCACTGATGGTGAGGGGGGGGGGGGATCCTGGGAAATCAGTGCCAACCATTGCGCTGCTGAAAGGCTCTTTGTGGGTGGAAAAGCATAATGACATTCAGTCTTTTACTGCATAATGTCAAATCGGATTTAGTCCATCAAACAACTGAGATTGAAACCTTCAGATTTCACACATTGAAAAGTCTCAGTCTGGGGTAGAGGAGGTGTCGATTTTTTTACTGCAGCCAGCAGCAACCCGGAGCGGACTTGTTATGGGGATTCCGGGGCCAAACACAGCTTATTAATGTAGGATGGGGAGACAGTAGAGGAGTTTGTCTTCTGATGATGGCTGGGAATAAAAACAGACACGCTTCCAACCAAAGCAAGATTTTGGGGTATATGTGGGCAGCAGAAATGGACCCAGGAGGCTTCCTTAGCATTGGTGCAGAGAGAACACAGGGACTCTTCCAAAAATTGCACAAGTGCACGCATGCACACACACTCACACAACGTGGTGCCTTCCCGGCAAGTGACATTCATCTCTGTGGAAAAATATGGTAACCGATGCATTAAAGCCCAGGACTTTGAGGGGTTGCAGGGACGCAGTGGCATTAGAGACAGACAGACCAGTGGGAAACACACCACACAATATCCAGAAAGCTTAGGAGTTTGTTCGGCAAAATGGGTCACAGCATAAGCACATACACACACACACAGACTGGTGAAAAAATATCAAACTAATGATATCCGGGCTTATGCAACACAGATGAAATACAGTTGGAAAGTTCATGTGCATGGTGTTTTAACATATTGGTGCACATTTGCCAATCCTTAGATAAGCGCAGCCTCCCTCTGCATATCTAAATGACGTGTGTGCATTATCAGAGCAAGACCTACTCAATAATTAGAGCACTTTGACCTTGCTCCTAAAAAAATAATTTAATAAAAATAATATGGCTTGGGAAGTTGAGCAGAAAATAGCTCCAAAACAGAAAAAAGACAGTCTTTCATGCCGGTTGAAGCCTGCGGTTCTGTTTGCTTTATAACACCAAATGAAGCACTTCAAACCCCATTTAAATCGCGACCCTTTCCCCAGTATCCAGCCATCGGTTTCTCCTTGGTATGTGAACCATACAAATGTTCATAACTGCTGGAACTTCACATGTCTGTCAGTGTCAGACAGGAATTTTACTGCACACAAGTCCAGGGTTTTCAGGGTAAGTGAGCCGCAGCTTTCAGTGCCCAATCGAAACAAATTCCCAAAAGACAAAAAGCTGATCCTGCTCACGCCTTAGCAAGAACAGAGAAGCCGAAGATACGCTCCAAATCACGACTTTAAACCAGCCTTTTGGCCTAGACTTGTGTGCGTTCCTGATGAGCTGACAGGCTGGAGAAGTAACACCGACTGTCTTATTAATGCTTAAAGCATTCTGACATAGCCTTTTGTTACTTACTTAAACCACACTGCCTGCAACGACCTAATGGAAGTCTAAAAGCCATTAGGCTAGTGGGCTTAGCCCTCACAAACCATGCACAGAGGCTATGAGGGAGCAGCTAAGGGCAATCAATACATCTCCCCTCATTCTCCTCCTTGTCCTTTCCTCCTCTAGTGTTAAAGATAAATGTAATAGCATCTTCTATGGCTGCGAGCGAGTAAAAGAGATGCTTAAGTTTAGATTGGAAAGAAAGCAGGTACAGAGGGCTGGCACCTGCAGAGTGGTCTTACTTAAATGTTGGCTACATGTAAGCTGCTTTTTGCTCTAGGCTTTTATGTTCAGTTGTTTCTTCTTTTCTCTAATGTTGAGCATCTTGGTTGTGCAGATCAGCTGCTTCTGACAACTGTAAGTCAGTTATAAGACAGCACAAAAGCCAAATTCAAAACAGAGAGGGGCTTCACTGTTAGCAGGGGCACGTGAGTGTAGTCTGTTGTCATTTTACCATGGCGACATGGCAGGGAGGAGTCATTCGGGGCGTTTCTCTTTAACGGGCCAGGCCTCTGCATGGCTGGCATGAAAAGAAAGCCAGCGAGCTGCAGACGGATGGCAGAACCCAAAAGTTCAAAGACCTCCTCTCTTTCCCCCTAGATGTGCTATATGGCTATGAAAGGGAACCTGCTTGTTCACTTAAGCACAAAGACACGCAGGCATACTGTCTCTTATGCACACAAACACATATACACACCTGGGATTATCAGCACACCCAACAGACGTTTCCTGATTCCTTTTAAAGAAGGAACAACAGGAGCATGGTCTGGTTATGAAAATACACAAACGCAGACACGTAGTAATACACAAATGCACAAGTGCACAGACACAGGAATAATTCATCACATACCAGACAGATATTTTGCCACAGGCTTTGACACACTAGCATAACATAAACTGCAAGGTAAATCTTCTTCTGTGGGGAACTAAGGTGGGGGTGTGGCTGCTGACAAGGCAAAGTCTTTTATGTCTAATAGTTTTTCCATGGCAGACAAAATAAAAACAGGCCACTATTGTACTCTCATAAAGAGCCTAAACAACCTAGACAAAGGCCCCAGGAGGCATCAAATATCTGACGTCACGAGGTGTCTTTCAAACACACAGCTGACAAAGACTCAGAGTTACTGTTTTTCTCTTAAAAACCACTTAGTTTAAGAACCACGTTTCTCCTTATCCCTCGCTCTCACAAGCACAAAACCTCCTTCAAGCTTCCTGTGAAAAACTGCTGACCGTGTAAAGGAGATAAGAACAAACCCCAGGGAAAGAAGTCAGCTTTCAGAGCTCCCCCTTTTCAGCTCACTGTGGCTGAGTACCCTCTAGTGGTAATAACTGTGAACAGCACTTCTCCTTCCTGACATTTGTATCCCTGAACCCCTCACTGTGCCTCTTTACCAGCCAACAGCCGCAGTTAACCGCAGCTCTGCCACAGGGTGTGACTGTAGGACCCAGATGGGGTGAGTGGCAACCAAGGGGGAAGGAGATGAGGCAGCTTTTTGTGGGCCGCCCAAGGGGGTCCACCACAGTCCCCTATCTCCCTACCACAGTAGCCACCGAGCCCGGGAGAGAGAAAGCCACCCCACCACATTTTAATGGGGGCTAAAATAAACAATGTGAGCACACAAAACCCACCCCGACTGGTTGACTGCAGGCACTGGAGTGGGGCAGATAAGCTGGGCTGTTACTCGGTGGTCTGGGGGTTTGATCGAGTGGCTGATGCCACAATGAACTTCACTATGAACTGCACTTGTTTGGCAACGTTGGACCCTTACAACACTCAAATAGTGACAGTGTTTGTCACAGTGGCAGCAAGCACCCAATTCAAGATTAATGAAACACTGAAGGAACAGTATGTTTTTGACCATCTTTGTGGGGTCAAATTCAATTTTAAAGTCAGTATAAGGTCAAATTAATACTCACTTACCTGTGATGGTATCTAGCCACGCAGATACTGTAGTTTTGGCTTTCTGGGTTTTGAGATACCCATCTGAGATTTCTGCGTCTACATCGAGACAAAGGAGGAAAGGGGTATTTTAAATATGCTACAGAAAAACAACATGTTCCCCACTAGTAATATATAAATGTTTACTCAAGCATTGAATTTTAGTATCTTGCAATTGAGTACAGTATGATATATTGTTTTACATCAATGAATTCTACTCACACACTGCATCAGTAATGCTTACATTTTGCTTTTAATAACTGTAGGCTACTTGTAATATATTTAAATGGTGGACTTTTATTAGTAGCTTCACATTGTTGTATTGAAATTATATTAAGTAAAATATAGTTTCTCTACCACTCCTTTTCACACAAATGTGTACCAAAAAATGACTCCTAATACTACATTCAACCCTCGACATAGACCACTGATATATATTTTGCATTTAAACACAGAAAACCTTGAAATACTCTCGAGTTTCATGCTAGCACAGTGTGCCACTCTGCATCACTCTTAGCATGTTGATGTGTCTTTCAGAGCACACGGAGTATGCTATTTATGAGTAACTATATGAATACCAGACAAAAACCTCTATGCTGCTGCCAAAAAAAGAATTACAAGATGATGGGTCAATGACAGCTTGCACGACTTGAAGAAGTTTGGCAAGAAAAACACACCTTTCTGCAGGGTCGACACAGGCCTCGGCGCTCGTGCTAACTAGTTTCAAACGACGAGTATTTATTTTTAGAGGGTCGCGAGCTGATGCCAACATATTTTCTGAATAAAGGCCAACTTGACTGAAGTTATAAGGGGCAAATAAAGGCCATGGAAGGCATTATGGCGGCGGTGAGCTCTTCAGTACTGTATTGACTGACAGAAATGCCTGAAGTTCACCGCTAGCCAAAATCAACAACAACAACAACAACAACAACAACAACAACAACAACAACACGCCGTATGGTCCGTGCCAGGCAAGCAGCCGCTGTGGACTCTGCGGCGACTTTACACACCTGTGGACACTTTAGCTAATTATGTAAATTAACGAGCTACTGTAGCGGTACTCAGACCTTATGCTAAAAGGGGGCGCAACAGCGGTAATTAAAGGTTCGAAGTCACAAAATGCTACAACTACTGTCACAAACTGGGTGAATGTGATGTATTTTGTTAAAGGAGGATGAAAGCGTAATTAAGGAGCACTATTGGAGTGACTTTGATGGTTATTGGACTCAGGATTCATTCATTTGGATTCCCGGCTCAAAGTAAGCCGGATTTTGCCCATGTGTTTATGTGGATTCAAAAATCGTAAATAATCTACAAAATGGAGGAGACCGATATGATCGGAGCAACTGTGACAAATAATCCAACTGAAACTGGCATGGACAATGACTATGTTTTTAAAATGTGCTTATCCAGAAAAGCCCGGTTTGGACACTTTACGCGCAGAAGAAACATTTCTATTAAAGAAAGAATTACACATTTCTGTCTTTTTATGCCTATAGCTCCTAACTTGAATTTGTATTCAAATTAATTAATCAACTATTTTTCATATTTTATTGTAAAGTAGAGACAAAGCTTTTAGGGACAATCATGTATTGCGTTACAATTACATGTAAAAAATAAATAAAATAAAAAAACTAAATATGATATTTGGCCTCAAATCATCTGAGGCCTGGCGCCCCCCCTGCGATCTTTGGCGCCCCCCAAAGGGGGGCGCGCTCCCCAGGTTGGGAACCACTGGTCTAAAGGATAGTGAGGTGGGCTGAAGATCTGAAGGTTGTGAGTTCAAATCCCGCCAGGAACACCACCACTAGTGTGAATCCTTGTTATTAACCATAAGATTACTGACCATCAATAGTGTGCCCTTGAGTAAGGCACTTAGTCCTCAGTTACTCCAGGGAGAATGTCCCTGTAATTGGTCATTGTAAATTGCTTTGGATAAAAGCGTCAGCTCAATGAAATGAAATGTAATGTAAATGTAATGTATCCAGATTGAATGTAAATCATTTTCTGGATCAATATCACTATTAAGTAACTTTGGTGTCCCCATCAGAATCACTCAGTCATCATGAAAATGTACCAGAATAATGAAACTCTGAGGTCTTATTATAAAAGGCCAAACATTTACACATATCAGTACAATGAAATGTGTTCCCTTCATTTTATACCTAATTTTTTCATTGGATGTACGTGACTTTGGCATGTCCCACACACTACTCTGCTAACTACTAGTGTGTGTAATAAGAGGTTAAATTATACTACATTTAAAAAAAAAAGGATATGGTTTTATTGTCCACAACGAGTCATTTTGATCATGTATATTCTATTTTCATAATAATATTGAACATTTTTCATGTGTCCCTGACATTTGCTGTCCACTCTGTCATTAAGGGGTAACTGCCCCATAAAAAACCCTCTAATGTTTTCAGTGACATTACTACCACCATTTTGTCTTTCCTCAATGGAGGCTGAAACATTGGCTAGTTGCAAAGTATGTTTTTTAACTTATATTTCGAAATTGTAATCATAGTATGTGTGTAGTAGTTGGATGTTGTCAAGCTTAACATGTCCACTCTGTCATAGTGAAATGTCAATTCATATAAAAACCTTTCAGAAATTCGAAATATATTTGTTAAACAGTACAGTCACCTTGCTAACTGAATCATGTTGCTAACTGAAGGTCCCTCATGTCCTCATTAAATGCTAATATTAGCCAAAAGTGTCCACCCTGTCATTGTCCACCCTGTTAGCAAGCCTTTCATAAATAATATAAAATGTACATTTTCAGAAAGCTATAGTCCCTTTCTCAACAATATATTTCAGTTAATGGAAAAAGTATTTGGATAATAATTAAATTATGGCACACTATTTGTACCATTGTCCACCCTGTCAGCAAGCCTTCCCATGACAGGGTGGACATGGTACAAATAGTTTGCCATTAACTGAAATATATTGTTGAGAAAGGTACTATAGCTTTCTGAAAATGTACATTTTATAATCACTCTGTAATTACAATGTATTTATTATTTGAATTGTGTCCATGACAGGGTGGATACATGTTGCTGTTTGCATGTACTTGCAGTTAATTTATAAAAAGTGTGGGAGCAAGTGAAGTTTAATGGAAAATTTCAGATTTTTTTGTGGAAATGGGGAAGTCTCAAATGCACCGTATGGTGATATTGACCCTTCTATATATCTTGATGTATTTTTTTATAATAGTTTTTATTTAATTTGTTGGTTGTTTTTCTTATTTTTTATCTTATTTTTCTGTGTTTATGAGTGCACCATGTACACAAAGACAAATTCATCGTATGTGTAAACCTACTTGGCAATAAACCTGTTTCTGATTTTGAAGTACAATTTTGAGGTACTTGTACTTTACTTCAATATTTCCATTTAATTCTACTTTATACATCTACTCCACCATATTTGATAGGGAAAACCTGTAATTTCACTGCACTACTCCACTCTTTAAGTCACATAGGAGTCAAATTATTAAATGATTTTACATAAAGTCAATCAGCGCTTTGTTTGTCCACAACAGTAAAATGCTACTTGATGCAGCAATACTATCTAGAAATGTCAGATCTTATTGTACTTTGAATAGATTTAGCTGATAATACTTTTGTACTTTTACTTAAGTTACATTTTGAATGCAGGACTTGTCAGAGTATTTATAAACTGTGGATGTTCTACTTTTACTTAAGTATAACTTGAACTTAAGTAAAAGTAGAAAACTGTACTGTTTTAAGATAAAAGTAATAATACTCTGTTAAAAGTAAAAGTCCTGTAATCAAAATGTTACCAAAATCTAAAAGTACTCATTACTCAGTGGCCATTTTCTGAAATATATATATATTATTATATCACTAGAGTGTATTTAGTGATGCACTGTCTATTATTTTAATGTTGCAGCTGAGAAAACATTGATCACTTTTTAAATCTCCATTCATATTAGCACATTAAAGTTGATGAGTGGATTTAATGTTGGTATTAATAAAAATGTACCTGCAATAGTAGCAAGAAACTCATATTTTCAAATAAATGTAGTGAATAAAAAGTAAATATATTTGCTGCTTAAGTGTAGTGGAGTAGAATTACAAAATAGCATAAAATGAAAATACTCAAGTAAAGGACATGATCCTCAAAAATACTTAAGTGCTGAACTTGAGTAAATGTACTTAGTTATTCTCCAACTCTGGTAGCGGGCAGCCATTTTAACTGTGTCATATCAACTATTTAAAAAACCTTTTTATAGACATCTCCCTCTAGCTAACATTATGAGATCTCATTACAGGGAAAGTACAGGAATTAATAACATTAATTACAGTTTGGTTCCACTTAAGTGTGCCAGTATCTTCTTGCCACTGAGCCAGCAGCATGGAGGCTACCAACACTCTTACTGTGGCACACCTGGGTGGAAAACAGCCATTATGAATGTTATTAGTTCATTTACAAGTCACAGAAGTGTTTGGTTTTACTCTCTGTTTAGACAGCTAACTTTTATTTTGCTTCAAGGTGTGCCATAAAGTGAAAAGCTTGGCTTCTGATCTGCTTGACATCACAAATATGTTTCCTTTCTTTAGTTGTATTCAGTTAAATGCTGCCCTAACTGAAACATAGGAAATTCATGTTTTTTTCTATTGTAATCTTTTTTTTTGTTCATGGCATACCGTAAAGCAATTTGAATTCATATTATGCATGAAAAGTGCAATACAATTTATTTGTTTTATTTGTATTGTTTTGTTTTGTGCTTGTTCTCCTTTGTAGCTTCTTTTTTCTCAATGGTGAATAACACTGTTTTGGGTTTTCTACCATATTTATTTTGTCTTATATAAAACTTTTAAAATATTATAGTATAAAAGTTGAAGTTTGAAAAAGTGCTATATAAAAAAAGTGTAATATAACATTGTCTTGTGAATACTGAATACAAATATCGCAAAGTCCAACATCTTTCTTTGACCTCTTTGACACAAAAAGATAAGGGAACCACAGCCTTGGGCTAATTTGTTAATCCTTCAACTTTTGTTTATTATATATTCATAACAAATGTACACAAATAGTTAAAACACATTGTTTGTGGCCTCCTGTCTAGTTCCACTAAAACCACCACAAAGCCATGCCTGGAGGCTACCTGTTTAATAAAATGATTATAGCAGGCCTTATCTGCTGGCCAAAGTAAGCTTTGGCAAACTCACAGTTAAAATAACATTTATATTTACTTTTGATTTAACTGTCATGATAGGAGTTAAATATTATTGGCCGTTTGAAATGAAAACCAATTATACAACACAAATTATTATATTTAAATTGAAGGAATCCCAATATCCTACCAGCCACATATTTCTGGGCCTGCGTGCTGTCACTCAGCAGACTAAACCAAACACAAAGCAACCTATGTGACCACATGAAATGTCAGGTGCACTGAGTCCATTATGCAAAGAAGGGTTTTCACACATTGTAGCTCCAAAACCCAGTTGGGATATCACTGTGTACTCTCGAGCGAGCTACTTTACCAATGTAAATATTTAGCCAGCTGTATAAATGGGTGTTGTGTAAAACCTGCAAACTGAACTGGCACTGCACAGAAAGAGCCAAACAGAAAAGGCTATGCCAAACATATGAGTAGTGAAAAATACACAGCAGATTGTTTTACCTGTTAAACTGAGAGCGTGATGGCAAAAATGTAAATCAAGGGTAAAGAAACTCACTACAAGAGACTGACTGTAACCTGTGTGTTGGCTCCCTCTTATGGTGTGTAATATAGCCCGGCTCGTTATACAAACACACACGTACGACACACAAACAGTCAACATGTTTGAAAAACAATACTCAGCCCCTCCCTGTCTCCCCTTCATTACCCAATTACACTAATACACTCATCCTGCTTGTAATGTGTGCGGTCTGAATGATAGCTATCCTTGTTGTGTCTTACCCCACACGGACAAACACACACATACTTTTGTCTGTTTTCTGATGTGTGGATTTTCCTGACAGTGAATTACAAGTGGAGACCATGTCTCAGTGTTCAGCAGAAAGGGAGAAGAGACTGAGGCTGAAACATGACACTTTAATGATCTGGACAGCATCCAATAACAGTACACCCCCGCACTTTTTTTTTTTTTTTAAATATATTGCGAAACTTTGTCTGCAATCAGCCCTGCAGAATAGACTTGTTTGTGCTTCAGAACAGTAGGGACATGGCTCCAAAACACCATCAAGCTGACAGCCAGAGGCAGTGTTGGGGGGGGGGGGGGCAGGGTGGAGCCCACAGTGGGTGGACACCCACATGAGACATTCCTTGGAGACGGAGAGAGCTGTAAACAAACATGTTTTTGCCCAGGGGTTCCCAAACTTTTCTATATTTTTGTATCAGTGAACTGCGAGATTAACTATAGTTTGACCATGAACAGTCAAAAGTCATATAATAGTTCCCTTTTTCTGTTTGCAGGGGAGCTCATGGGACCTGAAGGTCACTGGGCCCTTTTGTTGGAAACTTGGGCTGATTTTACTCAGCAGGTAAACAGCCCATCTAGGGATTTCCCCCTGAATAACTGACACACATGCCTTTTCTTCTGATATATTTTCTGAATTTGTCTTAAATGTGGAACAAGGTTTGGTATTCATAGTGACGTTAAAGTAGTACATAATTCATTCATGTTTATGTCACTCCAGAGAAAAAAAGTTACAACATTACGCTGATTCTTGCAGATAGCTGGAACAGAGCTGCAATTGTTTTTGTTTTCTAGGACATGATTACATTTATGAATTCTGGTTTATCTTCATTTAGCTGCTCCAGCTTCAGGGTACAGATCAATTGAATGTGGCATCAATGTCAGTCCTATAAAGAGAGCCTATGAAACTTATTAATTTAGATAAATACCTCTTAACTCCGTGTCCAAATTACTCTCATGGTCTTCCTCAAATAACTATGTTGCTTATTTGTCTTCTGGTCAATGGATATGAACATGGAATTAGTAAATAGAAGTAAGGCTTAATGACAGTCAAAACACTTACAGTTACAAAAACAAAGTCAGAGTGCCAAGAAGTTTATTTAAATGCAGTCAATATTGTTAAGAAAAAAAAAATCCATGACATAGCTTGTATAATTTCTTTGTACAACATTATGTTGTAAAGAAATGGTCTCTGCAGAGAGAAAACGGGTAAGGCAAGAGGAGATGGTTTGAATTCAATTCCAAGCAAGCAAGAAATGAGCTTCAGATGAAATGTATAAAATGTACACATTGAATTCTGAGCGACCAAAACAAATATTTACAATTCCTGTTTTTGTAATCAAATTGGTTTAATAACAAAATGTCTGAAAAAACATGGCAAATGAGAGAAAACAAAACATGTTTTTGCTTAATCCGCATTAAAGCACTTTTGGAGCTACTGTATCATCACATACATTCACTACCACAGAGATCTACATACTGAAGAGACAGGTATTCGTTTCATTGCTACTCTCCTCTTTTGACATAAATATGTTTTGTGCCGCCTTTTACTGACTGCACATTAGTGTCCTTCATTCTGTATGCTATGGAGAAGGAAACGGAGTGTGTGGATCTCTTTTTACATAGCCGGAGTCATTTCATCCACAGTGAGACCAGTATAATGTGCCCTTTTTGCCCCTCCATGTGTAATCCAAACTACGGCTACAGTCAGCACTCACTGACTTTCCTTCATGCTTCACAAGAGAAGACGAGTCAAAGAGCTTTGCCACGTCTGGACATCTACACCTTAGATATCTGTAAGCTACATGGGGTTGATTATTTCTTCACCTCAGGTTAGATTTATCCCGATTCCTGCAGCACGTACAGGAGATTCCCTCCAATTCTCCAGAGCTGAGCTACAAGACTTTTGCCAATTTGAGGCAATGAGGAAATCAGAGCATGGATACCAGGTAGCTTTACCTGCAGTTACAATTATCTTTGATTTATTTAAAGTCGCTCAACATTAAAATAAAGCGTCTCTCACTTGATATGCCAACCACTCTGGTTTGGATTTGCTTCTACTTGTCAAATACTTGAGTGAAAAAAAAAAAAAACAGAAGCTTCAACACTGTTTACAATGTCTCTTAGTAAGCCAAAAGACCGGGAAAAACTGCTTCTCAGTGTTCATCCTAAAGCAATCCTAGAAAGAGCCATTTCAATATTAAACAGACAAGAGGAAATTAACAACAGCTTGTGACCTTCCCCCTGCTCCAGAGGGAAGGTCATCTCGAAGGTCACTTATATGTTGATAAGCGCTGATACACATGTCTGGCTGCTTCTCATGTGGCCGCGCAACATTCATCGGCCTATGAAAAACAAAAGTAAATTAGGGACGGAACAACCGTGAACTTTTGCTGAATCAACTAAAAAAAAAGTAGGTCGAAAAAGAAAAGGGATTGAGAACGGTTCATGCATTGGGCTTCGCTTTAGATGAGAGAAGGAAAAAAAGTCCAAAGTTATTTCTTTCTCGTGAATGAGCACATCAGTCCCGGGGTGGAGGTGGTGGGGTGTGAGAGAGAGAGAGGGGGGGGGAGGGATGGACACGGGAGCTTATTTGACCAGCCTCTTGGCTACGTCTCCGTAGGCGATCTCGATCTCTTTGTCGCTGGGGCAGGTGTTGGTGAACTCTTCGCGCGTGTAGGCGATGTTCAGGTACTTCCAGATGGAGCTCATCTCTTTGGGGATTTCAAAGCCTCTGTACTTATTGGCCACCACCTTAGAGGAAGATATCGGAAGTTAGAAATCCAAACACAATCCAACAGGCGACATACTCTTCATAAACTCAAAGCATCAGCAAAACTATGCAAATATCAATAGTCAAGAAATAACACTTTTTATTATATTTGGATAAATTAAATAAATGTGGCCCCATATACCAATAGTGGAGCAGTTATTGGTGAGTAATTCTTCATTAAAAGGTGGGGTAGGTAATTTTGGAGAAACCAGCTCGAGTGCGCTAGAATTTGAAAATACACAGCCGGAAAAAATCTGCCACTTCCTTACAGAGCCCCTCCTCCAACACACACGGACGCGCACATGACCAATGAGGGCACGAGATAAGTTTGTGCACAGATGGAAGGCTGACAGGCGGGTAGGCCATCCAGTTATTTTAGCCGAGCCGGCTAAAATTATTGGTCGTGCTTTTTACAGTACTACGGCTTCCACAGATGACATTTTTTTATGTATTTTTTGTCAAAGCACTTCAGATATTCATCCAGGGTATATGCAGGAATCCTGAAGTCAAATTTAATACCTTTTAAGACCTTTTTTAAGACCCTTTCCATACATTTTAAGACCTCATCGCAACTTTGAGTTCTAACCGGTTACATTGGCTACACACTTTACCTCACGTTTACTATATTGATTGTAAGATAGCAAAACTAAACAGAGTGCAGACAGACTACTGAAGCCTCCTCTCCACATGAACTTCAACCTCTCTGTGAAGGTCAGGTTTAATGCAGTATGCTGCTTTGTTGCTTCTGTACTCTGCTCTTTCATTCCAGTAAAACTCCTCAGAAACCAGTATTTGACCAATAAACAAAACAATTGACAAAACTTTGAACTATGAAATATGTTAAACTTTGGTGAGCTTCAGCGGGGTAATGCCATATAGGAGCTCCCTCTCAAATACCCAGGGGTTAAATTGGGCTGGGGCTGTCCGGGGCTAAGCCCTGGCACATAGGACGATGCTCTGACGTCATCACCCTCACACATTTGTCATATGTTTACAAAAAAGGATATATATGTTATGACTTTTCTCGTTCTTAATATAGACTATATTTAGGGTCGATATGTGTTGACTTTACTTTAAAATAGCAGATCTCTGTGACCGGATATAGTTTGGCTTAGACCCCGGCCCCACGAGGACGCATACGGTAAAACGCATACGCAAGCACAAAAAAGGCTTCCGTTCACACGCATTCGATTCATTAACGTGTCCGTTCACACTAGAGCGCTGGAAATGCTGGAAACGATGTAGTACATATGCCAGGCCTGTAAGTGGCGCTGCTGCCGCCCGAAATACACCAAAAACAGTGAAGAAGACCCCGGAGCATGGTTGCCATGGTTGCCCTTCTGTTTATTCTCCGCGGTGGACGGCGTGTTCTCCTGCTGTATATCTCTCAGGTAGTCCACAGCAGACTAAAAACACCCACCTCACCGCCTCTTCCAAGGAACGAGGGGACCGTGCGGCAGTTTCCGTAAAAAAAAAAATCCGCCGGTCAACATGTCCGTTAAAGTTTAAATCTTCCGTACAAAATTAGAAAAGTGCCGGTCAGAGGTTTTCTTTGTTATGTATGGAGCTTTAAAACAAATTGATAACGACTCTGTTCTCTGTATAATAATATAATAATATTTAATAAACAGTGCCTGCCTCTCTTTTCCTCCCCCTCTTCTGACAGCCCAGCAGCAGCAGGAGACGTGGGGAGAGGGAGGCGGGTTACTTAATCGTTATCAGAAAATGATCATATAGGTCTTAAACACGGAGCCGTTGGACCCCCAGAGCATTGCGTATGCCGGTCTACCCACCTTGGGACCCGTTACCGTAGTTGTTTAGTCCCCCCCCCCCACAGAGCGGAGCAAGGCAACGAAACTTAAAATAATAAGCAGCATTTTACGGCGCGCTATGCATGGGGCCGCCTTGGGGGGTTTCCCGACATGTCGTTTCAGTAAATTAAAAGGGTGTTTCATGTTGTCGTTGCTGTGGACCTTCTTAATACCTTGGGAAATGCCGTTTAATACTTTTTAATAGCCTTAATTTTCGCTAAATTGATTTATCAACTTTTAATACTTTTTAAGACCCCGCAGACACCCTGTCATTGCTATCGGGATGTTAAGAGCATTCCATGGAATATAACAAAAAGCGTATCTCGAGCCGGTTTCTCAAACTTACCTACCCCACCTTTAAATTGCTCTATGCTGCCCACAAGGTGTCACATTTGTAAAGCTGAAACTACTAGTCACTCAACAAATCAATCAACAGAAAATTCCTCAATAATTATTTAATTAATTAGTTGATATAATACTTATTTTTTTGATGAAATTCATCAGTAGTTGAAACCCTATAAAGTTGTCTCAACATCCTTGCAACAACAGAACATGTGGCAATTCGTTCAAGGACATTGTTTGGAAAAAATATAAAACACACAACCCAATATCACTGAAATTCAAATGTCGCACAAAAATGGCGACATTTGAATTTCAGTGATATTGGGTTGTGTGTTTTAACAAAAAAAAGGTCCCACGTGCTCATTGTTCACTCACTCACTTACTCTGCCTAAATAAACTGCTTGTTGGGAGCATGTTATCTCAACTGATATATCTCCGACCCTCCCATTAGTGTTGTTGGACATTTAGATAGCAACAGACTGAAAAAAAAATAAGGTGTGGGGGTGTAGTGTTTTTGGATGCTCTCCAGATCATTAAAGTTTCAAACCAACAGTTTTAGGTTCATGGAGTTTGGTGACCTTCTGCCTTTAAAGACCCTGTGTATCCATCTGCTGTTTTCATCAGGGGACTGTTTAAAAATGTCATGCTAACATACTAGCAGCAGCCAATTAAAGCCCCCGGCCACACGAGGACGATAACGGTTGTATCTGCTACAGTTCACTATCAGATAGACGGTTCGGCCACACGAGGCCGACATGGAAACGCAGAAAACGATAAAGGGTCCCAAGATGGGTAGATCTGCAAACGAAACGCTCTGGGGGGCCAAACGGCTCCGTGTTTACGCCTATACGATCATTTCCTGATAACGTTGAAGCAATAGCCCCGCCTCTCCCCACCTCTCCTGCTCAGAGATCAGCTGCTGGGCTGTCAGAAGAGGGGGAGGAAAAGAGAGGCTCCGTGTATTATTCTTATATAGAGTCGTTATTCATTTGTTTTAAAGTTCAATAAATAAGAAGACCTCTGACCGGCACTTTTCTAATTTTGTCCGGAAGATTTAAACTTTAACGGACATGTTGACCGGCGAAAAAAGATCAAACTGAAACTCTGCCACGCGGTCCCCTCGTCCCTTGGAAGGGTCGGAGAGGTGGGTGTTTTTCATCTGCTGGTGGACTACCGGAGAGATTTACAGCAGGAGCAAACGCTTGCCTCGGGGAGGGAGAAAAAGAGCCAGAGCGTCCTCAGCGGAGAATAAACAGAAGGGCAACCATGCGCGGGAAGTCTTCTTCGCTGCTTTTGTGGCAGGACTACAGCGCCACTTACAGGCCTGGCATATGTACTACAGCGTCTACAGCGCTGTCGTGCGAACGGACACGTTTCTGGTGCCTGTTGCGTGTGGACGGAAGACTTTTTTGATAACGATTGCAGTCCGTTTGCATTATCGTCCTTGTGTGGCTGGGGCCTAAAGCTCCTGCTATGAGTAGGAGCCAATGTGTGTTTATTCAGATTCGTCCGAAAGGTAAACAGTAAACAGTAAACAGTAAACAGTAAAAACACACACACACACACACACACACACACACACACACACACACACACACACACACACACACACACACACACACACACACACACACACACACACACACACACACACACACACACACACACACACACACACACACACACACACACACACACACACACACACACACACACACACACACACACACACACACACACACACACACACACACACACACACACACACACACACACACACACACACACACACACACACACACCATTGTATGTTAATTTTGAGTATATGAGAAAGGCGTGGATGTATACTAGATTAGCAAGAATGTCTGAGTAGGTGATGTGAGCTTACTAGTACCATCATAAATTGAATAGGCAATACATTATGGTTGAGTATGTATTAAACAGAAGGTTAGTATGCAATTTCAACAAATTGCTCTGGCTGACCACTGCTGAGGTTTAAGCAGGGTGGAGCTCTGCTGCGTATTACATAAGGTCACCAATCTCAATGTAGTAATAATTTAAGTTTGTTCTACCACAACTACAATGATTGGGTGACGTTTAAAAGTTCCCCCTGCTCACCTTGACTATGTGCAGCTTTGGCAGCAGGTTGCAGTCGGCCAGGGTCATCTCATCCCCGTCCAGGAACTTGCGGCTGGAGACCTTGACGTCCTCGATGCTGTTGTGGTCGATCTCGTCGGGCAGCGGTGAGCGAAGATACTCGTCCAGCTTCTGCAGCGTCTTCATGAGGCCGCGCTCCAGACCTATGAAAGATAGTTTTAAGTTCAATTCTATTTTCAGTAAATAATATTTAACAATGTTAAACTGGGCTCAACAGTGCCACTCCCAGTGGTCCACCACATGGGGGCAGCATTTCATCAGGAGAGTGGGCATGAACACTACTAATGCAGGGAACAGACACATCATGAACACCAGTACAATCCTAGCAACACTAGCATTGTGAACCACTGCTGTAACAAATATTTTATTATAAGTTAACTACCCACCACACATTTGAATTAATCGCATATGATTTGACCTTATCCTGTATCCATCTGTCTATTGATCAATCACTAACAATTCATTCTATTGTTGGAAATTATAAAATGAATGTTCGATCCAGTAGTTCAACAGTACTTGTGAACTGTAACTTTGGAGAGCACTTATCATTGAACCATGAGATTCAGCCCAAAATTCTGTTGACACAGCCTGGGATTTCACCTACAGCTCACCATGGCTCAATATTGTTCCCAGGGTGGAGAGAGCGGTCAACTAAAAACATGATACAACGTCTCGGTATTTTGTGCAGATCATAAAAATCATTCAAGGGAAACAAGTCCACAAATGGTTTCAACCAGGATGAACCAGAATCTATGGAGACTATATACATACTACAATACATCTAATTATCTTATCAGGGAAGTGTGTAGGTGGAGGGAGGAGATAGTGCGCTCCAGTTCATTCTCAGGATAGCTGCAGTGTGGTTTTCCAGAGGGCTCCAGCAGGTGAGACAGGGAGGGTGAGGACAAGAAGAACAAAAGCTCTGTGTTCCAGAGTGAGGCTGTAAACCACCAATCAGGGCAGGGCTACCAATCTCGCCTGGCAACCAGACAGTTCTCCAAACACAATTGGATGGTTTATGATCTCTGATCTCATGCGTGTGTCTGTTTGCATGTGTGTGTTTGTGTAAAATACAGATAACTCACCCTCATTTGCATCTGGTTTGGAGTTCTTAATGAAGGCTGAAAACTTGGCGAAGATGTCCATCCCAGCTGTGTTTGACTCTGGGTGTCTGGCACCAAGCTTGATGTACCTGCACCCAAGAACACACACTCAGGTAAATATACATCTGTATGTACATATGAGGAGTTTAAAGTGCAGTGTTGATAACATTTATATAATGAAAATAAATGTATCCTTTTAACTATTGTTGTTTGGAAAGACAGACACTGATACAGCATATTTCTCTGTACTGCCTGCATTAATAGTCTAAAAATGACATCAACAAAAAGTTTTATATAGTCATATTTGTGGGGTTTTGACATGTTTTCCTTATCATACCCGATATATTCTTTGGACACTATCATAATCGGTTTATTACCGAATGGGTTTACACATACGAGGTATTTGTTTTGTTGTATATGGTTCTTTTGACCTTGTACAACCTAGATCTATATGGCCTTTAGCTTTAAATATTTGCTAACAGAGCAATTAAAAGCTTATAGTGTCCTCGTGACAGTGTGCAGTGTGTACAGAGATTAGGTGTGTCAAAGCGTGGCTGGAGGGTTGAGACAGACGGCACTCACTTGGGTGGGGAGAGGACATCCTCAAGGAACTCCTCGATCTTGTTGATGTCAGTTTTGACCTCGCCGTTGAAGGTGATGAAGGGGGGGTGTGTGCCCGGGGCCAGGTTCTGGAGGTCGGCTGGCTTCCTGGAAGAGAAATTAAGCGAATGTTAGTGGATTTAAGAAAAGGGAACAAAAGTAACCATGCAACCAATAAAATCTCTATAAAAGTGGTTCTGGTCTGTTTGAATACGTGTAAACACATTCACTGTATATATATTTCAAGCTAATTCAAACATTGAGAGTGATGTGTGTTTTCCTCTGTCCCCATGAGTGTGTTTGTGTCTCCTTTTCTCTCTGCGGCCTTCAAACCAGCACATTTTGTACCAGATGTCTTTGGCAGGCAGATGACACTGACATAAAAATGAGCATGTGTTGAATGAGGAGTGTGAACACAACTCACTTGGGAAATCCACAGAGCCCAGATGCTTAAATCCCTTCAGCTTAAAGGCAGCCAAACAAACAGCGGTGTCTTTTTGAACCTAACAGATTGGTGTTAGCCAGCAGACAGTGTGAATCCTCTTTGATGTTATGTTACTAGCAACAACATGTATCCATAGAGAATCTAATACGCTCCAGCGGTGGCTGTGTTTTGGGACAAGCCATCTGAGGGCACAGAGGAACAGGAAATGACTTCAACTCTTAGGAATGCAAAGGGGAAGTGGCACCCTTACCGATTTATATCCAAGATGAGCTGGTAAAAACTTCCTTATGACTCGCATGCTTTTATCACAGAAACAAATATGATCATGATATCCTTGACCCAAGAGAAGACCTTAACATGTGACATACATGTCCTTCTACAGGTGTAACACTGTTCTCCCATTTAAACACTACAATAAAAACAGCCATAAACACAGCACACAACTTCTGTTGCATTCCACATGCGCTTTATGTTTACTCAAGGTTACCGACACTAAAACACATGGAGTCTGGATCTCTTGTTCCCCTGGAGAGGAGTAAAAAACAAAAGTCACTCCAGCTGAACAAAGGGATTGTCAGACGAGTGAAGGGTAAACAGACACTGCTAATTAGGCGGACATCCTACATTGCTTTTTACTGGAGACCATCCAGCTCTGTACTGTGCTACTTGCCCTCCGCTAGGGAAAATCTATGGAAATGAATCTGAGCAGTCATCTAGATCGTGCATGCATGTGTGAAGAAACCCAGATGACTTGTCAAAAAGACCCAATATCTATCATTATATTTCTGTTGATTTGTGTTGTTGCGAGACGCCCGGTGTTGAAAGAACGGATGAAATGCGTTTTGGAACATTACTGCAGAAGTCTCGAATCTCTGAGTCAATACACACATGACGCAGAAAGACCTTATAAACCACACGTTGATCTGATGTCTGAAAATAATCCGGCATTTGCCCGTCCCGCCTTAGGAAGTGGAACAAAATGTAGGGGGATGAATCACCAAAGAGAAACTGATGGGTTTGGTAGAAGTTCTGCTACAGGAGTCCATACGTTACTTTGAAGTCAACGTTTTCTGATTCCTGCGGTGAAAAATAACATGTTCCCCACCAAAATCTGGAAAGGAAGTGGGTGGAACCTTAAATAGCCTCTCCAGAGTCTATGTGTTTATATTCCTCCGGCCTGAGAAAGGGTCATGGGAAAACCAAATAAGCAGTGGGGAGGTTGCGAGCGTGTCGGGGTGGGGCTGTATCAAAGCGCTACAGAGCTGCCAAGGCCTCTGTGGAAACCTCCAGAAGAGAAAAAGAAAGAAGGATGGAGACGGAGAGCCAGACTCACCTCTTGAGGTCCACTGTGGTGACGTTGAAGACGACTCCTTTAAGCCACAGGATCATGAAGAGCCTCTGGGAGAAGGGGCAGTTTCCGATGCTCTCGCCATCACTTCCTGCCTGAAATAGACACACAGATTCAGGCGAGTTAGAAGAGTAGATTATCAGCGATATTGTTCCTGAAGACTGAGCACACAAATGGTGGCACAGGATCGTATTGAGAACATTGAAAGAGAAAGTATGTATTGTATTGCCAAGCAATGTGCAACTATGGATGTTGGCAGCAGAAACATTTAAACAACCTGTACATGGCACTAAGGACCACCCTATTGTTGTCTATACTCGCTTGAAAGCCAGCGTACTCTTTTGGCAAAAACAGTCATTTTATCTAGCTGAACATGAGAGTTTCTAGTCTATAGCTGCATTGATCGGTTTGTTTGTGTGATGATACAACTTTGGTGTTTTAAATTAGGTAATTCCGATTAACCAAAAGTCACACAAGACAAACCAACAAACCGATGTCTATAGGATAGAATTCTGCAAGGTACTGTCAATTATGTATGTCAATTTGGTGAACAATTATGTAAACTTAAAGTGATATTAATTAGGAGGGCCTTTCTTTAAGGTAGCGAAAAAGTGTTGTTACTGGCCCCATCCACATCAGTACATTGCTTCCGTGCCAGTACTCCTACCTACTTCTTCAAATTGGCGGTGTGCAGACCGTCCTCTACTGTTATACAACAGCTATGGATAAGTACCTCGTTCAACTCCACTTAAAACAGTACAAACTATCCCTTTAAAAAGGACACATCCCAGATTGTAATTATTGCAAGCATAAAATAAATATCAAGATAGCAGATCTTAAAAACATCTGTAACAGGTTTCAGGCCCTGATAACACCTAGGCTTAATGCTGAGGCCGAAACACCCCGAACAATCTTGATAGAGATCGCATCTCTGTTGCTCAACCTTTATGGTCCCGGGCATTTTACTGCACTCACCCAGAGAGGGCCCATCGCAGACAACGACTCTTTCATACACATTACATGCTGCCCTCGGAAAGATTTAAGTAGGAGGGAAAGAGTGGAGAGAGTCGACCCCCCTTGTCTTAAATACTTCAGCACACTTCCCCTCCATTAAAGTGCACAACAACTGTCCAAGAGTAAGAGGAAACTTCTGGAGTGATTAAGACCGTGGTCCGCCTCTTGTTTCCTCTTTTGCTAGACTGTACAAACACAAGACCAAGAAGTTGCTCAGGGAAGTGTATCAATGGATGCGGCACATGTCTTTAAAATGAATGACCATATCTCATCGGTTAGCACCAGACAAAAACAAGAGTGCGTTTCGAACACTAGAAACACAACCTGCTTGCTTTTTTTTAAGCTAAAGAACCGATAGAATAGTCTGAGCGCTTCATGGAGGACAGGGAAACATTGCAGTGATTTCTGTCTCACTATCAGACACACAGCAGTATAGAGAAAGACGACGGGAGGATGCTGCAAGCTGTCAGAGATATCTCCGCTCTTCCTAACAACCATCCATCTCTTTGTCTCCCACTCTAAATGATTAGAGACTCACAGCCATGTATGGAGGGAGTCGGCTGTAGCGCAGGACAAATTTGGTTTGGATTCTACATCAGATTGCAGAATAATAGATTCATTTGATTAACTGAGCTTTGTGAAGTATCCTAATCAAATCTGCAATGCTGATCGAGTAATGCCTGCTCCAAGATATAGATTTTCCGTATAAAAAAAGAAAGAAAAAACCTTTATTCTACCTTGTTTACACATCACCAGACATATATTTAACAACCGTTTCCATAGACTCAGAGCATTGTGACTCTATGAATACAAAGACTCTTGAGGTATGCCGTTATCCAGACAAGGCAGGCCAAAACAGAATGCACCTTATTCATCCATTCACAAGGACAAGCATGGAGGTCATTCAGGTACCGCCACTCTGAGAATCTTGGTTCAGTGTGTTATTGTAGCAGAGCCTTAGCCAAAGCGGCTGAATATCGTTTGGCTTTGTCTGCCTCTTGTGGCGTCACTCACTCCTCATTCTGCATGCACTCCTGCAAAGGTAATATGCAAAGTGTGTCTGTACGAGTGATGCAAAAGCCGTACTCAAATTACATAGACCAGAAAAAGAGCGCAGAATAAAAACAAGATTCAGATGTAAACCACTAGCTTAACAGAGTATTGTTTAACATCAGATGTGCATGTCCTGCAGCATCTTTAATAGTGGACTTTGTTCTGGAGTGTTCTGGAGTCCTGCAGCTCCTTGCTGCTGCGGACAGGCCGGTTGCTGTCATCCTTTGTGTGATGCCCAGTGGGATGGCTCTGTTTGATCTGCCTGCTGGTTCCTATTGTACTGCGGATGCCCCGCCCCCCACTCTGAATTCAATATCTGCAAAGCTTGGATTAGATTGTTGCCTTTGTCCAGCAAATTAAATTCCCCTTTTCACCTGACATGGTTCAATTCTGATATAAAGCATCGGCCATGAAGAGTATCCCGGTTCTTAGCCTTTCATACATTACACTAGCATTAGCTGATCTTTAGCGGATCAGAAACACATCAAATGGGATGATAACTCCATTTTCCCCATAGCGCTTACACCTACAGCGCACCATTCAGTTCTGGATCAAGGGAGCACAGCAACCGTTCCCATGACAATGGCCAGGGACATTATGACATGCACACAGCGTAGAAGGAATCACAAAATCACAGGTGAGCTCCTTTTCTGTAGGGGTTGAGAATTCAAATCACATAAGGCAATGTCTTTTTTAATTAAAAAGATGTTTGCTGTTCTTCAAACAATGAGATGCTTTTAAGCTCCAGTTCTGCCTCTGGAGTTGCCAAGAAGATGGCCACAGCAGCTGAGAAAGACAGTTCAAGCTTTTCTTTCTCTTTCAGTCTGTACTCAGATTCATGGCAATGCTCCTGCCCTCTGCAGCAGAGAAGACTGCAGCTCTCTGTGAAAGACACTGCAGAGAGAGGGATGAACAGCGAGAGAGAGATATCATAATAAATAGGGAGGGAACGAGGTGTCAGAGACATGGGGAACAAGCGGTAATCAATGCTCTTAGTGGGAGGAGAAGACGGCAGGCTTCAGAGGCCGTGTGCTGTTTGGCACGCTGCTTCTTCTTTCTTCTTCCTTCCCCCTTTATCCGTCTCCCCTTATCCTGGGCCCCTCTGTCGAGTCAGAGGGGGTTGGGCATTTTAGGAGGAGGCAGAAACTATTCCAGAAATGTCCCTTTACTCCCGCCGAAGAGGGGGGCTTTGTTTAGTTGAAGTAATGATGCTGTTGGGGCAGCATTTCCGCAGCCTGTGACATATAAACTGCTGCTCTGATGTGTAAGTGTGTAGGAAAATATTGATACATTTTTATAATCACAATAAAAAGTTCTGCATATATTGTATAGACTAGATGTAGTTACCACTCTTCTGATAGCATGACAAATTTAACTTATTTTTACAAAGATTATATGCAAATTGTGTGTGCTCTTAATACAATGACACATTTCCAAAACATAATAAAAAAAAAATGTAAATCGCAAAACACTGCCTAGCATACAATATTGCAATGCATCACCATACTGAATTGTAGCCCCTGTATGATGATATTGATTGTATCGCCACAGTCTTGAAGTGTACAGCTCTACAATAGAAATAAGGGATGCTCTACATTTAAGTATAGATTCAAGTGAGGTAGTTTTATATGATAAATAATAATTGTAAAAAATGAAATTATAACATTGCACCTTAGAGAACAACCTCAGGGGATCGTTGAGAAACAAAAATTGATATAATGAAAAAAAACTGCTCGGTTAACATTATTTTCAATTCTCATTCATTTATTAGAAATTGGTCGGGGGCTGATAGAATGGCTACTCACTGGTTTAGGACACACCTCATAACCTTGTCCATGCTCCACCCTACCAACACTTTCCAGAGTGCCAGTATTATAGTGGGACATTCAGAAAAAATGACTTCTGGAGAACCTTCCATACAGCAGCATCACAAAGCGCTTTTTGTTTGTGGAGTTTTAGGCACGTCACTAGGTAGCCAGGGGGGGGGGGGGGAGGGGGGAAATCACCCTCATAAAAACACACATACAAGGTAAGAAAGTACCTTGAGTGGGCCCTTTTATGGCTAGGAACTTCTGTTTAAAAATACCCTTTTTTCCAAATGCAAGCAGCATTCTGCGCTCAGTTTGGAGCCTGTTATGTTGCCTCCTGTGTGAAAAATGACTCACATCTTGCAGACGGTTACACCATCTTGCACATAGATTCGTACTTAGATTTCCTCTAATGAGAAACGGCTAAAATAACGGCTGGTGTGCAGAAGCAGCTGACTTCTTGCTAACAGACTCTCAAGCTTTATTTAGGCTCCATGGATGGACTGCGAGTCAACAGATGCTTGTTTATTTAATGCCGAACACACACAGCTGCTGATGGAGGGTGTGAGTCATGCTCAAGTCGGATGTTATCTAGGAGTCTGTGTCCAGGACAGCGTGGCCCCACAGCAGAACAATGAGGCCTCAGTCAGCAAGGGGCCCGTTGTGTCTTTAAAGCCCTTTTTCACAGTGTGGTCATACCTCTTTATCACTTCCCTTATGACTGCGCTCATGCTGATGTTATGACCCACTTAACACTTCTCGGGAGTAATGAAGATGAGGCTTTAAAGGGTACCTATCATGCTACTTTTAGGCATATATTATGGGTCTCAGATATATACAAATATATAAAATGTCTGTCTTTGATGTGTTTTTCTCAAAATACAAACCGATCATGCATTTTAGCCAACCCACATACCCCTCTTTTGCAGCCCTGTTAGAGAAACGCGGATTTTGGGTCCATAGCTTAATTAAAAAAAAAAAGAGGAGGCGGAGCTAATGCCTGATCAGAATTCTACCGGAAATAAAGTTACATTTTTGCTGTGATAAAACGCCATCCTGTTCTAAACCACATCAAGGATTATTTCTGAAACAGTATGGAGCTCAAATGCTTTTTCTCTTGCAGGTTTATCACAAGGTGAGTTCCTTTTTTTAATTCCTGTACATTACAGGTTAGCTCTGAGTGTTAGCGAGGCTTGCTAATGTAAAGAAATACCATATTACGTCCAAAACACGTCAGGCATTGTTTCTGATAGCAACTCTCTGTGGGTCCACCATCCGAAATTACGTAATATCGGCAGCAAATCTGTATCCGCTCGTTGTACCCCCGTTTTAAAAGATGTGGGTACGGAGGAAAAGAGAAAGGGTTTTATTTTCTGACGCTGCATGAGTACCCCGACGCACCGGGGAAACATATTTATGTATAAAAGACATTAAAAAAGTACATTTTGAATGACAGGTCCCCTTTAACAAATAATCTCAAATATTATTCGTAGATTAAAAGAGATTCTCAATACATAACAAATGTACTTGCTAGGCTAGGTTTCCTTGCCCTGGCTTATACAAATAGTTTTTTTGAGAAAATTAAAACAAAGATTGGGGTTGATTGTCATGTTTTATCTCATACAGTAAAATATATCGGACCAACGGCGACGTGTCACGGATGTCAAGTAACAAACATTGTTGCGTCACATAAATGGTATGGCAATCACCTCTCCTTCTCACTAATCATGGACTAGTTAACTGAGTGAGTGAGTTAAAGTACAGGCCATAGCAGATGTGCAATCATTTTTAACCACTTGTGATTAGCCATGTGGGTTGCTGGATTTACTGGCCTGACGTGGCATTTCACTGCCTAGGGCAATTCTTATTGTTGAGCCATGTGTATGTCCTTGAAGGTGTGTGCACCTTCAACATCAAAAGGGATCCTCTTCACAAGTCCATAAGACTTTTCAAGCAGGCACAGAAAATCCAACATCAGCGCTTTCATTTTCCAATTTTCTCCAGTGTTACATACATGACTCCCAACAAATTTCTACCAAGTTTTCCTACAGTTCTAAGACTGGTCTGATGATGTGAGACCAGAGTTACAGTCGCCAGCATTCAGGGACAATGGGTCCTGTTCAGGCCGGGCACAGTCCTACCAGTCTCTGCTCACAACCTAATTTTAGTAACATGTCTGACGTGCCTTCCCCTCCCCAACACACTTCATGTTCTAAATTGGGTGGGCTGCTCAGCAAGTTCAAGCCACACTTTGACCGAATAAGGAACTGACGATGTAACAAGGGCTCAGCTCTCCGTCTCCTGCTCTGACACACAGCAGGAATGTCCGTTTGAGAGTGGGCAGCCATGGAAACGTCATGGCAACGCCTCTCCCTGTTTGCTGGACAAGTATAATACTAGGATGACGCTAGATTTTTTATATTAAAACTTCTCATTTTTGTTCAGCATTTAGAATTGGGCTGAGACAAATATTAATCAATCAAAAATAAAATAATTCTAACTATTCTGGTACAGTGGTGCAGGAATGAGTCCTAAAACCCGTATATGAGTCAGCATTTTGGGACTTCTCATGGCTCGTCTAAAAATAACAAAGTTTTTCTTAATGGGTTTTTAGTTAGAATCCTGAATAAGGTTTGTGGTTACAACATGCTTAAAAGATGTTGGCGCTATGTTCAAACACATAATACTTCACTAATGTTTTGGATATTTTAAACTCGTCAATACTGTAAAGATGTACAATGAGAGTAATCAATAATAAACTGGTGAAAGCAAACAGCGTTGTCTTATTGGTTATTTATTTGAAGCTTCAAAAGGTACAGGTCTCACAGAGTATAGGATAGTCTGCAGGAGTGTGCACAGAGACAAATGTGTGTGTGTGTGTTTTATAGAAGACTGTTGCTGTGCAGAGAGTAAAAGAGATAAGACTTTCTCCTGACTGTTATCTTACAATGCTCTCATAGGGAGAGCCGCATTCTCCAGGTACGACCTTGGCAGGAAGCTACCGTGTGGTACAAAAGGTTGAGTTGACCAAACAGTTTCTCAGCATAATATCATCATTTGGTTTTACCATATAAAGTAATATAATAAATTGCTACTACACTAAGTACAGCAAGTATCCGATGCACCGTTTTTTCAGGTAAAATCTTACTTTGAGGAATAAAACCATGTTTTTCAACAAAACCCATAGTCTTATTTTATAAAAGCCAAACTTCTCAAATATAATAATTGTTCACTTGACAAAATAAAGTATAAAGTAAAGTAATTGCCAGAATTCACTTTATAGAGACTTTATAAGTAAAAACCCCCAGGCATCAAATGGCACCTTTTGGTACTCAACAGTCTTCAATAGTGCTATTGGCAGATTTCCCCCATCACCTAGGGCTGCTCAATTAATCATATTTTAAATCGCAATTACGATTATGGCTTGCAACGATTATGAAAACAACGTAATCGAAATAAAACAATTATTTTTTTATTATTATTACTTCTTTTTTTTCAAATTATTTTGTAGGTTTTTCAGTTGAATTATACTTAAAGTTCAGGGTAATCAACTATTAAAAACATACTGTTCATGTATTTTTTTTTCTCCAATAAATTGATGTTTTCAAAGTAAATGGATAATCGTTTTTAGTAATCGTGATATCAATTATTGACCCAAATAATCGAGATTATGATTTTGGCCATAATCGAGCAGCCCTACCATCACCACAAAGTTATTTAGTCTCCATGTCTGAACGTGGCAGTCTGGTTTGGGTGGGGCTGAGACCCTGTGTTACTGACAATCGCTCAGAGATGAGTGTACAGAGGACTCTGATCCTGCAGGAATAGAAACGCCATCACATCCTTGGTGTGGCTCTGACTCAGGCTGACATCACTCAATGGAAAACTCAAGACTTCCAGTCAGACACAGGCCTACTGTGCTGGAGCGCAGGAGAGCTGTAAGAAATAATGGACGCTGTGGAAAGTTGGAAAGACGTGTCCTGCGTAACCATGCTGCAATGATGTTGGCCAAGTTAATAATATTGTAACTCCTGCATCAAGCCTCAGTGTCGAATATATCAAGACAAATAGCCAGTTCAGGTTTCTAGAAGCACATGACGGGTGTTTGAGGATGAGTAACACAGATCCAAAATGAGGGGAAAACAAACAGACAGCACTGTGGGAGATCAGCATGAACTAACAATCACCCTCGCTGACTGTCGTTTCAAGTGTCTAACACAAACACTGAGCTGCAAACTGAAGTCTGCTCCAACTCCGTCTATCAAATACAGTACTTACACATTCAAAGACCCCATGCTGATGACTAAGGAGACTCATGCATTCACACATGCACACTTGCATATAGGGGTGGGCGATATGACGATATATAACTTCGTGACGATATTAGGTCTCCACGATATGCTTTTTCAGAGATATCGTATCTATCGTGATAAAAAAAAAAAAGATTGAAAAAAAAAAAGATTTGAAAAACAAACTATAAAAAAAATAAACTGATGTGAAAGACATGCTCTAAAGCTGTCTAGTAAGGATTCAGACAGTATTGCACTTTATTTATTGTCTTGTTGGATTCTCTTGACTTATATTTTATTTTATCAATAAGGTATTTATATAGTTTTTCCCTTCAGATATGCTAGTCTTTTATTGCACTTCAAGTCTAAAGTTTACATTTTAATTGTTTGGCACTGACTTTTCCTCATTGATGTTTTATGTTTTACTTAGTTATGTTTTACCCTCCTTTTCATGTTTATTGATGTTCACTGCTAGTGCTACCTCAGAAAGTTCATTTTTATACTGAGAAACTGTGCCTTGAAGCCATATCAAAATGTTGAATTCTTCATTCAGGGATTCATTTCAGAAATAAAACCAGCTTGAAATGCTATTTTGGTCTGTTACTCCTTTTTGTTTTAGTTTCTGTTACCTTGTAGGTGGTTGTACTGTTAAGTAACTTGCAAAATAACCATAATAACCGACATGAAAAAATAACGTGATATATATCGTCTATCCTGATACTGCTTGAAAAATATTGTGATAATATATTTTTCAATATCGCCCACCCCTACTTGCATATAGAAAACCCACACTTTAATCGTTATTCTCTCCATTTTACAAACATTTACAGGAGGAAATAACATGGTAATCTAACCTCTATGTGTCTTTCAAAAAGTAAGACTTCTTTAGAATCAAATTCTCTGTACTGAGCTCAATTCATTCACTTTGAACCTATGAATCCCAGGGATTTCTTTATTATAGATATCTTGTCTAGACAGCTTTGAACCACCCTTTGGCACAGATACAATGCCAGCATGCTGTTACATACATGCCAGATATGCACAGCAGTAAAAGCCTGCCCTGCATACTGGCCACATACACACTGGCCTCATCAGTGATTCTGACAAGATAGTGTGAGGGTGTTTCTCTATGTCGAGTAAAGCTGCTCCAGAGCCACTATTTCAAGCATACTACGTCATTGAGTGCCGCCGAAGGACTGTTCCAATGTCCAGCATACTTGGAATTCTACCGAGCCCGGCGTACTTCGTAGCAAGAAATTTTGAGGCTGCACATTTGTAGACTCCGGTCTTAAAATCCCCACAATGGTTTGCACACGGACCAATTTCCCAAAATCTGTGGCGGAAAATGTAAGGCGGGGCCTCTCATATGACGCACACCTGCACACTTGCTCGCCTATTCCACTCTTCGTTTTCCGAATGCCAGGAAGTATTCTTGCCTAGCTTCTGAAGCAAGACGCTCGGAAGACATGTGCTACCAAGCAAGCGTACTCGACATAGAGGAACACCCCCTGTCTCTCTCTGGACACTCGCTGGTCATATCCACTCTGACCTGAAATTGAGTTGGCTTTCAGTACCAGTCTGGTGTCTTGCTCTTTTCACATCATAAAAACCAACATGCAAATGAAGAAACAGCTTGGGCAAAGAAAGACTGTTCACTGCAAAATGGAAAATACAAATGTTCCTCCACCTATATCGCCACTTACCAATAGTTTTGTCGCGAGTTGCTGTTTGTTGTAGGCAATGGCTGTAGAGATTCTGCCTCAAATTAAATGGAATTAGACAGGCACCATTCTCTTTTGCTTGTGGTGCTTTAAGAAACATGCTTTTTTCTATAGTTATGATTCTAGCCATCCTTGTATAATAAAATCATCAATATTAGCCTTTACGTAGCAGCCATCATTGTGATTTTAACATTAACAATTCATTACTCTTCTTCATCCAGTTCTCAAAGACAAAAAAAAAGCCTACGTAGATATTTAGTGCACTAAATGATGGAATGATGATGAGTCAAGTAAGATTCCCATGTCATCCTATCCTCCACTTTCAGGGCATACTACACTTCCAAAGGTTCTGCTATGAGGAACACCGCATGTGAAACACAAGCAGACGGGATCTTGTTGAGACTGATTGAGTTACATGTGTAGCGTGTAGCGTGGAGAGGGGGGCAGATTCTCCTCATTTAAGGGGGTCACATCTCCTCGGACAGTGTGGATGATGTAGCAGACGCAGCAGTAGCTCCTTCTCCCCTGCATCCTGATCTTCTAGCAGTAACCTGTTCAGGCCATTAGTTCATTAACAAGTAAAACACACCAATCCATAAATTAACAAGTCTCCTTGTCTCAGATCCATGTGCTTAGGGCGACCTCACTTCCTGTACTTGAGCTCATAGGGAAACTACTTTATTAGCCAATGGCTTCCTGGTCAGGCAGCACAAATGAGACAAGCACTTCCTCCTTTTCCTTAGAAATATTGGCAAAACAGAACATTTTAGTCACACAATCAGGAACAAAAAAGCCTCCGTTTGACTGACAACAACATCAAATGGGACTTTTGAATACCCCATAAAAATGCAAACATTGATCTGAGAGCTCCTCTTACACACTAATAACACACTTCCAGGTCGATTACGGCAAGTGTTCAGAGTCAGTCAACCGGACAGTCACAATGAAGAAGCAGTGGCAGGTGCTGCAAAAGCAAAATTCACAGAGCAGAAACCACTGCTCTGCAACAGCAACAAGCTATTCATCTTTGTCCCCTCATGATGCTGACTGCACCTTTGCTATAAGCTTAGGACACTTTAACTACCCTATTGATTTTCCTATAAAAAAAAGCAGTGCTCAAGTGCCTGCAATGCCACCAGGAGCACAGTAACCATAAAACAGCACATCACAAGGCATACAACTGATTGTCACAAGTTGCAACTGATAGCACAATATATGACCGTGAAGTTTTTCCCTAGGGTTTGATAATAAACTTTAAAGAACAGAATATACTGTCAACTAAGAGTTCAAGGTGTAACACATGAACCCTAACAATTGTTCTCATGTGTAGGGAAGACATACATCTTAGTGTGATGTGTTGTTGAGCAGTAAGTCATCGGGCAGACCCTAGCCATCCCTGAAAAGGTGCTGCTTTGTGTGGACCTTGTTGCAGGCTACCATCTCACTGGTTCCCATGGAACTGTGCTGAAGGACACACACAAACACAGACGGCCCCTTATGCCATCCAGACTTAAAAGCACTTGTGTACTGGCTCTGTTGTTACTGCTGGGAGCAAGACGATAGAAGTCTGGAGGCAGCAGAAGGTTTTGTAACCGGTAGCGTGACTTTGGCACACTTGCAGCTAACAGAAGCATACACAAGTAGAGCCTGTCTGTTTCTCTTGACTCATCTGTATTCTGCTCGTACCGTCAGGTCATATGCTTGTGGAAAATGGCTCACTTTGTAAAACTGAGAGAAGCTGAATGAAAACAGAACCAAAATCGTACTGATTCAATGAGAATCATGCACATTAAGAACAATGAAAGTAACACAAGACCTAAGTTATGTGAGAGGATCCCTGAATCAATCAGACCGTGCTGCAATTAATAAGGATGGAACTCAGTTTGTAAGAGGATAGGGCTGCAAATAACAATTATTGACGTTGTATCCGTTGTTTGTTTTCTTGATTAATTGCTTTGTTCTATATAAAGTCCTCAATACTGTGAAAAATGTCAGTCAGTGCTTCCTGCAAGCCAAAATTAGGTACTCTATTTTTTCCGGGACTTGAAAAATTGGTACAAAGAAACAAACCAGGAGTTGCAGAATTGTACACTTTTCTTCTTTAAAAACTACTTGAACTGATTCATCTTTTATAAAAAAAGTGAGCAATTAGTTTAATAGTCACATAAAAAAAAAGATATTTAGAATTCTTAGTTCAAATACTACAAACAATGTCCCTTTGTGGCAGAGTAATACTCTTTCTAGTGATCACAGCACATAAATACATCAGATGTAGGGTTTCATATCCCTTTAGCCATGTGAATTGCAGCACGGTCTGATTGATTCAGGGATCCTCTGTGGATGTTAGAGACATGGGTGGATGCTGGGAAGTGGCAGAAGCTATTGCTCATGTGTGCAAAAACAATATCTAATCTGCTGCAGCGTGATGAGGGTCAACGGTTGATCCTCCTACTCACAAAGTCATTATACGATGCTTATTTGCAATCAAGAGCAATAGAAATTGACAATGACAAACGTCACGCCTTCATGGATGAGCACAACGTAAAGTGTTGCCATAGCAATGTGACAACCGTAGCTATAAACACCACAGGTAGAAAAGCTGCAAGATCATCAAAGTATCTCCAAACGGGGACAGTCAGCTACTTTGAATGAGTATCAGTGTTGTCTTTTTACAGACACAGCAGCAACTCATGATCTCGAAGTTCAATTAGTCAGCTTTCACATGGCAGCGCCCTAACAGATCTGACACCGCAGTGTGTGGAGAGCACACACAGTAAGTTTGTTATCAGCTGTTCCCAGAGGCCCTGCTCGAAGAAGTGTGTCTATGGCAACCTGCATGTCTGCCATTGTCTCACATGACTGTGTTTAACGCAGCACAGTGAGAACAACGGCCGCAATAATAGAAGTGGACATGGCAGATGTTGGCACGCAACACAGTGCCATACAAGGGACCAAAGAGAAACACACAAAAGGCTTTCCTACACACGATAAGAAGAAACTTCAAGCTACACAGGCCAAGGAGGGAGGGAGGGGGAAGAGTTTGCCACATGTGTAAACCTTTCAGGATGATGTAACCTCTCCTGTAGTCTGAGGGGTAGTTTGGAGAAATGGTGCTGAGCCAGTTGGAGTCCATTTATTCTGCAGCTTCAGCAAAGGGCCTGCAAAGCTGCTCAGCCTCGTGAAGTCCCTTACTACAAAGCCCTGCATTAAAGAGAGCACTAGGAACAAAACAAGTGAGTTTTTTATACTGAATCTAACAAAACAAGATGACTCGTTTAAGGCAACCAAAGTGCAAAACTTGTAACCCAGAGTGAGTTTGCATCAGGTTAAAAATGCCTGTTTCCATTTGCAGATAATTATTGTTTTAATGAGACTTTCCACAAGTATTTTATTCTCATCTGTGTCTTTCACAAGTGTGATTGTATTTCTCAATCGTCACCATTAAAGAGTTCACTCTCTGGGTCAGTGACACACCGCTTCAACACGCCCTCTCCCAGCCAAGACCCCATAAGTCCCTGCCTGTCCCAGCCCCATGCTCCCCCTTTTTCCTTCACTCTGCCATTTTCCCGCCCTACAATGCTGAGCTGAAGAAAAGGAAAAACAGCCGTTCACAACCCTCCACCATCCCTCACCAGTAGATGCAGATGTATAAACCATGGAAAAAGTGTGGTTAATTTAAATTGAAATTACTGATAGCTTCATACAAATGGTTAATGATGTTGTGATGTGTTGCCTGGGAAAAGGCCCTTTGGAAACCCATTTTTCCCCATTTCTCATTCCCTGGCAAATTATGGAAAATGTAAATGTGATACAATATTTGTAAATGAAGAAACAAACAGACATAAAACAAGCATTATCAAAAGCTCCTTGATAAATTATCATAATCTCTCAAATGTAAAAGCAGCATAAACAGTTATGACATTGAATAACAACCAGTGTCAGAAACAAACACCACTGGTGACACATGCCTGCAACCTAGTCCAACAGTAAAACTAGCACACACCTATCTTTCATACTGTTGCCTTAACAGTGAGATAACCTTGGATAACTTTGAATAACCAAAGTAGTCTATTTACACAGATCTCTGATGGCAAAACAACTAACGACATATGACCCTAGTATCCATGAATAGATTATATGCACGTCCAACACAATCCATCACTATAATAATCTAAGTGTTAAGCATGAATTTCCACTGCATGTTACGGTGTTTAATCTGCTGTTACGGAGCTTTTGAGAAAGGATTAGCGCCGTGTTGTCAGCATGGCAGCATTTTCCCCACGATGGGAGGAAAGCTGCATCCGCCCTGCCTGTGACACATGGCCACGGAGGGTTGTGGATAAATACAATTAAACTCAATGCGACATATTGTTCTAGCGTTAGTGCCACATGTAGCAAACGTTGTAAATTAATTAGCAATGTATAGCTAGTTTAAGAGGATTTAGCCACGCAAAACCAGTAATAGTGCGCAGAAATACAGCTCTCTTCATCACAATGCACTGATGTGTGTTTATTAAAGTCACTGAAAATAAAAAACTTCTCGAAGAGACGTGTGCTCGGTCTTACCTTCACAAACAGCTCGATAACGGGCTCGTCGTCTGACTTTACTCCGTTCTGCGGTACCGACAGCGACATTATGGTGCTTCTTTCTGAAGTTTTTGCTAACAAAGATTAGTTTTTTCTTGCTACCACGCCCGATTTAGCTCAGTCCTGTTGTCCACCTCTTCTTTTTTTTCACTGGAGCCCAAGTAGGCGCGTTTTCTCCCCGAGGAGGACCCGGTGCTTGGAACACAAGAGTCTGTTAAGCCAAACGGACGAGGGGGCAGCGTTGAAATCCAGATAAACAACTGTTTTTAATTACAGTATGACTTTAATCACGCTGGGCTACAAACACATCGTAGAGGCGCGCGGCTCTTTATGCTGGGTGAGTGTGATGAGGAGGCGAGAGGGAAGAAGAAGCAACGGGAATATCTAAAGCGGTGATGTCATCCGAGGCGCTCACACAGACAAGGGGGAGGGTCTGAGGGTTCTTGTTGGGAGGAGGGTGAGGAGATGTAGAGCAGAAAACTGAGACCACTGCAAAATTATCATTTTCTCTGGTTTATTATTTATAGCTATGTGTTTGAGTAAAATGAATTTTTCTTTACGTTATTCTAAAACCAACTGACAACCTATATCTGTGTTGGAATTCAACAGACACTGCGGAATGGCTGCCACACATGTAGAAATTGAGATATAAGAAAAGTTTGCAGTGGTCACTTAATTTTAACAGAGCTGTATAGGCCTACTGTCTTTTGTAAAGAAATACAAACATTTTTATTTTCCAACAACCACTAACTTCGCCGTAGGTTTTTCCATTTAATTTACGTATTTATTGGAATGGTTCAACGCAAAAAATAAACAAGTTTTTATTTATTTTCCGTATATATTTGTGGGCGCTCTAGGGAATTAACTTTAAACTGGTGTTGCATTATTTTGGTAGATCCGTTATACATTTATTTCAACAAATGTTTATTACTAATGTCTCTCTTTACTTGAATTTGCATTTTTACTTGCCCTATTTTTAACTTAACCATTTATTTCGACAAAGTCACAAGCTATTTGCCATTAAAATTTAACAACATTCAGAGATATACTTTCACTGACAACAAATATAAAGAAACTATATTAGGTCGGCTGCGGGATATTCATACTTCGCCTAAACCAGTGGTTCTCAAAGTGTGGGGCGCGTCCCCCCAGGGGGGCGCAGAGGCATGACAGGGGGGGTGCGAGAGACCAGGAGGAAAAATGGTTATTTAAAAAAAAGAAAAATCATATTTTGAAAGATTATTGATTCGAATATAATATGATACAGTACTATTATGTCTGGGTCTCTGTGTTTCATTAAAGCTCGGCTCTGTGTGTGTGTGGAACGAGCCATTTTGTGTGCGTGTGCGAGCGAGAGAGAGCGCACCGGTACCGGAGATCGTTGATGTTAGCTTCTGGTACTAGCGAGTACTACTACTACGCTAACGGATATAAGAAGTTTTTTCAACAACAAAGTGGAGGAGAGTCCTCTCCTGTCAGACTGAGAGAATCAGTGAGCTAAAGGACTCTCTCAGTGTTATCTCAGTGTGTCTCAAACGTTTTGGCCACCATTAATGTAAACAATTATGTCCGAGGCACACGTTTATATGATCAGTTTATAGTTATAAAAAAATAAGAGAATAAATTAAAAACAGGTATGAAATAGTATGTGACATTAAAAAATGAATAAAGTTTAAAAGGGGAGTGATTTGTAAAATATCTTAAAGAAATAGTAAATCTGTTTAGAGTTCTGTGTTCTGATGTATCCATAGATCTCTATTTAGCTCTCAAAGTGCACCAGATAGATGCTTTTAACTTCAATATTTAAAAATCTTCCCTGGGGAGCTTGCCCCCGGACCCCCCTATGTGAGGTCCACACACCACCTATAAAAATAGAACTTTAACCCTGCTTACACCTATATGCCGTGAGCTGATTATCGAGCCTTCATTGTAACAGTCGCGGGTATATTGTGTATTCGCGTGGGGATTGTTGCAGTAGAAAATTCCACTGTAGCAACCGGTACATTAATGGGAAACCCTAAATGTTTGAGCACCCTCTATGAAACGTCAAGCAACCCCACAGCACCCCCAAAATAAATCTCTGGCGCCGCCACTGAGCCTGACTATTTGTGTAGGGGGGGCCCCGACTTTTTTTTTTCTCCAAGCCTGACAGAAAAAGTTTGAGAACCAATGGCCTAAACTAGCATTAATTTTGTTAATGCTATTTAATGCTAATTTTGTTAATTGTTAATACTGTTGAAACAGGCAGCATGTGTAGTGTTAGGTTTTTGACTTTGCAAATCCATTGGATCATCATTGGTCTCATTTCAGTCAAAGCAACATCCCAACCATAGACTTCAGGATAACCAATAGAAAAGTGGGATCCCAAGCCTTTAACCTTTGCATTTTTCGTTAATTACCTCAATAAAATCTGTCAGTTTTCACAGATCCCATCCAAAACAGAAATGACAAAAGAAATCTCACAATTAAGGAAAGCACACGTCCTATAAAAAGGTTTTAATTCTGAAAGGAGGACAAGATGACAAGAGCCAGGGGTACTAAATACAAATAATAGAGCAGTCCCACAGCATGTTGGAAGGGTGTCAACATAAAATTGCATATTAATTATTTTAGAAAAATTAAAGCATACTCCATGTCACATTAGATTGTTGTAGTCTTAAAACAAGACAATTTCATAGTCAGAAAAAAAAAAGCAGGTTAAACAATGCTAAACACTTCCTTTAAGTTACTATATGGGACAAGACATTCTGTTAGGGCCTCTGATAGTTCACACAGCTGTGCAACTGTTCCACTAATAAGAGGCATTGGTAACAGTATGTTACTGTATGTTGGTTTTACTCTACACTCCATAAGCTCAGTGGGTCATGCACTTCAGAGACGATCACTGCACATGCAATCATTTCTCATATGGAATCTATTGTATGCTGCGGTAAACATCTTAAACCTGTTAACTCAAACCGTTACCCTGCTCAACAATTTAAAAATGATGGACAACACAGGCTTCATCACAGTTAAGATAATACACTAACTGACAAATCAAGCTCATGAAACACACTCTTCAGAATGTACCAAACCAGTAAAAAGAAAACAAAAAAAGACTCAAGATTTAACAATTTGTACATTCTAAAGCTGAACCAGGTTGATGACAAACATCAAGAGTGAGTGGAAAAATTCAAAAGTGAGAAAGCCAGTCGTTTTCAGGACATCTGGGATGGAGACAGCTGGGCCTTCCTCATGGATCGTAGGGCTTTCTCTCTTAGGTGCTTCTCCAGGTCGGCCAAGCTGTCCTCTACTTCACTATCTGATTCCTAAACGGAAAACAGCATGAAATACACGCAACTCCACTAGCCACTTGGACACAAATACAGAATGTTGGTTATATCTGTCCCGTTGAGCAATAGGCCTGGAAAGCTAAAAAACAAAGAAACTAGACATCACCTTTCTTGACTCTCCGTCCTCCGCGCCGTGGTTTTCATGTGCATCACCGGTCACAGCACTACCACTCTTCTCCTTCTTATGCTTCTTGTGCTTCTTGTGTTTCTTCTCTTTCTTGTGTTTCTTTTCCTTCTTCTTTTTCTTCTTCTTTCCACTGCCATCAATATCGGAATTCTGCAATGAAACAGATTTTTAAGGTCAAAAGTATTTAAAGGTTAACAGTGCTACTAAAAACACTGCAAACGATAAGAAAGAGATAATGAGAGCTAATATAACCAGAGTACACATCGTAAGGTATCTGCATACTTAATAATAATTCAACCTTCTCCAATAAGAACTAAAACACATTTGATAGTTGGTTTTTTTACTAAATGCAATCGTCCTTGAGTAAACTTAGAAAAAATACCCATAATATTCAAGACTCAAGTTATAAACCAGAAATATATGTATATATATATGCGCATCCAAACAGACAACCATATAAGTAAATAAGCTAAAATGTCAAACCTTGCTTGGGGATTGGCTGCCGGAACCACTGCTGGCTTTCTTTGCTGGTGGTGGAGACCCACTGGCAGAGCGGGAGGGGGAGGGGGAGGCAGATGCAGGGGCGGGACGTTTCAGAGCTGCTGGTTGAGGGGAAACAGATCTGGAGGCTGCTCTCCTCATGGGCTGGGGGCTCGGAGAGGGTCTTGGGAGAAGAAAAAAAAGGGAAGATTTAAAAAGGGTCGCAGGGCCATGCATAATACAAAGAGATAAAACAGCAGTATTCTGAATAAATAAATAAATATTGAAATATAAATTCAATGTTACCTCTTGTTGTTCCGTGGCTCTGGGGTGCGGGACACTCGGCGGATGGGTTTTCCGCTGTGTGTCGGGGACTGCTGCCTCCGCGGGTTAGATGGAGATGCACTGGAGTTTTCAAAACGTCCCTGAGGACTGGTGGAACCCCGAACAGGGCGACCGCGGGTTGCAGGGGGCGGGGAGAGGCGGCCAGCTGCTGCCACAGGGGATCGTGGGTCCCTGCTTAGTCTAGCAGAAGGCAACATGGGGCTCCTCCTGTGTCTGGGTGGAGATGAGGATGGAGACATGCGTCTCCTTTGAGGAGGGGAGTTTCTGCGCTTGGGGGACCTGGAGGGGCGGCGCTTGGCACCTGGAGAAGAGCGCTTTGGGGGAGAGCTAGACATTTTCCTCTTCTGTGGGGGCAAAGGTGAGGGGCTGTAGCGACGCTGGATAGGGGGAGAATATCGTCTGGGGGATGGAGAACGACGACGGGGAGGCGGGGAAGGGGACCTGGATAGTAACAAATGTAATTGTTACACTTTTGTTTTCATCCGTAAAAATAATTTGACAAATGAAAGCTCTAGATATGATATAAAGTTGCACATACCTTCGTCTAGGAGGAGAAGGAGATCTGCGACGTCGTGGGGGAGACGGGGATCGCCGTCTGCGTGGAGGAGATGGAGAGCGTCTTTTCCTGAAGGAGTACAAACACAAACAAAATGTTATACATGTGGATAACGCTGAACATGGGCAACCTAAAAACATTTGATTCAACAATAAGTTAAAACATTTTGCTAAAAATGTACAAAAACGTTGTCTAACCTTGGGGAGGCATCTCTGTGTCTCCTCCGTGGTGACGGTGTTCGGCTGCGTCTCCTCCTCACATCCCCGTTTTTGGCTCCCGGCCCTGCAGTCGGCCTCTTGGGCCCCTCGTTTTCAGAGGAGGAAGATCCTGAATCTAAAACCAAACAGACAAAGGACATCAACAACTGTTTAATTGTAGCCATAACTGTATGAAGTGAGGAAAAAAAACGCTACGGTTGGGGTTAAGAGCACGGCTTCAAAAGTCCATGAGACGATGAGTGCAAGATGACATGGACAGAGACTTTGTCAGATGGGGCTTTCACACCAACGCGGTTCTAGGGCCAGTTTGGAGCTAGAGCCTGAAAAGCACCGTTTTTTCCTGTTCACACCGCAGCGGAATCTCCGCTCCGGAATCTCCGCTCCGGAATCCGGAATCTCCGCTCCGGAATCCGGTTTGTTTCAAGCACCGAAAATGTTTCGGTCTTGAAGCAAGAACCGCATACGTCACGCTTACGTCGGAGGGGGGCGAGATTAACCTGAGCTAACAGTTAAAGGCAAGTAAAGTAAAAAAAGTTGTAACAAGCAGTAGTGCTGAGCAAAGTGACTAGAACGCAACCACACACTTGTAAAAAAAAAACAACACACTTTATAAAGTCAGGCAACACTAACCAGGCTTCGTGTGATTCTGTTTATTTGTACCTTACTTTGACCATCCGTTCGCTGTTATTGATCATTGTGGAGAGAACAGACAGACGTTTTGTTTTGTATTATAGCAGCTATCGGATGGAATCAATACATGGGCTGCACAGGTTGTCATGTCCGACAATCACAAGTAGAATCATAATGAAAAATATGCCGGTAAAATGTGCCGGCTTCTGGCACAATAGGATAGCAACAAGTAGTCAAGATAGTCAGTTTAGCTTCGGCTGCTATGCTAACATCACCAGCGTCAATTCAGACTGACACACATTCACTTATGGGGAATTGGGGATATGTATCAGCTGCTTGTGTGACAGTCAGACAGTGAATACTTTACAGCGGGCGCTGCCGTGTGAGCTAACCCGGAGCTAACGGGAGAATAAACCCCTGTGGAAGAGCAGCACTGCAGTGGTCGGCAAATGCCGCTGAAACACATTCATAAACAATGAACCACGGCACTCTGGAGAAAAGTATAAGGTTGGAGAAGTCGTTAATTTAATCTGGCTTCGTATGATTAAAAGCAACACGACGCAATCCCCCATTGTTGTTGTTGTAGTGAGCGCCGTAAGCGACGTAAACGGTGACGTCATGAGCAGCACCAGTCAGGCTCTGGGCGGTGTGAACAAAACGGGGGCTGAAAATAAAAACCGGTTCCAAACCAACTCTAGCAAGGAGCTAGAGGGGGAATCGCGTTGGTGTGAAAGCCCTAAGAGAGGTGTTGGGTATGGGAGAGGAACGGGGATAAAAACGCTTTTAACCTGAAGATGTCTGTCGGTTCTGCCTGCGATACTGACGTCGCTGCTGCACCGAATCTGCTGTTGCCTCTTTGTCATTTTTATCCTCCTCTGAAATGTAGAGCATTGAGTGTCTCATCAGTGTCAGAGAACCAGTAAAAAAAACTGCCATGGCGCATTAAGATAATATAGAAAAATATGTATATGCCTGAGGCTTGAGTTTAGGGTTTTAAATGGCATAGTGCAATTTGACTAAAAACTACTATTGTCCTTCATGTCAAGTCATAGTTTTTGTTTCCTTTGTTTGTACTCTTAAGTGGGATCCCAATTATCAAAGCAGCTTAATAAATGTGATCACTGTAATGAGGTCCTTGGGCATTGATATACTTAACGTTCCCCATCGCTGTGTGACATTGTGCCCCTTACTGCTGAAAACCGGGGCAAGTGGACTGAGCCAAAAAAATGACTGAGGACTCCAGGCAGCAGTCATCACAAACGTTTTTGGCATGAGGCCAAAGGCCCATACAGTTCCTTAAACAGACATAATATAACGCTTACCTGAGTCAGAGCCTTCAGAAGGTCTGGGCTTGGCATTATCAGACGGAGAATCATTCCTTCCCCTTTGTTTTTGCTTTAAACCTTAAAAAAAAAAAAAAAGACACCAAGAATTATACATGCAATTTCAATATCCATTCCTAAAGCCATGAACACTTCAAATGCACAATACTTATATGTGTCTCTCTGTGACCTCAGTACCAAAGGAATGTTATCATCATAACATTTTAACTAATGAGGAAAATGTATAACTAAACAGAAATAGTCAGGGAACTGAAAGAGTCATGGGGTAGGCAGTATGAGACAAAGAGTTCATAATTATGTCGAGGAAAGAACCAACGGTTAAAGATCATACCAGACGGCCTGGCTGGTGACGCAGAGCCTCGGCCTCTTCTGGCCCGAGGAGATGGTGACCGCCTGTCCTTCCCGGCGGGGCTGATGGCTTTTTCAGGATGATGGACCCCCTTTCTGGGTGGGGAGTTGGATATTCTCTTCATTGCTTTTTTAGGAGAGCGAGAGTTGGAGGAGCTGCTGCCAGAAGATGAAGCAGAGCGTGAGCGCCTCCTGCAGGACACAGACATTAGCACATTCAAAATGTATTCTCAACTGAGGAAGGATGGTCCAACATCCTCTGTAAGGTCACTTGTAGTAACCAATATAATATAAAGTATATTTAATTAAATAATTAAGTATTTTGAAGGATGTGGCGCTGACCTGCGGACTGGGGACCGTCTATGTCTGTTTCTGTTGCCAGGGGGGCCACGCCTGGGGGGGCTCCTACGACGAGGAGACATCCTCCTCCTGGGACTTGGTCTTCTACGAGGAGAGTAGGATCTGCAGTGGGGTATAGAGGAAGATAAGCTTACAAAATGTTCTATGTTAAATAACTTTTGAAGAACCATAAAAATAAAAATGTGATATGAGTGTCGGGAATTACCTAGAGCGGGAGCGTCGCCTGCGGTTGCGGGAATGAGAACGAGAGCGGTGGTGAGGTCTGTCCCTCCTGCTGTCCTTCTCCCTGTCCCGGGACTTGGGCCTTTCCTCTTTCTTGAGAGGCTTCTCTGGCGAAGATTCTTTGACTTCAGTAACTGGGTCTGGTTTCACCACCTCCACAACTGTGTCACTACAAGTCAGAGAAAGATTTTTATGTTACCCTTAAGGTTATTTGTTATAACCTGTCATCAAGCTAAACTAAAATATGTATTGATGAATACAAATTGAGTTTTTGATCCAGTTCATTGCTACACTCCGCACCCCAAATGAACCCTGATGAAAATCGTTAAGGACTAAAATAAACTTGCAAAACAAGAACATCTATTAAAAAAATTCAAACTAAAGTGGATTTGAACCTAAAACTTAGAACAAAAAAGTTTTGACTTTAAATGCATGGCAATAATGGTACATTTAAGTTTTCTACACACCATGTGGAAGGAGTTTCTTGGATGGCCGGCTCTGGCAGGGCTCCTTCTAATGCATTCGGCTCCACAAGCTGCTCCACAGGTTTGGCTGGCAGCTGCATCAGGGGTGGAGGGGGGGAGCTGCTGGCGACTGGACTGGGTTTGCGTCTCGGCGAGCGAGAGGCACTCCGTTTCCTTTCACGCTTCACTGGCGACCTTCGCCGTGGTGACGGTGACCTTGATTTCCTCCTAGACATAGGACGATGCAAACTGAATACGTTTTTGGTGATAAATGCACTTGTACAACCACTGATCTCCATATTAAAAAACGAGTTTTTCTTACCTTCTTGGGCTTTTTGACTGAGCCCTGTCTCTGATGTCCTTTTCCTTCTTATCATCATCGACTTTCTTCAGAGTAGCTAGCTTCTCTTGTTCAATCTACCAAAAAAATGGAACCATGGGGAAACAATCATACATCTCTCCAAAAGTATATAAATAATGTCTATCCTGCAATGTTTATAACATAACTGACATCTGGGAACCAAATAATGTATTTAATGTTGTCTCAGACTATTGATTGAAATGATATATCAATACCAATTATTATACCATTCAACAAAAGTGTATAAGAAATTGCAATGGCTGTTTTGACCCAAAACAAGTAATTATGTATCTGTCAACCGCAGAGTTATGGCCTGATAGCTAGAATTGTGTCTAATTGGCATTGGGGGAAGCTTACCTGTCTCTGTTTAATTTCCTCCTTCTTCTGTTCCAGGAAAGCAGAGGGGATGCCAGCAATGTTCTCCTGAGCACTCAGCAGCAGGGGCCACAGGTCCCTCATGAACTCCCGGGCGTTCTTCCCATTCAGAAAGCCTGTCAGGTTGATCTGCATCATCTTGCTATCTGGATTCTGTAACACACACACGAAGGGAGGAGAGAAAAAAAACATATGGCTATTGAAATAATGGAAGGGCAACATAATCAAGGACGGGGGTAGGACCTACTAGTCCTCACTAGACTATTCCTGGGACTATATTATCACCATTACTGTATTACTCAAATCATGACTATATAAATAAATGTGACTAATTTAAAATCATACTCACAAACTCATTGAACTGAGAATGTGAGCTAGCTGAGGGGGAGACATGTCTAATGATATAAAAACGGCATGCAATGTTGCTGTTATTCCAATTCCTGATTGTTATTCCCCAAATAAACAATCAATAATACAAGAAAACATTTTTGCCATTATTTGATTTCCTCAGAATTATCCCCTTTACTTTACCTTTCTGTGTCCCTACCCACCCCTTGCTATCTGGTCTCCCCACAGTCTACACTTCAGGAGTTAAACAAATAGCCACAATACAGAGTGCATTAAAACCCAACACTGCAAGTACAGTTCCGGTGTCTTCAGTGAGTCCCGTGGGATCAGTGGGCACGGAGCTCCCATGGCTTGCTTCCGCCTCCCTACTGCTTGAGACTCAACCACCTTGAGCTTAATGTTATATCACTAAATTGCAAGAGACGAACAAGCAATAATGAGTACATTGTTACACAAAAAAGGAGTTTTATTTCAACAACTGATAGAATTATTCTGAGAGGCCGTAATTTCAATTCAATTTCCTTGTCTTATCATTACGCAACACCCCTTACACTTAGCTTTCCATCCCAACCCACCCCCCAAAAGCTATGACAAGCAAAAATACCAAATAGAAGGATATCAAAAAAAAGTGTGCAGTGATGGTGTCATATATAAATAAATGAATGTGTTTTTTAGCATCTTGTTAGAATAACAAAAAGTCACTAATGTGGGTTATTTGCATTTACGCCAACATTTGCATTTAAGTATACTGTGGGACGAAATCCTAGGGATAGACTAATGAAGGACACTTTGTGTAAATTACTTGGGTTATTTCCCCCCAATTAACCTGTGAAATAACCAATTCCATTAAGCATAAGTGGTTAATCAGTGGGATCCACATTATGATTAAATAAAGAAAACTTTTGAAGTCTACTTAGTAGCAAAAGCCTATGAAATAAAGAAGAAGCAGAGTTTAGTATTACAAAATGAAATACCTAACATAAGTGGGGCTTAGCATTACAGCTCTACTGGCAAGAAAAAAAATGTTAAGGTAAAAAACATGACCATTACAGATATCTCAATAGTCTTCCAGTTTAAAGAGTAACTTCATACCAAAAAAAAGAGTGTTGTTTCTTCTGGTTGAAAATCTGCGGTCTGTTACACATCTGATGACACACAACCCAGAAGATGGGTGCTATCCGAGGTTTAACACACTCAAATAAAAATGTTGTTTTTGTTGGCCTCCTGTCATTGAGGTTCTCCATCTCCTACATTGATGTAGAGATACACCTGTGGTGTGTTCACATCACTGTAAGGTGTGGTTACTAGTACACCAGAAAAAGTTTTGCCCACCCCCAACAGATGTGAAACTTTGAATCAGAGGTAGTCAGTGAGACAATACTTTTTAGCTTGGTGTTAAAGTACTCAAGTTACTCTTTAAAGAATGTAAAGGAAATCATTTTCTCTATGTGGCAAACCCTCCCTGAATTTAACCTATATTTCCAATTACATTGGGCCATTGAATGATGCACTACAAATACCTACGCAATATGATTATGGCATTGTTCAGGTGTTTCTTTCACTAACATGATATTGGTAATCCCTGCATATAACTCACCTCAAACCACACACTGCATCATGAAGGGAGAGTTGGGCTCAGTGACTTTGGGCTCAGGAGAGAGCTAATTAGGTGTTGGTGCTATACTTCAGATGCAAGGTATAACATCCATATTGGTTCAGGCCTTTTAAATCATAAATCACATCATCATTAGAAGACTGCTGAATGAAGGCACTTTGTCACATAACATCAAAACATAGTTATGTCATTATAAATCAGTTTTACACCAATTGTAAACTTTACCCATTCAATTTCAAGTTGAACAAAATGTGCAATGGTTTGCTTGTATTCCTTCTAACTAACTAAACATTGCCCTCAAATTCATGACAGTTTTGAAGAAACAAAACAAACACATTTAAGACATTACCTTCTCCTCAAGCAGGTTAAATATTAACTCTATGACGACATCATCCTCGAATCCCAGAGTTTCTGTCACTCGCTGAGTTATCCAAGGTTTGATGACTTCCAGGTTCACTTTGGTCATGTCCACCTATGGGTGAAACAAGAAACCAACATCACACAGTAAGACAATCAGTGAATAAAGGACTCAAGACTAGTGTTTATGTTTCAGTTGTATTTATCAAAATGTACAACAGATGTGTTACTCTAAATGTGCAACTCCATATAGTATGAGACGGTTTAATAGAAATGGTAACATGTCCATTGATGTGATTAGCATGACATTTGGAAATCTCTAAACTATTTTTCTGTCCCGTCTGAAGTAACACATTGAAAGTGATGCTGATACCATTATAACAATTAAAAACAACATGGATGAAAGTAAGCTTGGACAGTATATTATTGCCTGAAAAAGACTGTGTTAAATGACTCAAGACTACAGTATCTACATTTCAGTTTTTTCTATCAAAAATGTATCTCTTTAAATAACATTGACTGACAGAAACACATATAAAACCTAACAAGACAATACATTTGATTAAGGCAACAGTTTATTTGGTAATACAATCTGACATTACCACATGTCAGATTTGGTAGTGTGAATCTATTGTGTCAGATTTTACATCTGACACAATAGTAAAATAACAAGTGATGATGCTCTTATACCTTCTTGTCCAGACATTCTGCAAACTTCAGCTGCTTCAGCAGTTTCTTCTGCTTATTGCTGAAACGGTTGTCTTGCTCCGCACTTGTACCCTAAAGAAACATCAACAATCAGATTGGCTTGTGTACGTTGAAAATCGTTATCACATCTACACGCATGTGCTTAAAACATCTCGCTTTTAAAAAAAAAAATCAAGTTGAATAGCAACTTCCGTGTTATTTTGTCAGCGTAAAGCAAACACCTGCACTTAAACAAAACAGGGGTGCTGATATCCAAACCTAAATACCGAGTTTCAGTTAAGTTAGCACAGATTTGAAAACATGTGCTCACACATGACGTTATTATATTATCCTAACTATTAATAAATATAATGTATGTGATAACAGTACCATGTTAAATGTAAGCGATCAAACTGAGTCGGATATGACATTGATACGATGAAGCTAACACCAGCTAAGCTAATCGTTAGCTTGCTTAATCCTCCAAGGGAACCAAACATGCTAGTTAGCCACTGTCTGGGGGATATTTTGGCCAACAACAGCGTTAATATAGTCCGAACACCACAAGTCATATTAGTTTTGTAATGCAGGACATATGTACGTCTATTTATTATAGCCAACATAAATGGTCGTGACTATCCCTTAGAGACAGAAAGGATGTACCGCCCGGACGCCATCTTTAGCCAGAGCTAACACATTATCATTAACTAGCAAAGCTAGCAAGTGTGGTTCGACTATTTCCTGCAAATGTGTAAAACTGCATATTAATGTGTAAAATACAGTGTAGGCAAGACACAATTATATGTTACTTTAGGGTAACGCCAAATACACGCAAACCCTGGAACTAGCCCAGTTGTAACACGACTGTTGACGAAACCCAACATGGTTCGTCATCAGGTGATAGACGTAGCCCTGACCATAACGTTACAGTCTGACTGTATGGCCCTCCGCCTATATACACAATACTACTGTTCTAAATAAGAAATATACTTCCATGCAACTCTGCAGTAAGACAAAAAAGGGTTAGAAATCATTTTCAAGAACTTACGCGGAAGAATCCCGCGTCCATTGTCGGAGAAAATGGATATTAGCAGGCGCAGTTGAGAAAGACGTGCGTGGCTCGGGTGAGATACTTAGAGGCCAGCCGGATGATGGTGCGCCTCTTCGGGAAGGAAGGAGCACTACATTTACTGAAATGACTGGAGAGCAGAGGGGTAAGCTACATCCTGAGCTTTTAAGTTAAAACTATGAGCTCAGAACATTCTCATAATACACACATGCACACAGAAGAATTCAAACTTGTAATTCATGATCCGTAAAAGGATTCACACTTGTATTTCCAGATACACACTTGTGTTTTTCAATGCACACACACATGTGTTCCGTACATACATGTAAATAAAATCCAAATAGAGAAAAACGTTTTACATATGTATTTTTGATCCTCACATATTTGTTGTCCGTTTAAATCCCCTGAACCTGCAACACAAACCGCTTTCTGTGCATGGATCGCTGTGCATTCGTGTGTGGGTTTTTTGAGACTCCCCTGACGGTCAACCCAGCGCCATATATACATATAGATAGCCTATTATATGGCTCTGGGTCAACCGATTCGTACTTGTAATTTTTTCTATCTATAGCCAATCACATGAGCGCGCCCCCACGAGGGTATGATTTCTTGCGTTCATGACACTTCATATACGCATTTTGCGCTGTCGGGTCAGCTCGCTAAACAGAGGGCGGAGCATCAGGTGATTATGCAGAGCTGCGTGTCTCCGTCAGACTCAGCAGCTGATCTGATCTGTCTCTCTCGCGTCCGGTTATACTTCACTCACGTTTATGTCCATATTGATCAGATCCAACTCTCCTGATCGGCCTTTATAGAGAGCACCGATCAAACTATTAAGAGTGAATATCGGCCGATAATGACCGGCGGGGCTCCCCCCCGTTCAGGGGCGGTTCTAGCCCCCCCCCTGTGGCCCCCCTAAAAAAAAAAAGAAAAAAAAAAGTTTATGATTAAACGATTTCTTGGCTGACGGAATAGGCGGAAGTAACGATATGTGTCATTCTAGTCGGACCCATTAGAGCAGGGGTCTCCAACACGTCGATCACGAGCTACCGGTATCTTGTTTTTTTTTAAACGCAAGCCGTCATCGCCACGGAGGAGCACACAGCCTCTGTGAGCGAGCGAGACAGAGAGAGAGAGAGAGAGAGAGATAGAGAGAGCACACCTTTATCTATTTAATGTGTTGTAAAAAATAAAGAAATCATTCCAATGTGTACTATAGAACAGTAAAAAAAAAAACAGCTTGAAAGGGGAGTGATTAGTCAAATATGCATAAATAAAAAGAAAGAATACTAACTATAGGTAACATAAGATAAGAATAAACAAGTTTAAATGATTTGTTATTGGTTGTGATCCTATTCTAAAGATTTTTTGATTATTAAAAAATATACATCTCTCTTTCATATGAGTGTTGAGAGCTGTATCCATAAATAAATGTTGTGCTCAACGTGCACCAGATTGATGCATTTAACTTCAACATTTTAAAAAAAAATCTTCCCGGGGCTGCATGCCCCCGGACCCCCCTAGAGAAGGTTAGGTCCACCCCAAAATAAAGCAGGTTCAAATAATTAAATTGCATACATTTTCTTTTAGTAAACACTGAAAACGGGTCCCACAGTCTTGCCCAGGGACACAACGACATGCTGACTGCAGTGGGGTTTGAACCATTGCTCCCCTGAACCGAACACCAACGCACTAATGCACTGCGCAACAGCCTCCCTATATATAATAATAATCAGAATCAGAATCAGAATAACTTTATTAGTCCCACAGAGGGGAAAGTTGCAGCGTTACAGCAGGAAAGAGCCACAGACAGTTTAGTGTTGCATATCTTAAATGCATAAAAAAATTATTAAGTTATAATATAATAAACAAACAACACAACAATATGCTAAAAAAGTACTAAGTTATAATATAATAATAATGTGTTGAAACAAATACCAATAACTCTATTGCATTGTTTTCTTAGGTGTATGCGCAACAACTTCATACTGTCTTTGTCTTTTTCGTCCTGCATTTATTGTGCCCCCCTCAGAAAATAACTGGCCCCAGCCTGGCCCCCCCAGTCAAATTGGTCTAGAACCGCCACTGCCCCCGTTGACAGTTCACTGTCTGGCACTGGCTTCGTAGTGCACTGATCGATTAGGCTAAGCCAGTGGTCACCAACCTTTTTAAGCCCAAGATCACCGACCTCGGCCTAGGTGAAAGGCGAGATCTACCTATTGCAGAATTGAGTGAAAAAGACGTCCCAGACAATGCTTCCAATTTGAGGCCTTTTATATAGGCTAATTGCATTTGAATTACTGAAGGCTCCATAATCAGCTCACGGCATATAGGCAGGGGTAAAGTGCTATTGGGGGGCGGTCCTCACCTCCTCTAGGGGGGTCCTCAGGAAGATTATTTTTTAAATATTGAAGTTGAAAGCATCAATCTGGTGCACTTTGAGAGCAACATGAAGAGATCGGATACCTCTCTCAGCACGCATATGAAACAGAACTGTAAACAGATTTTCTTTTTCTTTATGGATATTTTACAAATCACTCCCCTTTTAAACTGTATTCTTGTTTTACTGCCATATAGTATTTCATACCTGTTTTTCATGTATTCTCTTATTGTTTGTATAACTATAATGATCATATGAAGGTATGCCGCGGAAATATTCTTTTGAATAATTTGTGACAAAACCGTTCTAAACACTCAGAGTCCTTTAGCTCACCTGAGCCCCTCAGTCTGACGGGAGAGGACTCTCTTCCAGCTTGTTGTGGAAACAGCTCCTTATGTCCGTTATTGCAGCTAGCTAACCAGATGCTAACATCACGGTCCCCGCTAGCACCGGTCCCTCTCTCTCCCTCTCTCCCTTCTCTCCCACTCCCTCTCTCCCTCTCTCTATCACACTAAATGCGCTATTGCCACACACACACACACAGAGCCGAGCTTGAATGACACAAGCACACGTGTATTTCCATGCAACTCTCTGATTGGTCTGGTGTCTTGCCTCTGTTGCGTTCACTGAACACGGGAAATTACAGTCCTGCCGATGTCTCTTGTGTCATGATGAGGTAGACGTAAAGCACGGTTAATGTATTATATTATTGAGGTTTCTCAAATAAACTTCAATCAAGTGGCACCTGCTAACGGGGTGGTGGATGATAGGTTTATATCTAAAAACGTATTTTCCAAACATTATTATTTTAATTGTATTTTCTTTCTTTTATTACTTTTTTTTTTAACGGTCCGCGGTCGATCGCGAGTGACTGGTTGGCGACCACTGGGCTAAGCTAACCTGTAGCTGCTCCCTCCACACTCACAACAACTTCATACAGACATAAATAAAGCAGCTTTGTTCGCCATACAGGAAACACACATTTAAAACGGTTTTGCCTGCCGTTTTTGTGTACACAAGCATTCATCAATGGTTCGGAAAGTGGCGCTGTACCCAAGCCCGCCTTAACCTGCCATCAGGCCCTGGGGCTGATAGTTTTTGTAGGCCCCCTATTTAAACAACAAATCAAAGTCATTTATAGCCTCGGCAGGCTCTGTGATCGCACTTCTCCACTCTGCTCTACACGCGCCTGGTCCTCTCCTCCATATGAGTGACGTATCGGGCCTCCCTCATGTATTTGTCCGGTTGCCGTTGGCTCCCCTCCACGTAGCAAGTCCTCGTCGTCCTCTCCATCTCCTCCAACAGATAATGTCCCTCCTGTCTGTTTTTCCTCTCCCGCTACTCCATCGCTATCAGAACCAGACGGCCTACTTGTCTCCGAGGCCCCGCGGCCGGCACCGCTACCGCTCGGTACAGAACTCATCTGTCCTTCCTCCTCATCCTGGCCTACAGGTTTAAAATAACCTGTAAGCGTCGGCATTTTTTGTAATAGCTGCTTGTCTCGAAACTCCTTTTCCCTCAACAATTTCCTTTTCCGAGCGCCACTCAAACTTTTTCTTCACTCAATCACTCGCAATTTGAATAAGTCACATGTGAAACATATTCTCATTCTGACGTGTGGGTGTTTGTGTATATTTGCGTTTGTGTGTATTGTGTTTGTTTCCCGGGGAAAACCCTCACGAGAAACATCGGCTGTTGTTATGCCTGCTGTGACGTCAAGTTACTCCGTTCTCCGCTTGTAATTATGCCGTTACAAGCTTCAAAGTTGTATTTATCATCTGAATTTGCCGAAACAAGTTTAATATTCTGAAAGCCAAGACTTTGTTTTTTTAAAATCAGATGAAAACAAACTGTAACGGACCTTGCTGTGTTATCTATCATTACTCTACGTCTTACAATAATAATTTCAGTGGAGGGAGGGGGGCGGCGCTGTGGAACAGCAGAGTGGCGAGGGAGAGCTGTCGTCTTCCCTTTACAAGATTCAAAAATGTATTTATCGTGTGATTTTGGAAATGAAAGTTTCCTATTCTGAAAGCCAAGAATTTGTTTATTTAAAAAAAAAAAAAAACACCCGAAATAAAAAAAAAAGAATTTTTATTTTTATTTTTTAATTGGCTCATGATAGGCCCCCGATCTCCATAGGCCCCTGGGCTTCAGCCCAGATCAGCCCGTGCATTAAGGCGGCCCTGGCTGTACCTTAATAATATAAAGGCTTGAATCTGCGTGCATTTCCTGTTCGGAAAGTGGCAATGTACTGAGAGTGGAGCAGGGGCGGACTGGGGGGAAAAAGTGGCCCGGGGATTAATTCACAGACAGGTCCCACTTAATGCGCAGCATGTATCGGCCGGCCGGCGACAAAAGTATGTTACTTAACAAAAAACTCTACATTTTATTTTATTTTGGACCATTATTCATATAGTAATCACATTACCTGAGCCCTTGAGTTGCCTAGAGCAAAATAGTTACAGCATATATTTAGTGATTTTAATGTTAACAGATCATTGATGCAATAACATTTCGACCCAATTTGCCTGACTTGACACATGGAATAAAACATGGGCGTAGGAAAAATCCTCAATGTGGGTGAGACAATTTAACAGGTGGTGGACCTAACCTCCTCTAGGGGGGTCCGGGGGCATGCTCCCCTGGGAAGATTTTTGTTTAAATGTTGAAGTTAAATGCATCAATCTGGTGCACACACTCCAGGGAGTGGCCGGAACACTGACAAATGTGGGCCGGTAGGATCTAGGCAAAAAAAAAGAAAAAACTATTATTTATTAATTTTTTTGGCCCTCCGGCCCACGCACAGCACCGGCCCACCGGGAAAACTCCCGGTATTCCCAATGGCCAGTCCGCCCCTGAGTGGAGGTGTCCTCAGATTAGCGCCTGCAGGCAGGCTCCATAGACCTGTCAGCTCCGGACAGCGCAAAATGCTACATGAAGGCTACGTCATGAAAGCAAGAAATCTATCCTCGTGGGGGCGCGCTCATGTGATTGGCTTAGAATTGAGGAGACATCTGATTGGCTATAGATGGAAAAAGATTACAATTACCAATCGGCTGACTGTCAGGGGAGTCTCAAAAAACCCACACACGAATGCACAGCGATCCATGCACAGAAAGCGGTTTGTATTTGCAGGTTCAGGTGATTTAAACGGACAACAAATATGTGAGGATCAAAAATACATATGTAAAACGTTTTTCTGTATTTGGATTTTATTTACATGTATATGAAACGGAACACATTTGTGTGTGCATTAACAAACACAAGTGTGGATCCGGAAATACAAGTGTGAATCCTTATGCGGATCATGAAATACAAGTGTGAATCCTTCTGTGTGCATATGTGTATTATGAGACTGTTCTGAGCCCATATAAAACCCCTATCACCAGTAAGTGTATTAACATGAAATATGCAGAATGTCACCTTCTGAATGGTTTATCATTGTATTATGTGCCTATATCTTTATAATTCTTTATGTATTACTTTTTGAGCAACCTTTTTGTATGTAGCTGGTCTTACAGAGGAGGCTACTAATTATATTATTATCATATTTAATTTGTTTATCATGTATTTTGAAGGTCAACCCTGTTTTGCAAAGTAACTATTTATGATGATCTAAATGTATTTATGATGCTGGTGTAAAAATAAAAGAGTATAAGAACACGTACCTTCAAAATTTACCTATTTAGCAGCATAATCAGTACTACTGTCTGTCATCATTATCATCCTAAACTTCATCATCTCCCACTCAGTTATAATTACTATATACATGTAGATGCATGAAGTTCAACCATTCGCAAAAATCACAGCTGTTTGGGTAAATATCATGTTTATTATTCAAGATCTTAAGTCAAAGTACATTGCTTTCCAAAGTAATCCACAGTTAACAAGGCTTCTTTTGTTATTGCTGCTCATTCATAACTAAAATCACACTGTTTGCAAAAAAGGCAAAAATAAAGGCTTCTTGTTAGATGCCACTGCAAGGGTAGTGGGATTGCATAGTGTGTGATATTTATTATAAAAGATTGCATTTTAAAACAGCCAGAATTGTGTCATTACAGTCCAGAGGTAACTGAGCAAGCCGTTCCAGATGATCCTGGAATCAAAATGTACAACAGATGTGTTAAATGTGCAACTCCAAATAGTAGGACAGTTTAATAGAAATGGTAACATTTCCATTGATGTGATTAGCATGACATTTGGACATCTCTAAAGTATTTTTCCGTTCCGTCTGAAGTAACAGATGTAAAGTGATGCTGATACCATTATAACAATTAAAAACAAAATGGATGAAAGGAAGTTTGGACAGTATATTATTCCCTGAAAAAGACTGTGTGTGTGTGTGTTTGAGTGTATGTGTGTGACGTCTCACTGTCCGCTGTACATTGAGAGCATCTGACTGAGAATTCCCACTTTCTTTTACTAATTCCCATGTTCATTGCTGTACTGACCAGAGTAACACTGGGATACTGGTGGACAACTTGTGAAAGGAAGTGTCGTATATGCAGGGTGAAGCAAAGTCAAACATATGTCATTGGTTAGCCTTTGTGTAGCATGTATCGCTAGCTGACTGGCAAACCCTCGTTTGTCCTCTTCTCTCGAATGGATCTCAGCATGTCTGACACCAGCTCCTCAAGCGCATAAGTTGGCGCCCAGCCCCAATCTCTCCTGGCATTGGTGTCGTCAAACCTGACCGGCCAGCTGTCTGCTGCAGAGGGACAAGCAAAATGACCCAATTACTATTAGCATATTACAAAGGTAGCAGTATGAGACACATATCCTTTGAAGATAAAACTTAAAAGAGCAGTTTGTTTGATTAAAGCAAAAAACTAATTTCCTGCTAAGTGATCTGGTACATCATATACAGCTTGTTGAGTGCCACCCCTAGCACACCTTATGGTACACATCTGCAGAATTGGTTTTTTCCACACTCCCTGGTCCTTTTCTGTGTAATTAGACCTGCATTGGATTCTGGTAGCAGGTTTGTATAGATACAATGCGGTACAACATGGCGCAATCCTTTGAAGAGGACCCTCTCCCTTCATACTTCATCTTAACGGCTCATTCTACCCTAACAAAAACACAACTATTCCTAACTTCTGGTGATTATAAAACAGTTAAAATATTACATTCCATTTATGCCAATAAAAGCCTCTAAATCCTTCTCACCGCTGCTTTGGACCATGGGACCTAAACACTTTTAAAATGTAGGTTTTTTCATTTAATTAAATGCCACATCCTTTAATGTCTTTTGCCATCATATGAAAGATCAGTCCCTTTGCAGTTTTTAGAATTAAAGTAAAGAATTGTGTCATCTGCATTTCTACATTCGGCCACCACAGCTGGATTTTTAAAACTATTTATATTTCGACAGAGCTTTTATGTGTAGGTATGTGTACCACGTCCTACCGATGTTCTGACGGACAGAGTCAGGATTGTAGGTGACTTTGAGGTGAGGGAGATGCTTGCGGATCTCCTGGGCCAGTTCCTCTGGAGTGAAGCTCATGGCGGCGATGTTGTAGGTACGCAGAGACAGCTGGCAATCTGGTGCCTGCATGAACTCTATTGTGGCACGGTGGCAGTCAGAGATATGCATCATGGGAAGGCGGGTGTCGGGACGCAAGTAGCACTCATGGTGCCCTGTGCTGAGAGCATCGTGGAAGATTTGAACCGCATAGTCTGTAAATAAAAGAGCCCAGAGCTTAGTCCACAACATCCAACTGATTGTAGGCTACTGGATATCTGTAGCAGATAGAAAGTGATGCAATACCTGTAGTTCCTCCCCCGGGGGGGCCGTTGACTGATATCACACCGGGGTAACGTAGGCAGCGGAAGTCCAACCCATATTTATGATGGAGATACTAAAGAAAAACACAAATATTATTTAAGTTCAACAAATCTTTCCTGTTACCTGTAGTGCTTTTTATCAAGCTAGATGTCAGCGATAAATGGCACTTCATAATAAAAAATATGTGTTTTGGGACGAACAGTTTATCCATGATTGCCACACCTCCCCCATCAGTTCTCCATGCACTTTGGACACGCCATAGATGGTTCGAGGTCTTTGGACACAGAGGTCAGGGGCAGGGTCACGTGGAGAAGAGGGGCCAAACGCTCCGATTGTGCTGGGGACAAAGATGCGCAGGCAGTTCTCTAGGGCCAGGTCCAGCACGTTATGAAGGCCTACATGGACAGCAGAAAGCAGGGTTTAATTATAAAGAATCCATAACAAACTGTACTTTTAAATAGTGTATGCTTTCAGCTCCCCTGTGATGTTGATCTTGCGTGCCAAAGCCATATTGGCCTCCCCTACAGCACTAAGCAGAGCGCTATAGTGGACCATCCAAGTGATACGATTATTCACAACCAGTTCTCTGAGATGTTTGTAGTCCAAGACATCAGCGTATACAAACGGACCTAATAGGAAAAGAGCAGGTAAATAGATCAATTAAAGAGAATAGCTAATGATTCAGCAACATGGAAATTCTGTGAGGAAGACACAACAAAGAAGGTGAACATATTTAGAATTTGGTTTTGCATACCACTCTTCAAAACATGAGGTTGAGGCTTCTTAATGTCAGACAGGATCACATTGTCCTTTCCGTAATGTTTCCTAGACATAATAAAGATATGATAACATTCAAATTTCAAACATTTTGAAAAGCTTTCATATATGCAAAGTCCACATATCTCACCTCAGTATCTGTGCCAGTCCCGTACCTAACTGCCCAAGACCACCTGCGCACAGAAACCACGTTTTTTATATTTTATATTCCGAGGAAACACATACATATTTGGTGGTTACATGTTTGGTATGAAAATGCAACTAATGTTTTTTGTGAGCACCACATTTCAGCTTTTTTGTTGTTAGTATCAAAGCTTTATCCTGGGACAAAAAGTGACAGCCAGCTATTATTCACCTCACTCATTGGCTCTTTTATGTCACCAGTGCTGTCTGTACACATCCTATTGTGAAGAATTCAAATGAGGTCCTGCTGCCGGTGCACCGTAAAAAAACAACTCCAACAAATAAAAATGACAGCATGTGTCCAGTACTGCCTCGTGACATTGATGCCAGAGTATGAGCCTTTCCTCTTTTAGTCAAAACATTGGATATGTTGGATAGTTACTCTCTTATCACCATTTAAAGGTGCTGTTGGCCACTCAACAGGGGCTGCACAGTGAAAGTGGAAGAAAACAATGGCAGCTTCAATGTTTGTGTAGATGTGACAAAGACTGTCATCAGCTATAATGTTGCAGAAAATAAAGTGATATTACCTGTGATAAGGATACGGGGGTTATTCTGTGAAGGTAGGGGGCTACTGGAGTCCCGGCTGTTCCACCTGCTCATCTGCCGGTGCAAACCGCTGAGGCTGAGACCGGGCAAACTCCGTGTCCTGCTGAGACAATCTCGGCAAAACGGGCCCAGCGCAGCCGCAGTGGGCACAAAGACCCCCGGGTGCATGTCCGGTAGCAGTCCTTAGAAAAAGTGAAATTGTGATGATACAGAATATCTATAATTTAGGTATGATTATTAAGGCAAATACAACTTGTGTTAAAATAACATTTAAACACAAATTCAACTGAATAGTACACAGAAGAGTGTTTTACCTGACAAAAAATCCGAGGCAGATGATTCTTGTTGCGAAACCAGCTGATGCAACTGCGTCAAACTATAACTGTTTTATGAAGCTGACACTACAGTTTTCCAGATTTTTAAGTGACAGAATTAAAATATTATAATCCGATAGGTCACCGTTCCAGTTCACCTAACCTGGATAAATAAGCAGGTGTAGAAAGACAACAGGGCTCGTGGCTCTTTACTGAACTGGACTACAGTCTCCAGCTTCCAAAGCTGCGTGTGTGCAAACATGCTGACTTGCAGTGCACAGGGATTTCTATTGTGAACAGTGTTTAGCTGAGCTTAACAGGACTGGGAGGTGTGTTTGTTATGTAGTCTTATTCTATTCAAAATAGCTAATTGTAAATAAATGTTAGAAAATCATAAAATAAAATGCAAAACATAAAACATTTGAGCAGAATTTAAAACACCAGAGTGCATTGTTAATATATAGTGGGCCAGAACAAACATACACGTAACATTTTATTATACATTTTTTATGAAAAAAATAAAAATACTGGACATTTTAACATGGTAAGTTGTCCAAAATAACAAGTCGAAAGGCATTGTACATTGGTAACATGTTCTACATGTTCTGAACATCTTCACTTCTTCATGTGCTGCCAGGACAACTGCTGAGAGCCAGCTTCCCCCACTCAATGACCATGTTCCTGATTTCCTCCTGAGCCTCTTCTAGGTGATGAGTCTGTGGGGTCCACCTCAGAAAAAAGCCTTAGGAAGAGAAATAGACATAGCATTAATAAAATCCTAGAGTTGAAAAGTAGCAAAGTTTTAGGGTTACGACTCTAAATTATAAAAGCACTGTAGGAGATATCATATTGAATGAGTATCGCTGCTGAAACAAACCACAGGTAAAACAATTAAGATGTTTGAATTCTTTTAGGAACGGAGAGTATTCCGCAGTTTAATTGGTGGATGAAAATATGAATTTGGTGAAATTTAGAGTATTCCGCAAAATACATTTATTGGCCTGCATTTCTATAATGCAAAGCTCTATATCTTTAACTGTAATCGACTTAAAGATCGCAGCCTCTACATAAACAGTATTGTTTAGTGGCGGCATGCACTTCGCAATACAACATTTTAGAAAAAAATTGAAATACATTAAAAAAGTCAGAACGGTGCTTTGTTTTTGCTGTGTTAGCAATAGTGACGTCACTTAATTGTGGTTAGATCAGAGCCATGGAATATTAAATCATGCATCTTTACTGACTACAGATGGTCCTTTCTTACCCTACATTTGCATTATGAGGTTATGAAAGTGTTCTTAAAATACCTCTTATAGGTATCGGCTTTAAAATGTAACCATCCCTGGAATACACCAAGGCTCACCTCTCCAAAGCTGCAGGGACTGAGGGTGGACTGAGGGCCAGATTGCCAGCTCGGTGTGCTCATACAGCGGGTTAGAGTAGCAGTCTCTCTCCCTGGGCCTCAGCAGAGCCTGGAACAAACAGTGAGTGTTCTCCTTCACTCCCAGAGCACACCTGAGAGGGAGGAGCACATTTCAATGGATGTAAATGAAAGTTAAAAAGTTGAATTTTATGCGTCCATCAATTCCCTAATGCCCCGTTGCACTGACCTCTCCTGCTGGTTGTTACCCAGGAAGGTGCCGTAGTCCGATGCGTAGGCCTCGGTGGCCAGCCGGAGGAGCAGCGCCTCAGAGAAGCCCAGCGCCAGGGGGAACTGCCGCCACAGCTGCCACACGCAGTCCAGCAGCAGCAGGAACACCGGGGACTCCTGCTGCAAGCGGGCGTGGGAGTGGGCCGAGTGGGCACAACGCTGCTGGAATGGGTGACCTGCCTTCAGAGAAGAACAGCAATATCCATATTCATACATATAGTACAGTATAGACATGGAGTGGCAATTCCAACTTATTGAGGAGAGAGACACTTCAAGTGAATAGGGTAAAAACATTAACTTATAGATATCAGCATTAAACCAGTTGATAACTTAAGTTAGTCAGTTTTGTACTTCACATTTTAAATGTAACAAATTATGCATTATCTTCTTTTCTATGTGCTAATTTGTAAATATTTCTGGACCAGAAATCTGCATATTGGATAAAGCCAGGTTCATTATTCTGGTATCACTCAATCTATTGTGGTCAGGTTTATAGGAATAAAATGTAATAAAGAAATTAGGCTATGCAAGATAAATCAACAAAACCTCCACAATATAGATGGGAATTAAACTGGGAAGTTTGTTGTATGTACATGCTACTAAAGTGGAGATTTCTGAGTATGTGAAATATATTTTGTAATGGGAATTAAATGGGGTAAATGTTAACTAATTGAAATAAAAACAACAAGTTTAAATATGCAAATTAGTCATTATCTAAAGCTAACTCTCTGTTAGTCTTGGAGAAATCTACAGGCACACTGTGAAGGCTTACAACCACTGTTTAGTTTAACAGTAGTTAAGTATGATGTTGAAACATTCCGAAAAAATAGTTTCCCTTAAATGTTGATAAATGTTTCACTGGAGGTGGAATTGTTAGAGAAAAGTCACCACGGTCAAAAGGTGAAGAGAAGCAAGTTTTGTTTCTGCCAAGAGCAGCACACTAAATGGGATTTTTCTGTTTTGTTAAGTCATTTCCTGTTAAGGGTAGAATGTGCAGCAATTTCCTTTTTAGCAAGAGATTTTGGTCATAACCACATGTAAGATTGTGAACAGCTCTGCAGACAAACTACAAGTGTGAGTAGTAACAAAATCCAATATGCTCTTATTTTGGGTGTGACAAGAAAATGTATTTCAGACTCAAAAACTTGAACGGTACAAAAACAGTTGAAAATACTAACTTATTTAATGTGAAGTGCGCCTGTTCTAAGGATACTATTTCCATATGCCTTTGTTTTGCCACCCTTTGCTTATGAGAATCAGTGTTTTCCAAGTATTTTCCTCAAACACACACTCTCACCTGTACCCACTCCCTCTCCAGCAGAGTCAGGAAGCCCTCCAGTGTGCGGCAGCTCGGGTCCATGATGAGCTGAGCCAGAGTGCTGATGAGCAAAGTGGAGTCTGTCCCCTCAGAGCCGTGCACCAGAACTGAATGACCGTCCCTGGACAAAACCAATCCACAAACAGTCATTTACCTCTACATAGGATATAAGTGAGTTGAAGAAAAAACACACATACATGCATTTATTTATTAGCAGTTACAGTAACCCCCGTATGATGAGGATTATTATTATTATAATGTCCTAGAGGTGTCTTTGTTGTCACTTGCCTTACTTGTTATGCTATACCCTCATTCTTACATGCATGTGCAGCCTTTGCCTTGGTTATTTTACTGTCTTTTAGTATCATATTAAAGGGGTCGAAGCAGCAAAGCATTGCAGCATTCCACCCACTACTCAGGTACATAATCAACCTAATCGACCTCAAGGTGGTGCTGTAACAATCAAGTGTTTGCCATTATCTCAAAAAGGGCTTGGATTAGAGTCAGATTCCTTCATCATTTAATGTCTTAATTCATCTGCATTTCTGCAGCAATCTGAACTTAAAATGACACATTTTTGAACTTTTCTCTATCTTCTGAAAATCCCATCTTCTACAACTCGTCAGAAATTAATTGTCCCAAAACGGATTTGGCTGATCTAGGTTTATCAAAGAGATTTGGTCTGACTGTCCCTATAAACACTAATATGATTTAAGACAAGGGAACACCTTCTGTATTCGTTCTACAGACATACTCCCGGGTGTAGTTCTTACCTCTCCACACACTCCGCCAGCAGGCCAGCTGTTGACAGAGCAGTTTGGACGTGAGACAGCCACTTTGAATTTTCAAGCTTACTGAGCCAACGGTCCATATTATTGGACTCGTCTCCGCAGGCTTCCACCAGTTTAATCAGACTCTCCTGCAGCGCTTTACCCCTGCATATGAAGACAACGAGGTGAAGGAGGTACGTTTGAAGGGACATATAAGTGTACATATCTTATATAGAGTTATTGCATTAGGCAGTAATGTTTTCCTCTACCGGTCCGCTGTCACAAGGACCGATACAGGAAAACATTCCTGCCCACTGCAATAACTCTATATAACAAATCACCTCTGGCTGGCAGAGAACTCTCTGCTCCATAGCTTCTCTTGGACAACTGGACTTAAAATCACACTGTAAATCTCACATTTATATTCTAATATTTAATATTCCATTCCTCACATACTTATGTATATATAATATCCTGCTTTATATTTTGTTACTGTACATTTGTAATTCAACATGTATATTCTCTACTTTTTTTTAATGATATTTTATTTCTATTGAGATGTTCACATTTTGGAATGTTTATTTCTAGACTTTACATTTATATTGTACAATGCCATGTCTTTGTATGCTGCTGCAACGCAAATATTTCACAAATTGGACCAATAAAGTACTTCTTATCTTATCTTAAAAAACCAATTCACACTCACACACCTCTCCATCTGTCTCTGCAGTCTCTTCCAGCTGCTATAACACGATTTGGACTCCAATCCTCCACCTGTCATCCGGGCCTGCAACGCCTGCTGGCTGGAGCGCGTGTCGATAATGTAACCTTTATCTGAGCCATCAATCACAGCCTGGAGGAGCTGCTCATCTTCCCTGCAGCGCTTCCTATTGGCTCCCGTCAGAGGCTGACTGCTTCGCATGATTACCTAAAAGGTTGGATAACGTTTTTTTTGTTTCATATATAAATTGTATACTAGCAGTGGAAACACGTGAAAGACCCTCACCATGCCGTTCTTCTTGTGGTAGTAGCAGAGCACAGGGAAGCGTCCTCCCTGTCTGAATTTGGCCACCTTCTCCAGCATGTCATCGTCTGTGCTCTTGGGGACGATAACAGCTTGAGGGTAAGAGGGACACACTGAGAAGTCTCTGTTCACGGTGCTCAGTCTCCACCGATCATGCTGCAAACAGAGGAGAGAGAAACTATATTTGAACTTTATTACACGTAACATGCACATCTATAACAGCTTTTATGTAAAAGGTTATGAGAGTTACAGGAAACTGCTCTAACATGAGCGGGTCCCCCTTTGTCTGCATAAAGCACTTGCTCACTCATGGATTGTTCAGTCTGAAAAGTCTAGAGAGCAAATACATTTTGTGTGTCACTTGATCTTCATTTGTCCATTTATGAAAATCTAGAAGAGGCCAAGACTAACATCAAAACGAAATGTTTTACCGAAATTGAGAAGCACAGGAAGAACAACAACACTTGGTATAACTCTACAATCAAAATAAACTTAGCATGAAGACTGGAAACTACGTAAAACAGCTAGCCAGGCTCTTTCAAAAAGGGAAAATCTGCCTGCCAGCTAAAGAAAGTGACAACTAAAGGTAATTGTGTAATGTGACGTTGCATTTGTTAATCCTTTTCAAAACTCTACAAAGTGTTGCTCCAGGCCTACAGCTAGCTTGTCACTTTTCATAAAACTGAAATGTTTGTAACACTTTGCTTTTTGTTCTGATCAAAATAGTTTTTCATTAAATATATTTAAATATAATATAATATCAATCAAATATAAAGTGTAAAGGAACTTTTAAGTGGATGGTAGGCAGATTTAAGCTAGTTGTTTCGCCCTGTTTCTAGTCTTTATGCTATAAGCTAAGCTTACCGTCTTCTGGTCACACCTTTATATTTAACATATATTACATTAGAGTGGTAGAAATGTTCTTATTTTACTCTCTGCAAGAAAGTGATAAGCGTAAAATTCGCAAAATGTTGAACTATTGCTTTCAATGACTTACAGTAAACAAATATTGTATTCCCCATATATGTGCAGGAATCTGCTGGGCAGTTGGCAGTTGGGTGTAACCATTCAAGTTCCAACCAGAAACACAGTCACCAGGCTAGCCTGATAAAAACTTAAGATATCCTGCATATTTTGGGAACATTGTGCCACTAAAACAAACGCAACAATGCTGTCCTGAGGGTCCAACCCTCACCATGGCAACATGATATTCCCAGAGGAAGACATCCGTCTATTGAATCACACATTTAAGCTGTGAGCAGCATATTCTAAAGTTAAGGGAAAACAAATGAAAGCTAAGCATCGGGGATATCCTGAATCTTGACCCCTGCATGCAGATTCCCTGGAATTATCCTGTCATTTGGATTTTGGATCACTGTTGGGATGAGGTGCTTACAAGTTCTTTCATTTGACTGTAGTGCCTTTCAAGGGATGAGAGACCCCACTGGTCCCGCAGGCTGGCATTAGAGGGTCTGTAAAAGAAAGGATACAACTCCGACATCGAATCCAGACAGGACAGGGTCTGGAAAACGTGACCAAGGATTGTTGTTGTTAAGAAGGGTGTTATCAGATGTAAAGCACAGATGAGGGCTACACCGGAAATAGTGAGAAATGCTGTATTCAAAGCAAGGATGTAAGATCCCATCATAAACAGAAATGACTGATTTCCTAATTTATGTTTCGGGGCTTAGTATGATTATAGGACTATTTCTTATACCTCAATAGAGCGCGCAATGTTGAGACACTCCTCCATGCCCGGGATGTCAAGCTGGAGCACACGAAGATCTTTACACTTGATGGTAATCGTCCCTGAAGATCCAGGTAACCTAGACACACCGCTAACCAGATAACACACACACACCGCTATGATTATTTGCAACAAAAACAAATCAAAAAATTCCCCTGTGTGTCAACTCCCGCCTAAACACCACATGTTTTGACTTCACCAGACTTGCAGCAAGAAAAGAAAGGTGAACCATGTCAGTATATAAAGTGTTTATATGGCCAATAAGTGAGCAACCCCTACTCACCAAAATATATTGTGTGTGTGTGTGTGTGTGTGTGTGTGTGTGTGTGTATGTGTGTGTGTGTGTGTGTGTGTGTGTGTGTGTGTGTGTGTGTGTGTGTGTGTGTGTGTGTGTGTGTGTGTGTGTGTGTGTGTGTGTGTGTGTGTGTGTGTGTGTGTGTGTGTGTGTGTGTGTGTGTGTGTGTGTGTGTGTGTGTGTGTGAGGCGATGACAAAATAGAGTTGCTGTAATGCTGTTAGCAATGTGTCCTCTTTAAGCACTGTGGGCAAATAAGAGCAGCAGACACATGGAAACACACATTATGTCCAACCTTTGACTGAGACCTGCGTTAGAGAAGAGGCCGGAGCAGGTCAAAAGGTTTTCCACACTGGTTAAAAAAGATTTGAAGAATAATTGAATTAGACATTAATTAAACATTCTCGGAAAGTGTTGGTTATGATTAGTTTAGTTGGTTAGTGTTGATTACAGTATCTTCTTGAACAAGTTAGTTAGTTAGTTAGAATGATCCATACAACCTTATTATTAAGAGGAACACAACATAAATCCATCTTTTGATTTCCTTAAGTTTGTACCTGATCATAGGGCTGCTCAATTAATCGTATTTTAATCGCAATTACGATTTTGGCTTGCAACGATTATGAAAACAACATAATCGAAATAAAACGATTTATTTTCTTTTTTTTTAATACATTTTTTTTTTATTGGTTTTTCAGTTGAATTATATTTAAAGTTAATGGTAATCAACTGTTAAAAACATACCGTTCACATTTTTCTTTCAATATGTTTTCAAAGTAAATAAAGTAAAAGTAAAGTTTTTAATAATCGGGATATAAATTATTGACCCAAATAATCGAGATTATGATTTTTGCGATAATCGAGCAACCCTACCTGATCATTAGGCAATGAAATGGAGACTGATTTTGTGGACTGATTAGTTAAAACCCATGTAAATGTTATATATTACATAACTTAAGCATGCTAGCAGCACTATAGCTACATGATTTACAATACGAAAAAGTACATCAGCTGTGAGGTATAAAAACAATGTCTTATGATTATTAACCTTTCTCTACCTTGAACTTACAAATGCACTTATGTCAGTTATTTTTAATAACGTAGATAGGTGAATGCTGTCAATTCTGAAACAGAGAATCGAACCAAATAGAACAGTACCCTGGTTGATCTCAGTGTCTCCAAATGATTGCCAATGGAGCAGTTTTTCATTGTAAACTTGATGACATCACATTTAGACTGGTTTCTAAATGTGACAAATGGATGTTTCAACCCTCTAGTTTTTTTTATGTGGAAATTGTTCATTTTCTAACCGTCTTAAATCACAGTAATAAGTCGTATGAATTCTGTAAATGGGCGTATTCCCCTTTAAGTGCTGTAATTGGTATTTTCAAGCACATCTATTAGCCTACATCGTAAAGGCTGTTAATTAAAATCTGTTGTTTTTGGCACTTTTGGAAAACAAATGGAAGCAATTATATACTACTTTAATAATTCCATGCTGCTATGCTCAACATAACATGCCCCCTCACCTCTTCTCAATAGCATCGATGTTCCGGAGCAGCAGCAGAACCGGCCGCCAGCTCCCCTCCTCCCTGTCCGAAAACAGCAGGTGGTGGCCGGTGATGCACAGGGTGCCTCTGCCCGGTGGATGGAGCGGCTGCCGGAGCACAACATCCTCCACGTTGGCGGTCTTGATATGTTCAGAAAACTCCATCACAATGCAAACTTCTCCGCTGCTGCTGAACTTCTGAATGCACAAGTAAATCACTTCCTCGCCTCACTGTGAGAAAATGAAAGCTCCCTCCTCTCTGCACTCAGGGGGCTGGGTAACACAGCAGTTGCTTTCTGTTTGTTCGACGATAAGGGGCCTATTAATAGATGGGGGGGGGGGGGTTCTGAACATAGCCAGGCCTAATGTTGCTACACCTATTCTTACACAGGTGGCTGCTGAGCACGAGAAGGTGTCGCTCGAGGCCACAGAAGACGGAAGTGCACGTTTCCTGAGAAACAGCAGCACGAAGATGTGACTGTATGTGACACATCATGCTGTAAAAGCTCTGCACAGTGAAAGAGAGAGAAATCGTCAAGTCCACGCATTATACACACAGTATTACAATGTGCTGATTTTGACTTGACTTCAAACGTTTTTTTGTTGTAATCCTTTTATAGAAACGTCTAACTTATGTTTATAAAATATTTGTTTAAAAATGTTTTCAGAATTAATTTCATTTCAAACCTTTATTTATAGCTACAGGTGAATCCCATTGAGATCATTGATCTCTTTTTCAAGGGTGACCTGCTGCAAGTAGGTTCCACAGGAATTCTAAACATAACAGAAAAACAAAAAGGACATCATAGGCCTACAGCATATTTACAGCGACTACAGTTTACATAGCTAGTAACATTTACAGGCTCCAACAGTTTCCGATTGGATAGCATCTATCCTTGCTTTATATCTTTTTTTATTTTATTCATCTTAAATTGAGCTTTTAACACAACGCCCAATTTCACGCGGGAAAAATAAGGTATACTGATTCAGATATGCATGTTATGTCACACATGGTCAGTAGGTGGCAGCACACTCATACTCAGAAAGTTGTTAGAGCAGTTAAAGCTTACATCACAACAGGGTGAAGAAGGGTTTCAGTTTTTATTTAGCTTGATTTTTTTATATCACAAAAAAAACACCTATATATCCAAGTATTATTAATTTCCGTATCATTTATATTCATTTTTTATTTTACTTAATTTATCTTACTTGCTATTCTATTAGGAATTGGTGTACAGTACTTATAATTTATTTCTCTTCTGTTTGTATGTTGCTATAATTTTAAGCAATTGATCTCTGGCTCGAGGAAGTACAGCATCTTAAGTATTAAAAGTAGAGAGCTCATATGCAGAATATCCTACTTGGAAGGTATTAAACATATTGGCTGTTTTAGTGTGAGTGGAGCTACATTAAACTCATTTGCACTCTTTTGGTCGTTTTTTTTCTCATCATATTTTGTAAAGTTGAACAGTTTTATCTGCAAAAAATACCAGAGCACCTAGATTGATGTTGAAAAAACCCTAATATTTAATATATCTAAGTATATTATTTCCCTTTGAAATGCAGCAATACAGTGCTGAATGTTACCAAGTACATTTAAAACAGGCCTGTACAATACAAGACGTTTAAATATGTAGTTGTCTGTGAAGCATGGTGCAGGACACATAAACAAGTCAATAACAGAGATGTGATATTATGACGTAGCTTTGCATCCATCAGCTTAAACATTAAATATTAATAATAAAATAGTAGATAGAATATAGGGTAAACAATCTACAGCACCCATAGTGGTCATATGACTGTATTATAAAGGCCATCTTTAACTTTATTTTCAGAACAGTGTGCTGATTCTGTATTTCTATTTTATTTGTTTAGTGTATGTCTTTAACTTGTATTGAAGTACACTTTATTGTTGCTGTGTTACTTCACTTTACTGAACAGATGCAGTGACAACAGGATTGGATAACGCTTCACTCTAGATTCGTCTAATTTGTTTTAAATTATGAATGCACAGCTATAAATAGCGACACTAAGGTCTTGATGAAGTTTAAGGAGATCAGTGCTCCTTACAATAATGATCCAGCCTCCCTCTCCTGCGGGATGGGCGGTCACTGCCTCTTATGTCCCTATAAAGGAGGTAAAGACCTGTTGCGCTTTAATCGCCAAGCTGCTTACCCAGAGTGCAAACTGCACGTGGATTCCTAAAGCCTGCATTCATCACTGAGCCGATGGATTTTAAAGAGTATGGAGCTGAGTCCTCGGAGGGAGACTCGGAGGACCTGGACAGCGTGAAAGCCCTCACACAGAAGCTGAAGCTGCAGACCCGCAGACCGTCCTATCTGGAGTGGCAGGAGCGGGTACAGAGCGGACCCTGGAAGGAGGGTCTCCCTGCAGCAGAACCGGGCTCTGGAGGAACAGAGGTCTCCGTGCCGACGATCCTGAGGAATGAGAACTCAGAGCTGGTTGTGCGCAACATCTGTGGCTTTGACACCATTGATGATGCTTTGGAGTTTCTGCGGAAAGAGCTAGTGAGTGACTATTTTCCCCAAATTCCGTTTTGCTGAAACTGAATTAGCTTGGCAAAGTTAGAAAGATATCGGGGTATTCTAATTTGACTGATCAACTTAAACAACACGTTGTTAAACACAAACGATGTGTCCTAACAACCACAGTCAAATTGACAACTATTGGGATTGTAATTATTGTTATTGGCTAGCTGCTTCACTAACTAAAATAATGTTTCTTTTAGTGCATACAATGTTGCAAAGAGTTGACAGGATTGTAAAACCAAAATTAGTTCCAAAGTTACCTATCCATACATATGGATATGGAATACACAGAGGTCTGTCTTTCTAATTCACCTCTAAACAACATACAGTAATCTCTTCAGGTGTCAGAAATCTGCTGCATGAATGCCTGACTTAACCCTTATGCCATTGGCTGTGTTAATCCTATTGCATAGATTTTAGCAATCTGTGTAAGGTTTTTCTTTTCTTTTTGAATATTGGAGGTTCAACCTCAGCTTATATATATAATATACATATATATATATATATATATAATAATACAAAACATGCCATTTTTTTGGTTTACTGCAATAGAAATGCACCAACATCAATCAAACAGTGGCATTATACAAACAAAAAGGCATGTATTGGATTAAGCCTCTACAAGTGAATGACTGTTTGGTAGTTATGATCAGGACCATAATTGGTTTGAAAATGTAACTGAGTAAAAGAGGAAATAATATTTACATATATATTCACATGGAAGGATTTTATGCAGACATTTTCATCCTCTTGGTATATTAGAACTTGTATTATAGTGAGGCACAAGGGTTGAAATCAGTGCTAACATGACTGACTTCATGCAGTCGTCACTGCCTGAACAAACTGTTTGTGCAGCCATACGATGTTTGTTTTCTCACAGGCTCCAGCCCGTATGCTCTACATGCCAGTGATTGACACACCTTGATAAGAAGATAAATGAGAAGAGCTATCCAAATCACAGCTTCCACATTCCTATACCTTACTGATGATCACTTTGACCTCACCAGTCTGCCTCCCCCTCTCTGCCTCCTCACACAGAGGGAGATGCAGGTTCAGGACAACCACCTGGCCCGTCAGCTGATCCGTCTGCGTGTGGAGATCCACCGGCTGAAAGTGGAGCAGGTGTGTGGCCGCCATAAGGAGATGCTGGACGATGCCACGTACGAGCTGGAGGAGTGTGGCGAGGAGTCGGACCTGCTGTGTGACATCCCCATGAAGGCAGCCTTTTCCCTGTCCGGCCCCCTCAAACACCTGGGCCTCACCAAGATGAACATCAACTCCAGACGTTTCTCACTCTGTTAAAAACCCTCATTTGTGTTTCTGAGGATGTTCCCATGGCCTCCTCTGTGTTTGTGTTGGCTACATATTAGGCTTATTTCTTCCAATTGGTGGGTGGGAATGAACATGACTGTGCACCTTGGCTTGACATGCATGAGAAAGTCTCAGTGTGGAGACCTGTAGGGCCACACCCACTTAATACAGACACACCTTCCTGTTGGATAGAGCTTCAGCTGCTCTACTGTTCACTGTTCTTTGCACATGTCATGTTAATCGGATATAACAAGAAGGCTTGTTAATGTGAAGGTAGATATGGAAGGGCACCATTTACCCAGGGGAAAGATGCTGAAAGATTGTCAGAAGAACAATCTTCCTTCAGAAAAGCAGCTTCATTGTCACAGTAGATTTCGAGAGGTCAGCTTACTTTACACCAGTGGTTCCCAAAATAGGGTTCGGTGCCAAGACAGGGGTACCATATTTTTTTTAGATATTGTGAGACAATTAACTGGATAGGAATTTTTTTTTTTTACTGATTTCACTGATTATATTCGTGTTTAACAAGCTTTGAGCAGATACACTGCTACACAAAGTGTAGTTTTTGTAGCACTATAGGCTACACTCAATTCATGGCTATTAAATGTCCATAAACAGAGAAGAAAAGTAGAGGATGCAAACTGGCTATGGCCAATTCACTTAAAAATGGGGACAGATCATTAGGAATTCTATAAATTCTTTAATTTGAGCTCGTTTCATGATGTATGGAGATAAAGAAAAAAATATGCCAAGAGCTTAACAGCTGATGTCATGTAAGTTAAATATTTACGGAATTTATTCAGCCAAGGCATTTTAATATACTATCAACTCTTTTATCACAAATGTAAAAAGAACCTCAAGAGTGCAAAACATTTGTTTTTCAGACAATTATAGTTTTATCAAAAAATTTGCGCTTCCATACAGTTTTTCCTATGTGATCATTTAAAATGTTTAATGCCCAAAAGGTTGGGAACGCTTTGGATTACTGTTAAATGTGGAGTGGACTGAAATAAGAAAAGTAAGAAGGAGGAACCTCTGGATTACAGAACCTAAATACTGTAATCCAGCAATTTATTCCAGCTGGTAAAGCCTTCATACAGCTACTGTCCTCACTACTATTCTCAAAGGAAGCTGGAGGTCACTCTCCAGCATTTCTACGCCTCTTCTTCACAAACCAAATATATATCCATAGCCTCACCACTGCAGCGACAGGACGCAGGAGGCTGTGCTTAAAGCATTTTGTTTTCCATTACTATATATGGCTGGTGACCAAGTGTATTCTGCGGCTCAAAGTTGAATGCCGATAATAGCTTAATATTATTAATGTTAGCTAGCAAGTAGGAAGATGTTTTTATTGAGTGATATTTGACATTGGTTCTTACTTTGTTGGGTGTAAAAAAAAAAAAGAAACTGCATTATTGTAAAAAATATGCTACTGTAATATAAATGTATGTATTTGACAAATGATTATAAAAAGAAGTGCCTTAAAATGTAACTATTTTTCTTGCACAAACAGCAGAACATTTATGAGACTGTACCATATATATTTGACTTGTAGATTGTATTGTATTAGCATTAAAACGTGAAATAATACGTGCTTAGACTTTGAGCTGTTTTGTGCATCTGCCTATACCATTTATCCATATTTCCCAGTCTAACTGCCACTACATCCTCCATGGGATCCATCCTTCATCCTAAAGCCATCCTGCACAAAAGTCTCTTGTTTCCTGCCACGAGACATTCATGACCTGCCGTAATTTCCAAACATAAGTGTGGGGCCCCGGAGGGATGAGCAGTGTTGGACTTAATTAGTCAAACAAGAAACCAAATATGCCTTGCCAGAGTGCGCACTGTCTGAAATGAGGACTGTTGACATGATTACAAAACGGCATACTTCTCCCTCAGGACACGGATGACCTCTTGTGTGACATAAGAACGAAAAAGTTGAAATTAATATTATATGAAAGATTTAAAGAGGCCGAAGTTCACTCTTGAGGCCACATTCTTTAGTGAATGCTTTTACAACAAAGCTCTGCAGAGTTGTGTTTCTCATGCCTCTCAGCTCTGCCCTGCAGATAGTTTCACTTGACCCTTTAACCATATCATACCACTTGATCATATGTTGAAGAAGCTGGATTTAGAGACGAAACAAACTTAAGAATATATGTTTTTTAAATAGGTTAAGACTGACTGAGTGAGTTAGCAGCAAAAAAAGGGGCAGCACCTGCACAGTGAAGTATGTCAGTAGGAGTGTTGGAAAACCTTTTTGCATATTGATAGTATCTCGATTTGATTGCGTAACAGAATGTGATTTCCAACCACATTTAGAAGTAGCAACAGCTGTGGTCGAAGGGAAACTAGGAATACCCTTAAAGCCTCACAAGGCCCTGCAAAAGCTGAACTCCAAATATGGTGAGGTTCTTTGTAGTAAATGTGCCAGCATTCATCGTATTTATGGAGAATGTGTGCCAGGTTGGATTCTGCATTCAGAAACAGATAATACCACAGCAATCAGCTCAGTAAAAGACTCATTGTAAAAAATTAAAGTACTGAATTATCCCTTCTAGGGTTACACTCTCACTGTTATGTGCCCTAATGGAAAAAGAGTGAGCTCAGGTGGTTTCGTGTTAATCTATGCTGTGGCAGTGTTCTACGCAGACGTCTGTGCACTTCCTGGAAGGTTTGGACCGACTTCCTGCCAGCGCGAGCTCTGTTGCAGCAGCAGCTCACCACAACAGAAGAGAAGCGGCCTGCAGCAGAGAAAGATTTAGAAGTTTACATGCAGGGCTGAACATTCTCCGAGTAGCAATGGTTAAACATGATGATTCGTTTACACTGACATTTGTTTTTTTTGCCCCTCTGCAAGTGAGATGTTTATGACTCAAGTTGTCTATAATTTTCCTATTTGATTGTCATTGAAAACGAAGGCCCAAGTCTATTTTTAAAATGGTTCGCTGGCCACACTGAGACACAAACCAAATGTGTAATTGACAAAATAGACTTGTTTACTTGATACTTAACCTGTCACCTGACACCACAACACAGGAAACACAACTGTCCCTAATCACCAAATTGGTGATTTATCTGGTACATTGTTTATTATAATTACTTATAATCAATCTGATACTGTTCGTATATTATTATATTGTGTATATTATTAATTACAATCTTTCATAGCAGGTTCTCTTTAATAACCCTGCATCACTTCACCTTAAAGGTCACAGATCTACAGATGATACACACACAAGTGGAATATATAACTCTAACTGAACCATTGTCTCACATAGCCTCCTTTTTAAAACTGTGTTGGAAACATCTTTGGGAAAGGTGCTGTCCTGACCCCTTTACCATGGAGCTTGTAACTGCTCACACACAGCTGCAAGTTGAAGCACCTGTTATAGAAGAAGCCTGCAGAGCAACTCTCAACCTTTCAACGACAGGAAGCTCTGCTGTCACTCCAAGGTGTGTGTTCGCACATTCAGTTAGTGACTATAAGAGAAGCGGATGATGACATCTTCACACCCGTTGTGAAAAACTACCTTATTGCTAAATAGATTTTTCTTTACAAAAGAGAAATATTAAAAAAGTATCTTTATGGAGGCACGTGATATCTGATATTGCACATTTGAAGAGACATTTCATATTTCAAAAGGTAAGTGTCATACTTGTGAATCTATCGTTGTCGCATAGTTTTAAAATGTAGAGAAAGAAAAGTGAATAAACTAAAATTAATAATTTTTCTTTAGTTATCATGTGTTACATGACAAGTGAACATAAATCAGACAGGATGTTTAGAGTTTGCAGATTCGTTTAGTCTTTAATGTAATTTAATGTAATGAAAAATAGAGAAAAATGATGTCAAAGCCCGAGTTATGTCCCTATAGCTACACTCACTATATTTTTGTTGCCTGGTTCTAAATTAATGTGTATACAAAAATATTTCATTAGCACTGTTGATAAAAATCACTATGATAAAAGGAACAACGTACAAACAGAAGATGCCTTCTCTTTAAAATAAACATGCAGTTTAATATTAAAGTTAAATGTTCTTTAGACTTGTTTGTAAGTTGAAAGCTGTCACACAAACTGTGAATAAGAGAGACACAATGTAGGTGATGAAGACTAGATTATGAAGTACAAAAAACGAATAAAATGTGAAATGTTGGAATTGGAACAGAGCTGCATCAACATAAAAATCTCATGAAAATAAATATTTGTTTATGGTGTTCATAATGCTTCTTTTTTTTTTTAAAGGTGGGGTTATTATCCTACATGCTTCACTTACAATGTCAACATGTATCAGGTCATTATTCAGACTAACTGAGTTTCTTCATGATACTCTGCAAACAATAACAATCAGTATTTGTTGGCCAAGGCCTTCAGATCATAAAAAAAAGAGGGTAGCCCCTGAATGGAAAATGCTGACTTTGTTTGTGTGACTCTGTGAGTACTGGCCAGAATGCGTAGGAGTGCTGATAATTGAGGAAGAAAACTAGAAAAACTCCTCATAGGTCAAAGTCATCGCTCCTCAGGGTCTCAGTGTGGAGTGTTGGGCTGTTATTGGCGGGTCAGGCCTCTCCAGATTGTTCTCACGGCTCCGAGCCTTTGGGACAGACGGCTGCTGCGATTAGCCCACTGACCCTGTTCCATGAGCGGCCCGCTGGGAGCCAAGTGAGCTTAAGAAAGCCAGCTCATACAGTGCACCAGTGTAAAACAAAATACAGAGCACCCCATGCTGGATTATACAAGATTAGTATTTTTTTGAATTTCGTAGTGCTTGAGGTAGAATTAGAACATGTCCACTCCTGCGATTTGCAATAATGGGAAGTAACAATGTAGCTGTTTGTCACAGTGCTGGATGTGATTTTACTTGCAGGTTTATAGTGTCGAAACAGTGCCTACAGATAAAGCTTTCACATGTGTTAGGCCCTTTGTTTCCAGCCCGGTTCAGCACTAAGTCTCCATTTTGAGGCGAGGCCCTAATCACATCCGATAACAGTATGACAGTTTCGGATTTGTTTTTGTTTTCTGTCCACCGCAACGCAATTTTAGAGCAAACTGTATTCGACATCTATCTTTTAAAATGCATCGCAAACCGTAAACGGTCTTGGATTGGTATGAGAGACATTCCTTAAGTGACATGAAAGCTATCTCAGACGCCGCACAAAAAAAGAAAATACTTTCACACGCCATCAAAAAATGTATAGACATGATTTTATGAACCCTAATGCCCATAATGCTTCAATTAAACCTCTTAATTGCAGAAAAATGGGCTGCAACTGCAGTTCGGACTATTCAGACAGCGACTGGATTGAGAACTTGGATGAAATCTGTGACCACTGCAACTGCGCCATACCCCCCCAGTCATGCAACCCAGTAAGTGTCACTGCACATATTGTATGTACAGGCATGTGTTTGTGTCAGTTCATTATACATTGTAGTGTTTGAATGTGTGTAAGTGAGATTCACGCGAATGGCCTTTGGTTGTTTGTGTGGTTTAATGTGAATGACCCCTTGCACATAAGTTCACTGCAGTTCACTACATGTGAGAGTGTGTGAAAATGTCATAAGGTGCAACAATTCAATTCATGGCGTGTAAATGATGTAAAAATTTCCAAGAAAAATAGAGCAATCTGTTTTTGTGTTTTGTGTCCATAACGGTTTATAACATGCCTGTGAGGGAAGTTCTCTTTTGTGTTTGTGATTAAATGACAGCGTAATCATTACCTCTGTGTTTTTGGTTTCCTCTGCATGAGTAAGATATCCTGTTAGATTAGAAATAAAGTAGAAAGCCACCTGCGTGGCACATTATGTTGAGACATTTTGTCTGGGAGAAAAACCTAAACTGTGATAACATTGGCCTAATAACCTGACATTTATTTGACTTGAATGTGATACTTACTTATTTTTTCTGCCGGATTATTCTTTTGTTCTTTGGAAAGTCTAATATTGTTTTGTTTTTTGATCTCCAGTACACAGACCAGCTTATTCATCACCCATCACAGTATTCACCTCCTACATCTCCTCTACCAGGTGACTAAATACAATAAACTGTTCTACATTTGCAAGTAGTAAAGTGAATACAAATAAAATTGATAAAATATTATTGAATGTGTAAATACATTTAAAAGCTTTTGATTGTATTCCTTTATTCCAAACAACAGTTTGCATTTTATAATTTGCACACCAACATTTTTCTAACAACCCCCCATCTCCCTTATAGTTTAAATATTGTGCCTAAATGCAGGAGCACAAGAAGTTAACATTTCCTTTCTTCCTTTACAAAAATCTAAATTCTGAACCTCTTTGTATAAGTTATTTATGGATTAAATTACATGTATAACTAAGCATAAATGGAGTTTAGCTAATTTGCTGCCAATGTGGCTTCACCTCGCTCCGTTTCCCATATGTTCCTCCTTTTTTTCCAGCCCACTTTACCTTTAGCCACATAAACAATAATGGGCTACCGATACACATACTGTAAGCTCTATCCAGAAGACTAAGCTTTACCACTGTCCCCACTCACCATCGCCTTCGAGCCTTTAAAAAGCAGCCAATTGCCAAAATATAAATATCAAAACTACTAAAGCCTTTAATATATTCTAATAGTACGTTTTGGGAGTGAAATCTGTGGCTAATGTGTTTCACCTATATTTCATTCTTTCAAAAATGTACAAACCTCCTTGCAGACAACCTTGTGCTGGCCATATACAGTTATGAACCCAACCATGATGGAGACCTGGGCTTTCAGAAGGGAGACAAACTCAAGATCATCAACAAGTAAGCTGCTCATTACCATAAAGTGAAGATAGGGAAATATATCTTAGAATATTTAGGCCCAAGACAACAATTGATAGACTATCGACTCACCTCAACGTAACCTAAAGCTTCCTTTACATTTTAGGCCTACAGAATATATACATATAGGCCTACAGGGAATAAGGGAACATGTTGGTTTGGTTAGTGGAATTTTCAAATAAAAACATGGCTTTATTAATGTGAAAATCTCCCAAAAATACTCTAAAATGTAATTTAACTTTTGAAATACATAAAATATGTGTTCATTTTGTTTGTGTGATTTTAACACTCAGAAAATACAATACAGTGTTTGGTTGGAAAAAGGCAAAAATAAATATAAAAAATAGAGGTTTTAGGGAGAACTATTCCTTTTTTTGAAATGTCAAGTTTAAGAACCTATACAGTGTGGGGAATTTTGTTGAATTGAACATCTTCATTGTAAAACAAGACATTCCCACGCCTAATGTGACATGCGGTTCATTTGATGCACTGATCATTACCAGTGCAGAGAACCCCTTTTTCCGTGAGGGGCTAACTGAAACTGCTTTCTGAATATGTACTCCGTCTCTCAGAAAGTCTAAACGGCTGTATTTCATTTGTAAAAGTCACTCTTTTGCCCTCAGGGAAGATCCAGAGTGGTATTTGGCGGAGTCTCTTACCACAGGCCAGCAGGGCTACATCCCATACAACTTTGTTGCGATGACCACCATGGAGACAGAATCGTACGTCACACAGGAAACATAATCATACATCTCTCAACGCCATGTCACTCAACCTCAACACCACCTCATATAATGTGTCCCTGAGGAAAGGGAAGTGGTTTGCTCGTGTGAAGCATATCGTGTATTTGTGTTGCAGGTGGTTCTTTAAGAACATTTCGAGAAACGAAGCCACGCGGCTCCTCCTCTCTCCCGGGAATACACTGGGCTCCTTCTTGATTCGAGAGAGTGAGACAACCCAAGGTGATATTTTTGTCATCATGTCATTGACTCAAAAGGCAGTTTCTCAGCAGCATATTTGGAGTATGGCCTTTCATTGTTATTTGCTTAAAGGTGCTATTGGTAGAATATTAAGACTTTGATATATTTCTTTACAATAATACAACACACAAAAGGTGTGGTTTTCCCCATGTTACTTTGTCTTGTTATGACTGGCAGATTACCCATTTCCCACAACTCCCTTCCTGCTTCCAAACTCGTTTAACATGTTTGATTTCAGTTTTGCTTTACCAGTCTGAAATGCAAACACTACTAGATGTGTCATAAATCAATATAGTGTAATGTAAAGAAGTGAAAGAAAAATGTTTCTTTCACCAATACACTTAAACTTCAATCGATTTGTGATGTTCCGATATCTTTAGTTGAAAACACCTCGATTCCATTATGTTTCTTCTTTGTTCCAGGCTCATTCTCCTTATCAATCAGGGACTTGGACCACAACACTGGGGAAGTAGTCAAGCACTACAGAATCCGCAACATGGACAATGGTGGCTTCTACATCACAGCCAAGATATCCTTTAGCTCGCTGAAGGAGATGGTCCAGCATCACTCACGTGCGTGCAGCCTGTTGAAATGACTAACAAGATCGCTGTGGGGTCTTTATCTAAATGATTCTAAACCTGTGTGGTCTCTGTATCATTCAGGTGAGGCAGAGGGGTTGTGCACAAAGCTGGTGAAGCCGTGTCAGTCGAGGGCACCACAGAAGCCCTGGTGGCAGGATGAGTGGGAGATTCCCAGAGAGTCCCTGAAGCTGGAGCAAAAGCTGGGAGCAGGACAGTTTGGCGAAGTCTGGATGGGTAAGGGACAGAGAAGACCCTATGGGGGAAATGATTGATCCAATTAAATTATTTAAGTGTCATTTTTTTCTATTTTGTACATAATGGTTTGCACAATTTTGCACAGATCCATCACATGTACAGAGCCCTGTTATCAAGTTGTGGGCACCTAAAGCCTTTAGCCTGGGTTTTTCCACAGCGTATGCAGAACAGTTTCCTAAACACAGTCTTAATTGTAGGCTTGTATGAGCTGGTTCACTGAAGAATGATGAGGTATTATCCCCGTTATGCAACAGCACTCAAACAACATCAATCTAAATTTGCAAAGAGCTCATGAATTGGATGAATGGTCTCTTAACAATTCTTGCATAAACGCAATTGTTGAGTATTAAGTCAGAAAATGTGCTGATCACAAGGGTATAAGTTTTAATCATCTGTGCCACAATGTCCTTATTATTCAATTGAAGGGGTAATTCCCTTCTCTTTTCCATCCTCAATTGCCAGCTCAATTCAACATGCCAAACAAACCCTTGTATTGGAGATAAACATTGCCAACCATGGAACTTGTCCTGATTACACAGCCACTCTCTATTTACGATATCTTCTTGCATGTAGTCTGGGCACTGTATTTGTTTCTCTATTCACGTCCAAAGATTGGGGACTTTCAAGGACATGCTTAAATAATGGGAGTGGTTTTCATTTGCTATGAAAGTTTTATTTCATTTTCATTTTGTTTCCAATGCTACGCTTCATGCATGGTTTGAGATGCTTAGCATTTCATGAGTGTGGCTGTGGGTTTGAGTGACATGTTTTAATGTAGCAGATCTGGAATGAAGTCATTTTTGCATGAAGGTCATGAGGAACTATTGTCAGTATGTCATAACAACTGTATTTATCACCGCATTCATCCCTTAAGTTTCATTAAGTTTCATTCTAGTACCAAAATTAGGTCCACATTTTTGATCGTGAGTGAATTCACTCACCAACTATTAGTTGGATAAACATTAATGCTACAAACATGCATGTTCCTAAGAGACTGAATGCCGATAAGTTAAGGTTTTTCAGTTGGCGCCATGAGAAGAACATTATTTTAATTACTTCAAATTGAGCAAATGCATTTTAATGCGTTTGCTAGCCAACAAAAATTGTGGAAAACATTATACCTGCTTAACATTAGCATGTTAACATTGTGATAACATTGTGATACTGCAGTCTCTTTTACTTGTTTTAAACAATGCCCTCAACCACTGATGTCCAAATGTATATTTTCAGGTGTGTACAATAATGACAGGAGGGTGGCAATTAAGAACCTGAAGATAGGCACAATGACGGTGGAAGCCTTCCTGGCAGAGGCCAACATGATGAAGAACTTGCAGCATCCACGTCTCGTCCGCCTCTTCGCCGTTGTTACGCAAGAGCCAATCTATATTGTCACGGAGTACATGGAGAATGGTGGGTAGAAACAAGAGGAAACTCCAGTTATCTCTTATAGCATGAAAAGAAAAGGAGAACCATGGTCCCAGGGTATTTCCATCATCCTCAATTGAAGCTAAATTAAAAAGAGATTCTTCTTTAATCATACCAGCTTCTTTTCAATTCACTTAGTCAGCTGGAGTATGTCTAAGCCTGTCTGAAACGATCATTCCCTTAATCTCAGGCCCTGTTGCCCAAAAACCAAAGGCGGTGTCATAAGCATAATGTCTGGGCCTGGGGAAAAAATAAATTATAGGCAGCGGCGTAGACGTTCAGGATCAAACATGTTGATCTGGAATTAGAAAGATGGCTGTTAGAGCACTTGCTTTAACAAAAGACTGGGCTGCCCAAAGGGTTTCATCCTTTTCATTAGTCATCGTATTTGCAGAATTCAGTGACTCTGTTGAATTAGCTTTTGAACACACAGCTGCCTTCCTATGTTTGATAAAAGATGTAAACATTACTGAAATAATACTGTATAATCACAACCCGTGCATGGACATGAATGCAGCTGTGAGAGCAAACCTAAATAAGGGAGATCGGTCATGAGCTCTTGCCTCCCAAAGCATGCTGCTCTGCTGAAGTGGCCTGGCTTCTGATAGGCTATTTTCAGCTTCTCCTCGCAACGCTCCTGTATTCGCTGCACTGTGCTAAAATGTCTCAAAGCAAACATGAACTTTCACTTATTTTCCGGGCCCCTCCAGTCAGGTTACTGGTGTTTACTCACGAAAGGGAAGTCCCAGTCTCCTCGCCCATCTGAGACAAGAGGGTGTTAAAATAGGAGAGGGTGATTCATCAGGTTATTGTTCACAAAGACCTCTTGAGGATACTTGGCTACTTTCCAGAGTCTGCATTACGCACATTGCATCCACAGACACTCACAAGCACATTGAACCACAAACAAAATAAATAAAAAGGGGTAATCGTAACAGATGCAAACAACTTTCCATATTACATGCCCTATGCCCTGTAATAGTTTATCACGCACAAGTGTAGCAGTCATTTGTAAGTCATGCAGTATCTTTAATCTCAAAAAAGATATTTAATTCTCCTGCACTGGGAGGAACAACAACAATATGCATAGAGAGATGCTGTCACAAACACAGCTTTAGCCTTGCAGCGGAATTGAATGGAGTGCCTTTGTATGGTCTTGTATGAGTGGCCTGTAAACCAACAGCAGTGGCTCTACATGAGGCTGCCTCTTTGTCTGGGATCCACGTGTGGACAGGACACAATTGTCGCCTCTGTGTTCAAGAGAAAGGATGGCTCCTAGTTCCCGTCTTTTCAGTTTTTATTATGGAAGACAACAAAGATGGAAAAAAACAGGCGTGTCAACCCGGCTCCCTTTTGTGACCTTGACAAAAAGCGTTCCTCCAGACTTCAAAAGCTGTCTTCCTGACTTTAAGCAGAGGAGCAAAGGCCTCCTCTTTCCTGGCACAGTCATTCCTCTTATTTCCTTTGGTTTGACTTGGTTGGCTTGTGTGCAGAGTTATTGTTCTGTGCTTATCAAACTCAACACAAAGTCTGCTGTCAGAAACTATATACATCAACTTGACTGATGTTTGTGCACTTCCTCAAAGTGTTATGTCCCCTGTTTTAAACTGCTATTCTGGTCCAACTGTCTATTTATGCCCATGAGCAACCATGAGGTTTTTTTACCAAGGAAAATGTAATCTTCTGGAACAAACTTGGCTTTACTTTTGTTGTCCAATTCAATTAAAGCTTGTTCTGTACTATTCAGCATGCACTTGTGGTTGTAACCTACTTTATAGATATATTGCAGAAATAGGTCGCTAGAGTCCATCTGTTTAGGCTGACATGATTTTTTGTTACAAAATGTTTTTTGTTCAGCAAAACGTGCTTGTCTGAAAAGATACAACTTAAATGTCATTTTTACAGGAAGCCTAGTGGATTACTTGAAAACCACAGAGGGAGGCAGTTTGCCAGTGAACACTCTGATAGACATGGCGGCTCAGGCAAGACAACTCTCTTTTTTACTGTCAATGAATCTGTGCTTTTATCTACATTCTCCATTTACCATATTCTGTTTCGTTTATTCTTTCACAGCCTATTCTCTCAGCATGATCCTCATAGACAGGAAACTGACCACTGTTGTAATGAGACTTACACTCAACGCTGTATGACAGAGCAGGGTGTGTGTGTGTGAGCAGAGGTGCATGTGGTCTAGACATGTTGTCACAAATAAAACTGGTTACAACCAAAGAACCAGAATAGGGGAGAGATTCACCTTTTTATTGACCCATGTGAAAGTTCTCGTTGTGATTTTCAACCTGACAAAAGACAAATCTGGTCAGTTACTCCAGATGTTTAAACAAGGATTAACACAGACTAAAAGTTTAAGGGGTATAACAACATTTTGGGAGTACACTTTGTGCAGAGGGCTCCAGTAGAATAGGATACCGTTCTCATATCTCTCTGTTAAATATGAAGCTACAGCCAGGAGACAGTTATCTTAGCCTAGCACACAATCTGCCTACCAGCTCATCAACAGCTCACTTATCAACATCTTATATCTGGTTTAAAAAGCTTTCTACTATTGGACAGCGCCAGCCGTTTGGCCATGGTTCCAATCTTTAAGCTAGGCTAGGTTTAGCTAAGCTACTGGTTCTAGCTTAACTTTTAGCCTACAGATAAGAACGGTATCAATGTTCTTATCCAGCACACAGCAACATGAAAGGATATGAAAAACATATAGCAATGTTATCATTCCTGCATCTACTTCTTGTTAGATGCTAATAAAGGAACTTAGTGGGTGTGGGAAACCCATGCCACCGGAAGACAGAGTTATCTTTCAAAGTCTAACAAGAGATTCTTCATTTGAGAATAGTTTCATACAGAGCTTTGTGGTAAAAGATGCATTCTAGCGAGTCGTCATGCTCTGATAGCATTTGTGGTAAAAGCCCTAGCAAGTAACTCTAAAATTAAAGTGATGAATGACCTTGCTCAGCCACAGTGGCCCATTGGACCCTCTGTCCACATACTTAAACCTTGACTAAAATGTGCATACATGAATGGAATCAGAAGAGTTCTAGATTGTACTGAAATATCAGCTATAGGAGAGTAAAGCAGATACCTATAATTTACTGAATTCAAAGTAATGCTTTAAAGTTTGAGATTGAATCATACCACAATCAAATGGAGAGTGAAGAGGCGTTAAGTTGCCTGAATTGGAAGTCATGACGACGGTAGAAGTTTATGAAATACACAAACATACGTACATCTCACGTTTCTGACAAGCCCTCCGGGGCTAATAGCACCTATGTGATACATTCTTGTGTCTGACATATACACCACTGACCCAGCAAAATGTAGAGAGTTAGAAACATTTACACAAACACACAAATGACACAGATGCTTATTAACTGTGGGTTGTGAATTCTGTGGAAATCTTAATAAGATAACATAAATTGCTTTGTGCGGTAGTTTCAAGTTGCATCATAGGTCTGCTTATGTAGAAATGACTAATGATTGAATCAGAAACAGTCACTGGAATATTCAGCCAGTCTGTAGTAAGGTGAAGGCAAGACTGCAGCTTTTAGTATCAGGAAGTAGAGCGGTCACAGCTGGATGTACCTGGGTGGAGTACAGAGGTAAAGGGTATAAGGAACTGATCTGGGGAAGTGGGAAACTCCCTGCTTTGGGAGTGAACCAAAGCTTTCCATCTGTCCAACACACACAAATATTACACAATACTAAACCATACACAAGTCACTTACACTCACACTAATTTCATGCTTGAACACACAGTGATAGGACTTGTCTGATGATGTGCTGCCTCCTGCAGGTGGCGGATGGCATGGCTTTCATTGAGCAGAAGAATTACATTCATCGAGATGTGAGAGCAGCCAATATTCTGGTGTCCTGTGAGCTCATTTGTAAGATTGCTGACTTCGGACTGGCAAGGCTGATTGAGGACAATGAATACACAGCAAGAGAAGGTAACACATCCTCGGACAAATCACCCATGTTTGTCTCGAAGTCAAAACAAAAATGTAATTATGATATAAATCTGTACAGAAGATAAGGTTTCTTGCTGTGTTCATAGGTGCAAAGTTCCCCATCAAATGGACGGCTCCAGAGGCTATCAACTATGGCACCTTTTCCATAAAGTCTGATGTGTGGTCATTTGGGATCCTCCTCACAGAAATAGTGACATATGGACGCATACCCTACCCTGGTAAATACTCATTAATTCTCATACTAGTCCTACCCAAATTCCTTTCTTAAAACACCTAGGTAAAAGTATAACATTTTTGAGACCATTGACATTTTAACTGTTTTTCAGGTATGTCCAACCCAGAAGTAATCCAGAACCTGGACCGGGGCTACAGAATGCCGAGGCCAGAAAACTGTCCAGAGGGGCTTTTTAACGTCATGTGTCTTTGCTGGGGGGAAAACCCAGAGGACAGGCCCACCTTCGAGTACCTGAGGAGCGTTCTGGAGGATTTCTTCACGGCCACAGAGAGGCAGTACCAGGAGTAGCTTTCAAGAAGCAGAAAGACATACAGACTTACAATAAATGTACTCAAACTAAAGGCATTGCTCGTGAAGATGGATGCTGGATTTTGTTTTATTTGTCTTTAAACAGTAGGCTACATGAGTATTTTGCTTCTACATTAATTGTATTTTATAGTGGCCTTTTGTGGAACTATAAACCAGGAAACTCTTGCAACAGCTGGAGAGGGAAGTGATCAGCATGCTGCTTGAACAGACATGGGAACTGTAGCTGAGAAAGTAGCAGCTCTCCTGGTGCTCATTATTAAAATGTAAATACCCTCAAAGTACTCAGCTATGTTTTACCTCGAAACATTTATATATTTGTTCCTACTGGTTTTACTTACAGATAAAAGCTTAACATGGATGTTGTTTTACCGCTACTTAAAATACAGCAGAACCGATCACAGCCCATTTCACCAATGATCCCCCATCAGATTAAACTTGGTATGTTTCATACGTAAAAATAATCAAATGTTTTATTGATGCTTTTATGACTATAAATACATGTAATTAATAATAAAAAATATGTGCTTTCTGGACACTGTAGTTTTAATCGCGGGTGCTGAAATTATAAAAAAAAAGTTTTCAGACACTAACTGTTAGTGTAGGCTATGTGATCATGGACAGTATTTCTATAATGTAATGAGGTGTGAACAAATTAAAGTTGGTTCAGCTGCATTACTCCATTAGGAAAACTATTAACTTTACTTATAGGCCTATGTTTGCTGTTAAATAAACTTTTATGGGAAAAAACTGCCATCGTCCTTATCACATTTGTCAAAAATATAAAGGTTGTTGCCTTGGGTTTTGAAGAATATACAGCACATTTTCCCATAATAATGCAATGATGTACTCAATGACAAATCTGCAAAGGGGTTCAAAACTACAAATACGTCACAGAGTGGGACGGGCTATAACTCTATCGCCCCCTGTTGAAGGTAGCTATCATTACCTCCCATTGATTCGCCTTGATACAAACTATCCGCCTCTCGTCGTTGTTGTATCTTGCGTTGTGCGGGGAAAGCCAAGAAAAGGCAGTAAAATGGCGCTTAGTTCTCAAGGAACAAAGAAAAAAGTTTGCTACTACTATGACGGTGAGTACTGTTGTCCTTGTACACTACAAACCGTTCGTGCGTATGTGTGAAATCCTGCATTTCGTGCCAACAAAGGTTGTAGTTTATTTATTCAGCCTCTTGTGCTAACCTGGCACGTTAGCTAAGCTAGCTAGCTTGAGTCGCAGGCGGCTCTCATCATCTCAGTGTAACGCAGAGCTGCTAAGTCCACAGACAGTATTTATGCCCTAATAGTATATCCGCGGTTCCAATTGATGCGTTAGTTTCGAGTAAAACACACTTGCATGCATTTATCCACCAAATAGCAGAATTTAAAACCAAATTAGTAGCCGTTACTAGCTACACAGCTAACAATGGGTAAATGAGTACTTCATTGTCGCCTCAATTAACGCCAGCACCAAGCTAGCCTTACAACGGCTCATCGTGCTTCCCCCAAATACCCGGTAGTTAGCATTATATACTGTTTTGGTCTCGATTTATTGATCCGTGTAATATGGCGCAACCTTGGAAATGTAGCTGGGTACTTAGTTTACTTTCATAGACCCGATTTTACTCCAGGATGTAGTTTATAGAGTTCTTTTGCAGGATCCCAAATACATTTTTGTTGAAATCATCGACGATCTTTTCAGAGCCCAGACCAGGAAGTTGTAGGACCTACTGTTTTTTTACTTTTTACTTTGTGTTTACATTTGTTGAACGTTTACATTTGAAATAGAACCAAAAAAATCCAACATGTTGTGTTTATTATTTTTATATTTCAGGTGATGTTGGAAACTACTACTACGGACAGGGGCACCCCATGAAGCCCCACCGAATCCGCATGACTCACAACTTGTTGCTCAACTATGGACTCTACAGAAAGATGGAGATCTATGTATGTTAAAAGTAACATTTTAAATTAATCAGCCACACCAACTTGCCTTATGTGTCTCAGGAACTAAGTTGTCCTCTGTGTTTCAGCGTCCACACAAAGCCAGCGGAGAAGAGATGACCAAGTATCACAGTGATGATTACATCAAGTTCCTGCGTTCAATTCGACCGGACAACATGTCAGAATACAGCAAACAAATGCAGAGATGTGAGTTTAATCACAGATGTCCTTTGCATCAGTAAAGACATTGTCTTTGTGCTCATCAAACTAACTGCATACATTCTGAAATGAGAAATAGCAATAATGTGTTTATTTATCTGCTGCTGATTTGCAGTTAATGTGGGAGAGGACTGTCCAGTTTTTGATGGGTTATTCGAGTTCTGCCAGCTCTCAGGAGGGGGCTCTGTTGGTACGTTTTTTTGTTTGTAAATTCAGCTGGAACAATATGCTATGTTAAACTATTTTCATGCCATAGTTCCCCCATTAATCTGTCAAATTCAGTATTGGCAGGTTGTTAACTCTTCTGTTCTCCAGCTGGTGCGGTGAAGTTGAACAAACAGCAGACGGACATTGCCATCAACTGGGCTGGAGGCCTGCATCACGCCAAGAAGTCTGAGGCCTCCGGGTTTTGCTACGTCAACGACATTGTTCTGGCAATTCTTGAGTTACTGAAGTGAGTACAAAAGACCTATCATAGTCATTCAAGTACTGGTTTGCTTTTGCATAAGGGGATATAATTGTGATATTTTTGGGAAAACAAGTACTGTTTAAGGTCTAGTTGTTCCCCTAATCAAGCACATGTGTTTTCAGAAAGCCTTATAAATGTGCAAATTGACAATAGTCTGCAAGATGTTTTTTCTTAGGCTAAATCCAAAGTTTCATCACCTAACGGGTGTGTTTGCTCTTTTCAGATACCACCAGAGAGTTCTGTACATCGACATTGACATCCATCATGGAGACGGTGTGGAGGAGGCTTTCTACACCACAGACCGTGTCATGACGGTGTCCTTCCACAAGTACGGAGAGTACTTCCCTGGCACAGGCGACCTGAGGGTAAGCTTTGAAATATGTTTTACAGATTGGAGTCACATTGTCATAGTTATAAGGTTAGCTAACATCTTTCTTGTTCTCTGCAGGACATCGGTGCTGGTAAGGGTAAATATTACGCTGTGAATTACCCACTGAGGGATGGGATTGACGATGAGTCTTATGAAGCCATATTCAAACCTGTAAGTAAACGAAGACTTGACTTTGATGTTTGGGTAGTTGTGATCTCTCTGATGGAAAGAAGGATTTTAAGAGTGGATGTTGTTGTTTGTTCAGATCATGGCCAAGGTGATGGAGATGTACCAACCCAGCGCAGTGGTTCTGCAGTGTGGAGCTGATTCTCTGTCAGGAGACAGGCTCGGTTGCTTTAACCTCACTATTAAAGGTAAATTAACAAAACGTCCCTTTTTCTTTAGAGGAACAACTGTCTGCAATGCCTTGGCTACAGTCTATCTGACAAGCCAAATAATCTTCATTTTTTTTCCTTCTGTGTTCTCAGGCCATGCAAAGTGTGTGGAGTACATGAAGAGCTTCAACCTGCCACTGCTCATGCTGGGAGGAGGAGGCTACACCATCCGTAACGTGGCACGCTGCTGGACTTATGAGACGGCTGTGGCCCTGGATACCTCCATCCCCAACGGTGAGTCTTTTTATGCCCTTTAGAGTCAAATTCTGTGGTGTGGTGGTAAACAAAACATTTTAGAATGTTTCAGAAATAATTGAATCTATTAATAAGTCTGTCAGATCCATTGATTAAACTGCAGTTGCAATAGTTTCCCAGCAAGTGAAAAGAGAGATATAGACTTGAGTATCCTTATACAAACAATCAATTAACTTCTTGATTATTATCTAATGAGCAAACATTTTTACATTTCTCAGAGCTCCCATACAACGACTACTTTGAGTACTTTGGACCAGACTTCAAGCTGCACATCAGCCCCTCCAACATGACCAACCAGAACACCAATGACTACCTGGAGAAGATCAAGTAAGTGCATCAAATTGGATTTATGTGTATTTTCGCAATCACATTTCAAATCACACGTTAGTAACAAAATGTAGAAATTTTTGCTACTTTCGAAAGTGTTGAAATTGTACTTTTAAATAGCGGTTTCAACCCTGTAAATGTAAGAATTTGGCCATATGTTGCCGTTGGGTACAGGTTTTTATCTCCGGCCCTTTAGTGTTCAGTATCTTCAACCTGCATTCTGTTCTACAGGCAGCGCTTGTTTGAGAACTTGCGCATGCTGCCCCACGCCCCGGGGGTCCAGATGCAGGCCATCCCCGAGGACGCTGTGCAGGAGGACAGTGGAGACGAGGAGGAGGATGACCCCAACAAACGTATCTCGAGTAAGAACCTCTTCCGTAGACATAACTTTCTTACATATTTATCTATTTCAAACTAGTGTTCCATGTTTTAATTGAACCCTATGCTCTGTTAACTTCAGTCCGTGCTCACGATAAGAGGATAGCGTGTGAGGAGGAGTTCTCTGATTCTGAGGATGAAGGCGAAGGAGGCCGCAGAAACGCAGCCAGCTTCAAGAAAGCCAAGCGAGCCAAGACTGAAGGAGAGAAGGAGGGAGAAGAAAAGGAGAAGAAGACTGAGGAGGAAACGAAAGGTATACATACAAAAATATATGTATATTATTTTTATCTCATTGGTGGTTTTGTTGTGATTGCTAAAAATGTGTTTGTTTTCTTTTACAGAAGTCAAAGAAGAAGAGAAGGCACCAGAGGAGGAGAAAATGGACACATCAAAGTAAGAAAACACTTCACACACATATTGACCGTACTTTACAGGAAGTGGTCATTGCGTGGTGCTAATCATTTCCTCTGTCTTGGTCGTTCAGGCCGAAGGAAGAGTCCAAGACGCCTTGAAGTCCTCGACAGCTAATGGTGCCAATTCGGTTGATAAGAACAAGCTTTGTTTGGATAAATCATCTTTCCAGGCTGCTGCTGTGGAAATCGGTGAAGAAATATACCTTTGTAATGAGACCCTTCTTCCTCAAAATGGGATAGGGATCTTAATATTTTCTAGGACACCTTTTCAACCTTACCTGTTTATGGACCGAGGTCAAACTGCGTGTTTTTGAGTATTGTTTTTGTATTCTTTATCATTTATTTTTTATTCTATGACACCTACTTTTCCCTTGTAATGCAACTGTGTAAAGATGGCTAGTACATGTATGCTTTTATATATCTTAACGATTTATTTAAATCATAGATATTTTGGCTACTGTTTTGTCTTTCAGTCCCAATTGTCATGTGTCTTTGAAAATGTAGTTGAAGCATGTTTATACAATAGATCCTTTTCTGTAATACATTTGTCACTGGCCTTGCCTGCTGAAGTCACTGAGATTGGTTAAAAGGGTTGTGAACACCTGATAACCTTTTCATATGGCACAGTGAAGGTCAGTTACACTCTTATTTTAGTATGTGTCCTTCACACATTGACATCTTCAAATCCCTGGGACTCCCGCCACACTATTGATAATGTTTTGAGTCCTGTCACGTGATGTCAGGGCTTAAATTCCACATGAATTTGGACTTGAATATCCAGCGTAAAGTACTTAAATGGGAAGAAAGACAAATGCCAGAATTCATTTGTTGTATATATTTGTATTCTGAAATCTGACAGACCATGTGTGAAAACACACTTTTAACACCAATAAAAAAAACTACCCTTAAACATTATGTACCTTTTTGTTGTTAATACAAATGTTAAACTGGCAGAATAATACACAAAACTACATTTTATAAAAAACATTTTAATGTCAACAAACGGGAGACATCGCAACACCCAAATCTGATAACTTAAAACCATCCAACAGCAGTATTTAATCACAGGGAAATATAATGCCTTTGCTTTTTCAGACATTTAATCTGTAACAGACACAGTAACTTCACAAAGTGTTTCATTTGATCCAGGTAAGCCAGGCAGTTAGCCCATGTAATTAGGCGTAGGAGCTTCAGAGCCATGCGCTCTGATCCACCGCGACTTCTTCCAACAGCTCGTCCTGCTCTGCCGGCTCCTCAGGCTCCGCCTCAGCCTCGCTCACTGGGTCGGGTGCTTTAGGAAGCGGTGGATAGTCCACAGGTCTCTGGATACGCACCTACAACATAACAAACATTTAGTTTAAGATAAGGTAAAACATCAATATCATTAGCAAAGGTAACTAGAAAATGACTTCTAAAATACAGACTGATCTTTGGTACTAGTGCTAAGTGTCAATTTCAAAGTGTGTCATTAGCCTCTCTTTTGAATAGCAATTAATCAATTTTAAACCACATATATACTCGACTTGTTTAAACATTTTAAATCGCTAAGCACAAATCTGCCTGCATATCGTAATGGCAGGGCCGGTTAACATGTAAGTCCAAACTACAACATAGTGTCTCTTGGACTGAAAAAAGTTAATTTACATTATTTTGAATAATGTCATTGCAATTTTATAAAGATCTTTTTTTCTAATATGCATTTGTGACAACACAGGTGTGTCCAATGATGGTAATAAACTGAGCCATTGTTGTGATCTGTGCTTTTGGAGTTTATTTCCAGCCACTGATCCAACCATGTGATGTGCACTGAGACCACATGAGAAGAGGACAGTTACCACCCGCTCTGTCAGGTTTGCCTTGTCAGCAGGGCCACTATCTTCCATTTGTCTGTATTAAACTCAACGTCACAGTGCTATTTGTGGATAGAGTGAAACCAGGCCAGGTCACTTTTATAACATTCACTTCATTTAATGCTTTTCCATTGCTGCTGTGTTAGTAGGGACTTTATTTGAGGTATTAAAGTTAAATTATTAGTTTGTTGTTACCTCCACACAGGGAGTTATGTTTTCAGGTTGTTTTGTCACGATTATTACAGAAAAATGACTCCATATGTTCATGAACCTTAATAGAATGGTTTAACATGGGCCAGTGAAGAATGAAAGTTGATTTGAATCACAGAGTACATAGACTTCTTTATATACAGTCTACGGTAGAGACACATAATGTTTTACTAATGGCAACAGCCTTTATAGAGTTCTGGCCCTTCTAGTTTTCAAATATATTCATGTTTAACCTCCATCATTCTTTTAAAAGTATTTGTAGAAATTAAATTGATTTGTTTGCACTTTGGAAAGAGGTAAACATCACAGCCGCATCTACATTAAGGTTAACAAAATGTATATAAAAAATCAAAGGTCTGCCTAATCATCTGGATGTTGTGATATGGCATGGTTTTAAAAGGCTGTATTACATTACACAAGTGATGTAATTCTTTGAACACACCAGACTGTTGTGTAGCTCTTCAACGAATTGCCTTTACTCGCTTTGTCATTATATTCACCTTACTGAGGATCATTTATCCAAAATGTCATTGTGTTAATATTTAGTGAAACCATAATTGATTAACCCTACAATATCATTTTTATATTGAGGTATTGGCTGAACGATAACATAATATGTTATTATCTTCATATGTAGGTCCAACACTGATCAGACAGCAGCTCACCCTCCTGGCCTGGGTCGGCCTCCTCCTGCACGGACACAGGTAGAGGAATGAAGTGCAGGCAGCGAAGCAGCGGAAGGAAAACACTGTTTCCACCACGGACATTAAGATGAGAGGAACCCACAGGATGATTGTTGTCCCCTGGTTGACAAAAGAAAGATGATTTTCAGGCATTTCAAGAAAATATAAAAAATACTGATGGATGAATATTAACATTCAACTTACATAGACACGTGTGGGGTCGAAGGGGCATTCGTATGTGACGCTGGAAGAGCCAAGACCAGATTCAGAAAACGTGCAGTGTGTGAGCAGACCCCATCCTCTGTTGCTAATGGCTTTTGCCATAGAAACTAATAAGGCTATAGAGGAGGCGACCGCCAGAAGGCCGGCCAGGAAGCTCAACACCAACAAGACCCACTGCTGCAAAGAGAAGGTACAAGAAAGTAAAAGCGCACCTCGTAGAAAGACAATTATACACAGGAGATAACAGGCTTTTCAATTAAATGTAAACGGAAGGCTCTAGGACCCTGGAATACAATCCACAGCAAATACGGGAAAGACAGGAAATATTTAACTATACTCTATATTCGCATGGACCTGAATGTTAGCTATTTAAATAATAAGATATAATCTTGCATGTTACACACATGCATTCCCTCAGAAACAGAGGACAAGTTCTAACAAGAGCCAGCAAATGACACATGAGTGCTGAATGGAGCGAGGGAGAAGCAGTGGCAGAGAGAGGGGAAGAGCATTTACCAGGATCCTGTTTCTCTTGTTTTTGGACAGGACAATGGCAGTTATTCCAACAATAATTCCCTATGGGGTCACAAGAGAAAAAAAGCAAAGAGAATTCATAAAATATATACAGATTAAATATGAGGCTTCAAGCAGCATTTTAGTCAATGTTTTTCTAGTCTGTTGAGGAAAAATTATTTTAAAACCACTGTTCACTGGAAATTATCAATTGGATTTCAAGTTTTTCATATACATAGTGAATTTTTGCCCCACTTACAACCAGGCCTGCCACAATGGCGATGACATTAGAGATGGCGTAGACCATGGTCCGGGCCTGAGAGTGCACGTTGATGTGTCTGAGCACAGCGCCGTGCACCAGCGCTCCAAGAAGAAAGTTGACGTGGCCCACCAGCACCAGCCCCAACCCCATCTTCATCAGGGCTTTGTTATCCTTCAGGTTGGCACAGCATACTCCTACAGGAAGTAGAAATAAGATTTGACTTGGGCTGCAACCCATCATTATTTCCATTATCGATTATCCTGCCAAAGAGAAAATAGTGAAAAAGGCCCTTCCCTGTTTCTCAAAGTCTAAGGTGATGTCTTTAAATGTTTTGACAGTACAACCAGGGCCGTCCCTTCCTACAGGCCGATCATGCAGGCTGCATGGGGCCTCGGCTTATGAGCTCGGCTTGTGCGCAGTTCTCCGCGCATCAGCTGCAATTAACGACATGAAAAAGGTAATCTCTGCATAGCAGGCTGATGGAGATGCAGTTATTTCCAGCATTCTTTATTTGCCATTCATTCAAGTATGTTATGCCTTTTATCTGCTAATTTACAGGAGGGAGAGTGATAAACGGTATGTCTGGTTGGCTTCATAGGTTGGCTAACATAACAGTTGAAGTTTACAGCCGAAAAAACATGGAGCATTTTTTCCCCTTTTATTCATTTTTATGTCAATTTGCACATTTCATGGTGATGCTCAGCCTCTCCCCTTAACTTCTAACGGCCCGTCCACACTACAGCTTCAAAAAAAGCTTGGCGGCGGGCGTGTCTGAAGCTCGACCAACAACCAATCACATGAATCTCCCGCCCCTGACACACAAGCAGCGGCTTCGATAGCTTCAAAAACGGTTTCCAACGCGTCTGCCCATTCACTTTGAATGGGGTGACGTCACGTTGCCTCGCTTTTCGCCGAACTGAATTTTGGGTAGCAGAGCGGAGCTTTCTTGGCGTTTCAGGCTGCAAAAGTTGAGCAATGTTCAACTTTTGAAGCTTCTGAAGCTTTCGGTGGAAGCGTCAGCCAATCAAATCATATGCTAGTACAAGCTCTAGCCAATCAAACCGCTGCTTGTGTGTCAGGGGCGGGAGATTCATGTGATTGTTGACGGGCCGTAACAGTCATCATCATGTCAACCACAACACAGAGAAATACTGATAGAAATGTGTGTGTAGTTGTTGATACATTGCTGGCAGAGGGAACTACATTTGAATACAGATTTAAGAAATATCAGTTTTTGAGCATGTAATAAGCATGTTTTGTCTTGAGTATACTACAACTATATTATAATAAAATAATATAGAATTTATATTATTGAATTGATTATGATTATTATTAGTAGAAGTAGCTTATTTACATTAATTATATTAAAACCTGCTCTGGAGATGTTGTAATTTCTCCACAAAAGTGAGTTACAGGAACTGTACCCAAATCTCTGGATTGCCCTCCGCATTGCAGTAACTCTTCCTGTTACAGTTGCGTCTGCTGAGAGAAGCGTTTCCAAACTGAAGCTTATGAAGACGTACCTCAATGGCACAAGAACGCTTAAGTGGCCTGGCTATCATAAGCATCAACGCACAGTTGGCAAAGCAGCTGTCATACCTTGTCGATGACTTTGCATCCAGGAAATGCCGACGTATTCACCTGTAAACGCATACTTAACGACATACATGCACATTTACCATTTACCTCAATGTATAAAAGAGTAACTGTGTTGATAATAATAATAATAATAATAATAATAAACAGGAATTATATTTGCAAAGTACTTTGTTTCCCTGATCGGAGCATCCCTAATTTTGTTCCTTCCTCTGAGGAAAGTTGAATCATCCCCCACCTGTAAAGGACAATGCAAGCCCCTCATGAACCAAACAGGACAAAGCTTTGGGTGGAGTGTTCAAACATTAGCCACCACTATTTACAGCCTTTAGGAGCTGCAGGAAAAACTCAGTGCGTGTTGGTCATAATATTGAAAGTATAATGTTGACACTGTAATGTACAGACCCTAACAAAATAAATATTTAATTATTCATAGTATTTTGGCATGTAGTGATAATAACCCTTATCACTCTGATAACCCTTATCACTCTGATAACCACTTGATCTTATATTCCAATATGATAAAAGATAAGCTGTAAAATGCAATATGATATTCTATTTTTATAGTTACATGACCCATATTACACAAAAACATAGTAAATTATTTTTGATCGCGTTACTTTATTTATGTTCGGTTATAATGTTAAGATGTTGACCTATCAACAGCCTCTATCATGGATCTATGCAACAGCTACCCAAAGTTTAACTTGTATTGGTGAAACTCCAAATTAACTAAATAAATAAACTTTATTGTCAGAAAATGAACGTATATCACTTAAGCTTCGACACCCAAACACCAGTAAAGATGTTAACTACGTTTGTTACGTCTCATCTCCTTTGAGCTCAGTCACGGACTGCGGACCACGCCTAAAAACTTTAGCGCGCAACAGACAAATATTCAGCCACTTTAGTCAAACACGCATTAAAAGTTAACTTACCTGAGTTCGGCATGGTGGCGTTTATGTCCCCTTAGATCATATTAGTGTAGAAGTTGTATTAAAGTCATTTCTGACAGCTTGGGGTCGTTGTCTTCCTCAACTTCCGCTTACCTGCAGGACACTGGCGTAACCTTCCGCCTACCTGAGCTGAAGCTCCACCCCCGTGCTGGCTCACTCTACAAGAAAAAAGGGAAACGTTGTTTATCTGTTCAAAACCAAAACACATGCAACTGGGACCCTATACTAGTAAACTTGATTATCCATACATGAAAAAAAAAGATATTTCTAAATGTTTGCAATTATTATATTATCAGAAAAAGAAAAAAAACATCATATAATGTATTGGATCTTCATGATTATACTGAAAGTTAACTGAACAGTGGTTTACAGTGACTCCCTTGTTTGTTCACTGCAGGATTTTATGGGAACTTATTACAACAACAAGGGTATTAGTAACCTAGGCCTCATGCTGAATGAGATGTGGTATTAACACTGTAGATGTCTACTCTACTACATTGACCCGACAATCCATGCTACTAGTAGGCCTACCCATAAGCTTACAAGCTACAACACTAAAGTGATAGTATTACAGAACATTCTGTGTAATGAGTAATTTTGGCCCTTTAAATTAATTTGATGAGCATACATATTTCAAATGCAGGATTTATCCTTGTAAGCAAGTATTCAGTCACATTGTTGTTTTGCTACTTTTACTTTTGTTAAATCTTTATATCTTTATATATATATATAGATATATATATATAGATATATATATATATAAATATAATAATCTGTGTACTACTTGCGCCGCTGTGCAACATTTCCTCAGAGTTAGTCATCACGATTATTTAGTGTTTCTTTCCCCAACATAATAAAAAATATATATATATATATTGTGCACAATTATTTCCATAAGGATTATAATAGCACAATTCCATTAAAGATGTTCAACATTTATGGTACAATTGAGCATCTATATAGCCCTGGTAAAATGTCAAGTTCTGAAAAGTGGATAAGAATGATATTATTGAGGAACAGGTAAAATTCAGTTTAATTCAGGTGTCAGGGATTGATAAAGATAAAGTCAGGAATAAAATCAACAAAATATACAATCTTATACTACTTGTGTGTTTAAAAAAAAAAATGGATTTACCACATCTGCTGAATGCCTTCTGTCTCACAATGACACACTAGTAGCATATAGACTGGCTGCAGTGTTGAATGCAGCATACTGGCCTCGTTAGCTTGATTGCTAACACCTGTCCCTCCTCCCTGCACCTTATTAAAGACACACCTGTGGTGGGAGAGAAATTATCCCACTTTGAGGCTTGCAATGGGGAGTGTAGAGATATTTGTCTGTGTTTTTCTTGTACACGTAATTGCTGCTCAACCAGTAATAAGAACGCAGGATGCCACATTTTTCCAGGATGTTGAACAATTATTTGAAAACATCAGGCCTTTTCCATTTGAAAGCAATTTTGATTTCACCCCGTATGACACCATCTTCAGCTCGTGGCGGACTCTGCAGCCTGACTTTCACAAGCTGGCTGAATTACCTCACACCATGATGGTTCCCATAGTCGAGGTGTTCTGCGATGAATCAAAGCTAACTCTGCTGGTTGATAAGAGATTCAATGGTGTCGTACTGGCCGGAGAGGAGCTACAGCTGGGTGTGGGCTGCTATAGCAACAGCGAGCTACCAAACCAATTTGTCTTCACCTATAGTTTGGATGAGTGTGGAACCACACCTGTGGTAAGTGAACAACATGTTTGAATAGTTATTGATTTCCACAGCTTTTGTAAGGATTGTCTGATTTCTCTTACAGATGCAGAATGGCTTGGTGATGTTTAGCAACTCTCTACACTTGAATCTCAAAAAACCTCTCCAAACAGGGTGGCAATCTCCCTCCACTGTGCACATCTCATGCATACCTAAAAGGTGCATCCTTTGATTTGCCAAAATAGTTGTAAATCTGTCAAATTATCATACTAAAGGAGAATGCGTGTCATTACAGTTCATATCCAAACTTCATTGACTCCACGCCATTTCCTGAGACTGGCAAAACCTTTAACATCAAAGCTATGAATCGTGAGTCATAAGTAAAACATATGCTGTTAGGCTGGATTTGTTTCCTTCTTTTGCAATAACAAGTATTTAATCGTTTCTGCAGCAACTTGGACTGGTAATGCAGAAACTAACATCTACAAGCGAGGGCAGGTTGTCAACCTCCAGCTTTCTGCCAAACTCAGTTCTGAACAGAAGCAGCTTTTCATCCAGTCCTGTTTTGTCTCTGCGTTCCCTGAGCCTCAGACTAGACCCAGGCATGCAGTCATAATGAATAAAGGGTAAGCAGCCAGTCAGGGGTTAATATAATGTATGTCCATGATGTTCTAAACACCTGTGATACTCTGCAGATGCACAGCCCCGTTGGGTTCTTCTCATGCTGTGATCGAATTCGTAACCTCTGGCAGAGCAGATGTAGTGAATCTTGTTCTGAACACATCTTATCTTCTTTCTGAGGTAAGTTTTGTTAAGTCTTTTTTTTTCTTGTTCTGCAGTTTAATTAAACAACCTCCTTTTTTCTTTTCTGAAGTTGTACATCCACTGCAGTGTCCTCAAATCAGACCATGGTGTCCACACTGGCTCTAAATCCTGCAACTATAACATGATGCAATCAAGGTACTTGTACACACATTAAACTATACTTTGTGAACTTTCATTACTTGATCAGATCGTTTTGTTTTTAGATGGGAGGATCTGAGAGGAAATGCAGAGGTCTGTGAGTGCTGCATCGCGAAGTGTAGAGGCCTGCCAGTCAAGCACCTGTCTGAAGGTCAGTTTTCTGCAAAAGGTGCGATGATGGACTCTGTTTTTTTTCTTCTGGTCTGTAACTCCAGCGTGTCGTTTCAGATGCTAAGGCTATCGTCAGCACTGGCCCTTTGGTTGTTGTGGACAAACGTGTAGAGATGAGTCCTCAGCCTTCTCTTTCTGAAATGCAAGAGACCACCTGTGCTCCGCATGCATGCTCCATGCAGTCTGATGGTGCAGCAATAGTTTCTGGTACTTCCTTATCAAGACCCCCTCAGGATGTGGTGGTTATCAGTCAGGACCCAGTTGCCAGGCTGACACTTTGGCTACCTGGACAGGTCCAAGGTCCTGCACATGGAGAGAGTAAGGTTTCTGAAGACAAGTTGACAGTTAAGTTACAGGCAAGAGACACCACATCAAGATACATTCCTGAGCAGCGACCTTTAACCTCATATCAGGAGCCTCCTCTGAATGCACCCACCAACAAGATCAGAGATCACTATGCAAATGAACTAAAAGATGGTCCTATTTTCGATTTGAATCTTCTTACACTAGTTGATGGATGGCCAATCCCTCCACAGATGGAAAAAGCTGCTTTTGCAGATGAAGCTCAAATCAAAAAGCTTTTTGGAAAACCTGGAATGTTTGAGGCTCCACAAGAGGTTGACATTCCACTGATAGCGGAGATGACTTTGAATGTCCTTAACCAGCATGACTTTCACCAAATGAGAGACGAGCTGACAGAAGAAGCTGTGATGCCCAGAGATGAAGCGACTGATTCAATAATTCGCTCAAAGGTTCAGTTTTCCAAAGGCATGGATGGATCCCAAACATTGAGTTATGAAGAGGAAGTGATGAGGGAGCAAGAGGGAAAAGGTGTGACCCGTAGATTTGGGATGGATGGGAATAAAAGGAAACCGGACACCAAACAGAGAGGACTGCGCTTGACTTTCCTGGATTTGATAAGGTAACTAATCTTTTAATGTCAGTATTTTGTATTGCACGTGAATATGACTAACTGTATTTCTCCATCTCTTACCCCCAGGAGTATGGACAAGGCAGAATAACTGTATTTCAAGAATAATCTAAAATGGCACTTTAACTGAATAAATCTATTGAGCAATGATCAAGTTGTTTCGTCATACATTTGAGTAAAACCCACGGACATCTTGAGTTTCTGGACTCTATACGGCTGAATCAGAAGCTCATATACACAGTACACATAGTACACAGTAGCCTGCACACTAAAGTAGGGAGAAACACTTGAATAAACTAATTGAATTATTTATACTGAAATATAAGAGCCTTAATGATTGTCGATAAGGCTGATCATAATAAGTCAGACTTTCTGACTGTTAAGGGTTCATTTCAAAGAGGGATCAATTAATGGAGCATTGTAAAGATGAATGTACCGTCCGTACGTTTAAGAATTTACATGCACATATTTGAAGGATACATAGCCAGTGACCACATTTTTAAACTGCTCTTGCACAATTTTGAGGTATTTAATATTATTTAATATTTCCATGTTTATGCTAGGCTACTTTATACTTTTACACTACATTTCAGAGGTAAATCGTATATTTTTACTCCTACATTTATTTAATAACTTTAGTTACTTTACGGATTTGGATTAATGATGTGAAATTTAATCATCACTTGAATAATACTTTAGTTACACTTGAAGTAAATTTACAGTCCACCCTGCAGTATACAAAGTAATTCAAACTCTGCACCTTTACCAGCTTTGATGACACTTTAATGATCAATAATTATAATCAAAACGCATGATGTATATTCTGAAATAGACATATCTGCATAATTACTACTTCTACTTTTGGTACTTAAGTTTATTTTGATGCTTATACTTTTTGTACTTTTACTTGAGTAATTTTTTAATGCAGGAATTTTACTTGAGTATTGCTACACTTTGGTACTTTTACTCAAGTACATTAGTAGCCTACTTCTCCCACCTCCAGTCAATTTGTATTATGAAAAATGACTTTGGTATAGGAGGCATTTCTCTCTCTTTTTTTTAGATGTATGTTTTTTCTGAAATAGATTTCAATCCAACTTGAAACGTTGTCCATGGTGGTAACATGCACCCAGATGTCGCTGTGGGGAGCTGCGCTCTGTAGTTAGCAGGGTACAGTGTGAGCTCTCTTTTACACCGCATGCTCGGTGTTGTTATTCTCCCATTCCATGTTTGACCCTGGCCACTAGTTCCTCCTCACACCCACACTCTATAAAGTGCCCATGCTTTTCCTCACGCAGTCTCTTTCCCCGGCCACAAAACAAGCGTGAGTGTCTAACTCACCGATCTTGAAAAACTTTAAAAAAAAATAAAAAATATAAAATCCAGAAAATCTTAATAAAAACAAGGATACTTAAAGAAATACACACGTTTAAAAAAGAAAAAACAGTAACAATAATAATTTATAAAAATACGAGAAACAACAGGCCTTGGGCTTTAAACGAAGTTCGTGTCTTTTAAAGGAAGAAACACTTGAGAAGAGATCATTTTATATCGTGATTTTTCAGTTTTTTTTTTTTTTTTCAACAAGCTGGACAACAGAGTCAGCTGTCTTTTTGAGCTGAAGGGCACATCGGACCCGGAATAGAGCTCACACCAACCGGCTTTTTTCTGGCGTTTCTGAGGGGAACCCTGAATTCATTTATATTGTGAATTCCAAGTTATGGACAACACAGCGACAGGGAGTTATCCGATGGCTTCTCTTTATGTTGGCGACCTGCATCCCGACATCACGGAGGCTATGCTGTATGAGAAATTCAGCCCCGCCGGACCGGTGCTCTCCATTCGGGTCTGCCGTGACATGATCACCCGGCGATCCCTCGGTTACGCCTATGTGAACTTCTCTCAACCCGCTGACGGTAAGAAACACGCGAAGTAATCACTGCAGTTTGAGCATATGTTACCTGCATGCGGCTTTAAAATGCACACCTCATGCATCCTTTAAATATTGACAATGTCACCATATGATCTCAATGTCAAGAGTTAACCTGTCTGCATAACCCAATGCAAAATCAAGTAGGCTACACACTGACAATGAAAACACATGATTTGCTTCTAAATAACCCTGTGCCATAGACTGGATAGTGCACTCATTTTGACCCATATAAGCATGCCCCAGTTGTTGAGAATACTCCTGCCAGCATTCACACCCATGCAGTTTGATCTGTAGCTACTTGAAAGTGAATAGAAGCGTCTCTTTAATGCCCAATCAATTGGGAATATCAAAACCTTTTGCAGTCTCACTTAATCTGCCCAAATGACCCATTTCTGCTCCTACTTAGGGCTACTGGGTGTAACCAATTTACATTGCCCTCTGTTGCTATGTCTAAGCAAGAGAAGGGACAGCTGAACAATGACTCCTGCAATGCCAGCTTGACATGTCTCATTTGTATTGTCTGGCACATGCAGTAATAGTAAAATACTCTATCCTGTTGGCATTTAATCCCATATTTGGTATTATCTGAATCATAATAGGTTTATCTGTAATATCGTAACCATTTGAGGGTTGTTAATCTATTAGGACATTGTGCCTCCAGTCAAAGCATTGAGCAATAGTAGCAGGTGCTGTGGTGGCCTGCTGACACTGTTTACATTGTGTGGGCTTTTTTACCTCCTTTATCAACGATAAACACCTGTCACAATTTATCTGTGCTTGAGTCTGTCACCAAAAGCTGTTGTAACGATATGTCACAACTTCAAGGAAGGTAGTGTCACTCACTTGGTAAGAGCCACAAGTGAGAAGACAACATATTTGTTATTGGAAGTGTAGACATGGGGGGGATGGTAACTGTTGGGTAGTTAGCATGTGCCTGTGGAGCAATAGCTTGCTGTCTGTAAATAAATCTAACTTCTGTATATCTGTTTCATTCAGAGTAACGCTGTAGTCATGCACTCTCTGTTGATTTTTTTATGAATCCCACTCTGAGGCGTAGTGTTGCTCATTTGAGCATTCTTGTTGAGTGGCTCTTCCCCACCAATGGTAGAGAATGCTCTACTCACACTCGATGCCAGCACATACCTCCCAGGACTCCTCTCTAAATATAGAACATCTTTCTGAGCAGCACTTAATTTGCCTGGCAGAAATTCTTTTAAGTTTTTACCTTGAAAGAAATTGTTAACCAACAACTAATAATTCAACACAACAACATTTGACCACTCTGTTTAACTACTGTTCTTAATTATTTAACTAATCATTTAAAATAGTAATTATTACATAGATCAAGCTGCCATTTTTAAAACTCCAATTCCCAATCTGAACGTTCCAGAAGACCACATGTTTGACAGCGGTCACATACACCTTCTCTGAGAACACAGGCTATGAAGTACAATTGTGATCCAAACTGCTGATGCCAGCAGACACAAGGCAGCTCTGTTTTGTTTACCAGACACTTTTAGCTGGAAAGCCTGGCCTGTGTGTGTGTGTCTGTTATTGTGGACAGAACAAAGGGATGTTTTGGCGTTTGTGCACACATGGACATGAGCGCCTTTATGAGAGTTGGTGCAATAGATTGAGAGAAACATTTTATAAATTGAACCTGAACCTATGCCTCCTTCCATTATGTCTTCTTTGAATCAGGTTTTAAAAGAGACAGAATGAAGTGAGCAGATAACACATAGTACATCTTATACCTACAATAAGCACATTTGTATTATAGTTGGGCCTGCTGCACTGATAGTGCAACTGTCTTAGGTGGGACGTGGCCCAGCAGCATGTGTTGAGTTGGAGAAGGGGGACATGTGCTCCCAGCTCGCCCACTGCAGCTGCCCCTGACACATGTCCCAGCTGCTCCTCCGCCTGTCTGCTGCAGTCCTCAGCCATGTTACATATACCTTGTTAATGGGCTGGAAGCTAAGACTAATACACTACACTGTAGACTTTGGGTTCATCTTATTTCTCCTGGGACGTTATTAAACGATAATTAACACCCTAAATAATCATTTGTATACCAACTTTCTACTTCGTGTTACCTTTTAATACTCAAAGAAAATCATGAATGCTTTCATGGTAAAAAACTAAGAAATGTTTTGCTATATTGAAATAAATGGGAGCTGTGTTGAACGGCAGCAAAACTATATCCAATTATATTAAATAATAAGTTCTAGGGTCATCTAGTAAGAATGGTAGTATAAAAATAAGACTTGGTTATACTTAACAATTTGCATGGGATTATTTGATGTAGTATTGTTGTTATTTGATGCAATACTATTTACTTCAAACATCAATACTTCTTGATACATTCTGGGTTATCGTGAAGGCATGCAAAACAAACACAGTTTTCTTAAAAAAAACATGGCGAGTAATTGATATACAAATGATCATTTTATGTAAAATGTCTCTTAAGGCCCTGCTGTGTGTGTGTATGGCAGCATCTTAACAATCGGTTTTGACAAAATAGAAATTCCTTGTGTGCATGTATTGTCCATGATAGATGGAAGCATGTTGGTTACAGACATACTAGTAACTAGTAACATATATGTTTTGACTGGTTGCTCCATGTAAACAACCACCCCTGACCTTTCCCTCCATATCTCTGCCCCTCCTCCCTCAGCTGAGAGAGCCCTGGACACCATGAACTTTGACGTGGTGAAAGGGAAGCCAATCAGAATCATGTGGTCCCAAAGAGACCCCTCACTCAGGAAGTCTGGAGTGGGCAACGTGTTCATCAAGAACCTTGACAAGTCCATTGACAACAAAGCCCTGTACGACACCTTCTCTGCCTTTGGCAACATCCTCTCCTGCAAGGTACAACTGTCCTAAATTCAACTGAGGGATGTTAAAAGATGATCGTTTCTATCAAAACTGTTCTTGCCTTGAGATTCCACACAAATGTAGTTAGTTCTAGTTCCATCTCAAAACATATCTGCCATATTCCCACAGTTGAATATGAAGCTACAGCTAGCAGCTGGCTAACTTACCTTGTATTGGAAACAGCTAGCCTGGCTCTGTCCAGAAGGTAACACAAATCACCCAACAGCCTGATGCTTACTAATGTACAGTTATTTAAATATGGATGGAGTGACACCTTACATGTTAAACTGGCAAATAAACCCTGTAAAACAACAAATAGACACGTTTTTGTACAGACGGATCCAGGCTAGCTGTTTCTGGTCTTTATGCTATGCTAGGCTAGCTGTCTTCAGCTTCATATTTAGAAGAAACATTTTACAGTGGTATCGATATTCTTAATCTTACCCTCAGCAAGAAAGCAAAGAAGCGCTCTTCTAAAACGATTTAACTATTGCTTTCAAGATAAACCGAATGCATGCAAACATACCATACATACAGACCTATCCTGGTTAAATAAAGGTAAAATAAATAAAATAAAATAATGCCTCTTGATCTGATACAATGTCTTTCTCTACTCCAGGTGGTGTGTGATGAAAATGGTTCCAAGGGCTACGCTTTTGTCCACTTTGAGACCCAGGATGCTGCCGATCGTGCCATCGAGAAGATGAACGGCATGCTTCTGAATGACCGCAAGGTGTGAGTGTCTGATCATTTAGGAACTTGGGACAAAGGGTTGTTTATTGTTGTCAGTTTTTTATAAAGAGACTTTTAAAACAATTCAGCTTAAAATGTAAAGAAAATCTTGAAAGTAAAAGAATAATGATGCTGTTAAAAGTCCGGTTGTAGAGGTTGCAGTTATCATAGAGCTTATGGTGATAATATAGTGATAGCTTACATGTACCGGTGTTATAAGGGTGTTTATTTTGTGTAAACCTGACTTGTTTGTTCTGCACATGTGTTGAGTGAACTGACTTTTTGTGTCTTTTTGGAGTTGAGTTTGTGTGTGAATAATCTGACTAATAAAGCTCATCTCTCACAACCGCCAGTAAGAAGATAACCTCTGAACTGATTAGATAACAAACTAAAAGCTCTTACCTTAGCTCTTATCTTTCTTACCAGAAGCATTTTCTGTTGCCTCATTGGTCCACCCGCTGGTCACCCGTCTTGGAGTGTTTGTATGTGTGTGTGTGTGTGTGTGTGTATGACCACGCTTGTGTGTTTTAGTGATGGATCGAATGCAGGAATACAATACTGGATGGCAGAAGGGGAGAGGTCATCATAGCAAGGTATATAAGATCACTTGGTCTTCCTCAGCTTTTCTTTGTACTGTGAGACTCTGTTCCTCCATCCTTCTCCATCCACCTCCTCATCAAGTTTTGGACCAAGAATTAAGATGGTTGTCTCTGTGATGTCTAGCATGCCAACCTATCTGCCTGCCTCTGGTGATATTAACAGCAGTTTGATGTTTTACCCCAGGAATGATGTGTCACATGATGAATTTGTTTTGTGGGTGTTGTTCCTGTTTTGTAAAAGAAAGTACTCTCTTTTAATTACCTTGCTTGTGTGGTCAGGTCATCCTCTCCCGGGATCAAGAGTGTTTTTAGATCGGGAAAAGGAAGTCAAAACAGATGGATCCTGGTTTGTTTTACCCACCACTTTCAGGACTGTTTTACAAGAGTGTGTTTCGCTGCTCCCCTTCCTCTCTTTAGGTTTGTGGGTCGTTTCAAATCTCGCAAAGAACGGGAGGCTGAACTTGGTGCCAAGGCCAAGGAGTTTACCAATGTCTACATCAAGAACTTCGGGGATGAAATGAATGATGAACGGCTGAAAGAGCTTTTCGAAAAATATGGTAACGTGGAACTAGATTTATCCTCCAAACCTGAATGTGGTCTGCGATCCTGGACCCACTTATCTGACCATTAATCTCTGCAGGTACAATTCTCAGCGTGAAGGTGATGACAGATCCCACCGGCAAATGCAGAGGCTTTGGATTTGTTAGTTTCGAACAACATGAAGATGCTAACAAGGTACTTTGCCCTCATAGTGTGCACTACGTGATTGGTCATTTGTGGTAATTCTTGCTAATAACAATGATTTTGTACAAAGGCTGTAGAGGACATGAACGGCACTGAATATAATGGCAAGACAGTGTTTGTGGGCCGGGCTCAGAAGAAGATGGAGCGGCAGGCGGAGCTCAAGAGGAGGTTTGAGCTGCTGAAACAAGAGAGGATCAGTCGTTACCAGGTGTGTAGAGACTAATCCCTTAATTAATCAAATAAATCCTATATTTAGTCTAATGTCGAAGAAGCTGCTACTTATGAATCCTGACTGTCCGTCTTTGGTTTCAGGGCGTTAATCTTTACATTAAGAACCTGGATGACACCATAGACGATGAGAAACTGCGTAAAGAGTTCACTCCATTCGGGTCTATCACAAGTGCCAAGGTGAGAACAATCAAATTGATGTTGCAATTTCATCACCATAAGAGAAAACATGATGCGTCAGTGCTTACAATATTATGTGTTTGAAGGTACTCAGTCACTATCTGTCTCTACATTAGGTGATGCTGGAGGAGGGCCGCTCCAAGGGCTTCGGCTTTGTCTGCTTCTCCTCCCCTGAAGAGGCCACCAAGGCTGTGACTGAGATGAACGGACGCATCGTTGGATCCAAACCCCTCTACGTCGCTCTGGCTCAGCGCAAAGAAGAGCGCAAAGCCCACCTCACCAACCAGTACATGCAGCGCATTGCTGGTATGAGAGCCATGCCGGCTAATGCCATCATTAATCAGTTCCAGCCTACCAGTGGATACTTCATGCCAGCTGTGCCACAGGTAGGAGAATCAACGTCTGTAAAGATAGTGTGTGTTAACATGGCTATCTTAAAAATATACAGTGTTGAATGTGAAAGGGGCTAGCTCCTAGTAACAAATCTATAGATACTTATCATCTGACTCTACTGAGTTTTTTGGTGTAGGCTCATTATGTTTGACAAATGTTTAAACCTTATGTAGATAACCAGCTCATCATTAAACTGCTGACTACAAAATGTAACATCTTTAAGCATTTACCAGCTTGAAGCCAGATATTTCCTGCAGCAGTAGATGGACACCAAAGACAGAGCTAATAAGAGGAGTGCATATTGGATTTATCTTTGCCCAGTAGATACAAACCAAAGTCAAATGTCACGCAATGTGTGCTTGATGTGTACATATGCAACTCTGTGCTAATAAGTATGCCATACCAACTTTAAATGTTATTATGAATTGTCCAATTACCACCAACTCTAAGTGAACTGTTTTCATTGTTTTCCCAGAAGTCACAAAGTACAATGTTGACTCTTGTTTTATTTCAGTAAAACGTCACAGGTTACAAAGATAGTCACATCAGTGGTTTAGGTGTGGTATGACTTGAATGACATAAAATGATACATTTCCCTCACTTGTACCCAGCAGGCCCAGAATAGGACTACATACTATGCACCAAATCAGCTGGCCCAAATGCGACCCAACCCCAGGTGGCAGCAGCAAGGAGGCAGAGGTCAAGGTGAGCATGTGGCACTTTATGACGTTGACAATTGACTAGCGATACCGAACCGGGCCGCTTGGCCGGTCAAGTTTCCCGGGCTGATTGTTAGTCCCAGTCCGCCCCTGCAGGGCATCTATTTTGGATATGCTTTCACGGACACTGTAATATAGCCATACTGCAATGGACCTATTTGAAATCTATATAATTTAATGCTCAACCCTTTTGTTATTCATCTCATTGTTTTTGTCTCTGCTTCTGTCACTCCTAGGTGGTTTCCAGGGGATACCCAACTCGCTGCGTCAGCCAGGACCCCGTGCTGGCTTGAGACACATGAGTCCTGGCGGTGGCTCACAGGGTCCAAGAGGTGTGTTCACTCATAACATTAGCAACCAAAATGACCACCATCATTGATATTCACTTTTGCTTTTATTGAGGTATATGCATGTTCAGTAGAGGTTGTCAAGACTCTGAATTATGCTCCATTTTCCCTCCTCTCTGCTAGCTTCTGGCCAGGCCATGGCTCCTCGTCCCTCGATGGGGGTCCCCGGCCCCCGCGCCATGCCTCCTTACAAATATGCCACTGGTGTCCGTAACCCCAACCCCCAGGTGGTGCAACCTATTGCCTTACAGCAGGTATGAGCTAAAAAAAACACATCATGTCATGTTCCTATCATATCGAACCCCAAAACCTTTATATCATTTTCCTTCCTATGCTTTCTCTCTGTCCAGGCTCAGCCGGCTGTGCACGTTCAGGGCCAGGAGCCTCTCACGGCCTCCATGCTGGCTGCTGCACCCCCACAGGAGCAGAAACAGATGCTAGGTAATAATATCCCATCATGATAAAGAAACTATTATGTTTTTTTTTTTTATAATTAGGTTGATTTATTTATTTATTTTTTCAAATAGGTGAGCGTCTTTTCCCACTGATTCAGTCCATGCACGCCAACCTGGCAGGAAAGATCACTGGCATGCTGCTGGAGATCGACAACTCTGAACTGCTGCATATGCTGGAGTCTCATGAATCTCTGCGCTCAAAGGTACTTGGTTACCTCTATCCTTGCCATAAAGTGGCACTAAAATGTCTGTTATCCATAGTACGCTGTTTCATTCATGTTTGATGTTTTCTTTGTACAGGTGGATGAAGCTGTTGCTGTGCTTCAAGCACACCAGGCAAAGAAGGATGCGACTCAGAAAGTGGGCAGCATGGCTACTACTGCTGCTGTGGCCACATCCTAAAGACTGTGTGCTGTACTGAAGTGGTACGTATCATTATCAGTCAGTCTATTCTTACATAATTCCAGGTTTGTTGTGTTAATAAAAAGTAATTGTCTTTCAGCGCACAGACAGAGTGCAGAGATGGGGAGAGACACTCTACACCGACTCCATACACCTTACTCCTCTGAAGAATTATGCAAAAAATGAAGGGGAAAAAAAGGAAAATGTAATAAGAGATATACTGGAACATTTTGAAAAATATAACAATTCATAGTTTTCTAGTTCCGTAAAACTTTTAAACTGCATACCAAAAGAAGATATGCAAACAAATCTTGAAGGAAGGTTCTTCACCTTGTGGCGAAGGAGAGACCTTTTTTTTTTTTCTAAAAAAGGGAAACAAGCCTTATTCTTTTGCTTTGCTTGAAAGTTTTATGTTTGATTTGAAATGATGAACTCCCCCATCCTATCATGTTATCATGGGTGTGTGGTATTCTCAATAAAAGGATGACATATCAAGGTTTCTACTATTGTCTGAATGTAATGCCGACATGAAGCTTTATTTATTCAGTTTCAAGTGACACACGCTTACCTATCACTAGTACACAGAGATGGCCGAATTGTACACAGCAGAATAGTTAAGGCATTGCAGGAGTAGAACAAACAATATTATCATTCATATGGTATGGTATCATATGTTTTGTCTGGATGTTCACTCGGATAGATGATTGATATAAGCTACAAGCTACATTGGACCCTTGAAAATGACAGGAAAGATTTTGCCTGAAAAAAATTAGAAACTAACAAGTTAAATGAATCATATTTTTGCATAGAAAACCCATTCAAGATAATTGTCATGACTTAATTGCCATTACATCTCAGCAAAATAACTTATTCAATGCAACTAAAAAGGTGTCACCACCATCATGTTGATCATATCATTTTTATCCATTAGCTTGCATAGGATTCATTAAACATTTTTAAAAAGCTTTAAGACACTTCTCATTCTTCGAAAGAATGATCCTGATGACAGAAAGCATGTGCATCAATTACTGACAAAGGGTGAGATATGAAAAATATATTTTCTGAAAGTTTAGTGCCTTTTTTCTTATCTTAGTCAAACTAAATATGGTACCACCAGCCAGAGATATTCTTAACAAGCTATAAGTTATCTTAGAAAAGAGCTTAAAACAAATCAAAACATTTTAGATTTATTAATTAATATTTAATCCATTAGTTCAAATGCACTATTTATAAGAGTACACTATTAGATATTGGTTCCCAAAAATATTTTTGGCTGCTCTTAAAATGTCCCTTTTAGATAGAGAAAGGTAAGATAAAATATGCTCCACAATAATCAGAGATTTTTCACAGCAGTTGGACTTGTAAGAAAGCACAGGTGTCCCAGTAAGTGATTACAGTTTGAGCCACCAACAGGCCTTTCTTTCCACAGAGGATATTTGGACATTATCAGCGTGGGAAAATCAGAGGAAAATAAATAAAAATAATGATTGAAACCTGGCAACTGCTGTTTCAGGATCCTAGAATTGTGCATAGAGGCATACCGTTGTTGTAAAACACAACAGTGCATATGAATCACAATATCATTTCCTGTGCTTTTCATACTATAACAAGTGGCATGTCCCTATCTGAAACAGCTTAATCATCATAATATTATTATTCAAACATGTAACAAGGAAGAGTTTTATCTCAAATGCAAATCTTATCTCACTTATATCCAAATCAAAGCTTTTTGTCTTCCTAAATAGTAGTAGTAAAAAGTAGATGTAGAGTTTTGGAATATTTGCTGAACAAGATAGATAAAACTGGTAAAACGGATGTTCCCAATCCCAGCTATAAAAGGAGTGTGGTGATAGTCTGCAGCTGAATGTACAATTTGTAATACTGAAGCCTAGTATTAAAGTGAATATGGAGTCGTGCCCGTTTCCTCCGACAGATGGCGCCTCAGGAAACGTGGTCATTGGGAGGCGGGCTTTAGTCTCATTGAACCAATCACAATCTGCGGGGTCAAAGTTGAGGGGTAACATCCAATATGGCGGCTAACAAACGAGTGCTGTATGTTGGTAAGTTAATGTTTTTTTTCTTAAAAATCGTTGAAACTACATAGTTTCACTACATTTAGCAAACATATTAAGGTCAATACTTTATAAATATTTGAAGTAACTAAATGAAAATATGAATATAGTGCAAGAAAACCTCCGGAAGGAAAAGGTTTAGCCGGTAAAACTTGAAAACGTCTCCTGAAAACATGGCAACTTCGCCGATTTTTAACATGAGAAAGTACTTATAGTCAACTTGTTAAAGAATTTTGAATGAATTTAGTCAAATATAAATATAAGCCTAAGCTTCAGGAAATCCTATAGACATATGTGTATTGGACGCAGCACGTTTAAACTGTCCCGTTATGCTCTTCCGCTAATATGCAATATATATACATTTCATCATTTTGCTGTGTTCTGTCAGGTGGCCTGGCAGAGGAGGTCGATGAGAAGGTGTTACATGCAGCTTTTATTCCGTTTGGAGACATTACAGACATCCAGATACCATTAGACTATGAAACAGGTAAGACTAGTAACTGCTCTGTTTCTGCAACACTTTATCACTGTGGCCAAGATAAACTGAAATAATGTGTCTGTCTAATGATCTGTTTTCAGAAAAGCACAGAGGATTTGCCTTCATTGAGTTTGAACTGGGAGAGGTATGTACTGGTACTTCTCTAAAGTACACACTGAAAGTAACAATATTCTGATATTTACATGAAAATGCCAATACATATATTAAAATAGGCTAAAATCAGTGTGTAGTTGCACTATTGAGAGAAAAGTTAAACATGGACACACCTTAACACTATCTGAGTTTAAAGAAAGGTTTGCAACACATAGTAATCTATCTGCTTGGGATTGTAATGTACTGTTATGTAGATCCTTGAAATATGTCACTGCCCCTTGTTGTTGTACAGCATATAAATATGAATGGGCTAAATGTATTATTATTATTTGCACTACTGTCTGATAAGGACATTTTGTATCTTTGCTTGACTTTTGAATTCAGTGTAAACATGGATGGTAACATATAATAAGGATTTCAATTATACATATTTCTGTGCTCATGACATATATGGCCTTTTCTTCTGTAGGATGCTGCTGCAGCTATTGATAACATGGTAAGTGCATCACTGTGTTGTGTAAGTGCATACACAATCATGTAAGTGAGAATGTTATTCTGTTCCTGAGACATAGCTGATGTGAGTTTGCCCAAAAGGTTAAAGCTTTCCGTTTTCTAGCTTTCTGTTTTAATGTTTATGTTCTTGCTCTTTCTGCAAGAATGAGTCTGAGCTTTTCGGGCGGACTATCCGAGTCAACACTGCCAAGCCCATGAGGATCAAAGAAGGATCTTCTCGACCAGGTAATTTAAAAACAGCTTATAGAGTTCTTAGGTTCAAGTATATTAAATCCTTTATTCTTAATTTAAATCTGCTTTTCTGTCAGTGTGGTCGGACGACGACTGGCTGAAGAAGTTCTCGGGGAAGACAGCAGAGGAAGCTGACGGGGAGGCAGCGGCTGGAGAGAAAACCACCACTGCAACAGAGGAGGTGAGGCTGCTTTCTCTAAAAAGGGTTGGTGGCTCCCACCCTTAACTATGTCAAGATAGTGACATCAGTATGATTTGGTTGTTTTTTGCAGGCTGAGCCCCCGGCTAAAAAGGGCAGAGTTAATCCTCAGGTCTACATGGACATCAAGATTGGAAACAAGGCAGCGGGGAGACTACGATTCCTTCTTCGGGCCGACATTGTTCCCATGACAGCAGGTGTGTGTGCTGTAGGGCTTTCAACATCATATCTTTGTCAAAAAGTTATGTTGTAGCTGTACAATGTTAAGTGTGCTTGCATAAAGAATTGATACTGAATTCTAAAGGAGTCGATCGTAAAAATAAAAAGTGTTTATCATTCCCCCCTAAATCTAAAATTGGCAAAAAGTGACCTCATCATCTTTTCTTTGATTCTCTACAGAGAATTTCCGCTGCCTGTGCACGCACGAGAAGGGCTTTGGCTTTAAGGGCAGCTGCTTTCATCGCGTCATCCCTCAGTTCATGTGCCAGGGAGGAGACTTCACAAACCACAACGGCACCGGGGGCAAGTCCATCTACGGCCGGAAGTTTGATGATGAGAACTTTGTCCTCAAGCACACAGCGCCAGGTGAGGAGTTTTGTGTGGGGTTCGTGGGTGTTTGTGTCGGAGGTCTGAGTGTGAATCAGCATCATGCTTTACAGATTCTGTGGATAACTGTTCACAATCTTGTTTTTTTGTGTTCACAGGCCAGCTCTCCATGGCCAACTCTGGAGCAAACACTAACGGCTCCCAGTTCTTCATCACGACTGACAAAACAGACTGGCTGGACGGCAAACATGTGGTGTTTGGAGATATGGTGGAGGGCATGGATGTGCTCCGTGCAATGGAGGTGAGGGATAAAGGGTTGACTCAGACTGCATTATTATTATTATTATTATCATTATTATTATTAAATACAACTGAAGGTCAATGCAGTGATCATAATGAGCTACACAATACAACAACATAGCCCTCTGGTTTAAATGCTCTCAATTTAAACACAATTTATTTCAAAACAATGTCCATCACCATTTGATTCTCACTTTTGCTACCTGTGAATACACTTTCTGTTCATCATCTCACTTAAAAGTGTACACATTACAAAATCACTATATTGGTTTAATGTTATATTGATAATAGCAGGTTATAAAAGCTTGTAATGGTTAAAGACAATAAGGATGAATCTTTAGATGTAATTGCTTTTTTATATTTGTGTTTTCTTTTTGCAGGCTCAGGGAAATAAAGACGGCAAGCCGAAGCAGAAAGTAATCATCTCGGACTGTGGAGAATATGAGTGACCAAAACAGTGTGTGTTTGCTTGTATGTGTCTGTGGCCGCAGTGTATGTCTGACAGTGTGAGTGTGTTCATGGTATTTTGTTCTTTGAGCCCACATTGTCTGCCATGTAAATATTTCAATAAACTTCTTTTTTTTTTAATAAAGAAACCACAGCTTGATTTCTATTCCTTGGTAAAAACAGTGGAAATGGTTGGCCAATGCTCTTAGCGATGCATATCAAATCAACCGCTTCCTAAACTATTACAGTCAAGACACCAGCAAGTGTTGAACAAGTTTTGACCTTTGGTCACCTTTCACCTCAAGTTTGCATATGGTAATGTTGGTTACAGTATGTTGAAAATATTAATAAAAGCCATAGTGTATTGTGTCAAAGAATATGAAAAGTCCTAAGTCCTTATGTAATTTTCGATAATATCGATAGAATAGAATAGTTTTCCATTGATTTCAATGGATATTTTTATGTACAGTGAGTCCAAAAAACCTGAGAATGTTCATTGTATTGTATAGAAAATATCTGAAGAAAACCAAAAGTATAGTATGTTGAACATTTAATAAAAAAAGTCATATTGCGTGTCGAAAATAGTAAAAAAAAATACAAAGTCAACTAATTAGAAAATACGATTATTATGTTGAAGATTTCTGAAAAAAACAATTCAATAATAGTTTGGCATGTTGAAAAAGTGGTTGTGTGATATGTAGAACAATTTGAAAAGAACTCATAGTCAAGTCTGGTGAAAAAGTAAAGAAAATCATAGTATAGTGTAAATATGAAAAGATCATAGTATGTCGAAAAACAAGACAATTATATGAAAATACTGCAATATATCAAGATGCAATTGAATGAATGAAAGCTATTGTAACACAGATGTCAATTTTTACAATGCCTGGAATGATTATAAAACGTAAATAGTAACAGTGAGGAAGAGTATTACTTTAAAAAACATCCTTTATAGTTGAGGATAAACAGTTTATGTAAAAAAAACAGATGATGTGCATGCGCTGATATTTTATACAAATACAAAATATCTTTATTTTACATGATTTTATTGTTTGTTTTGAATTGTTTTTTCTTCATTTAATGGGTTTCATGTAAATAATGAACTTGCAGGACGCCTGATCAATCCAATCTGATCCAAACGCATGATGCCTATTTTGACATAAACGGTACATCAGACGTTACCCTATATCCATACGTAATCGTATAACAAGTTTGTTGCAGTGTGGCTGCCACACCTGAGCAGGTTGATTGGAGAGAAGAAGACATGGCAGGCAAACAACTCCACCCCCTCCACTCCCGTCTGTTGAGAAATCTCCTGAGATATTCATCCGAGAGCTTCATCCAAGCTGCTCCGCCGCTCCGACACTGAAGCGCAGCAGCAGCGGCTAAACTGTAAGTAGCCTATTCAAATCAATATGTTAAATACAGAATAGGATGATAACGCGAACATGTTTGGATTTATCCGATTGTATAGCATTTAGACGAGGATATTGTGGATACGCGCAATTGCAGACGGAATGTCCAAACTTTAAAAAGTTTACCACAGTCATTTGGAAGTGATTCAGTAATATTGGTTTGACTGTGTTTCGGCACAAAACGAGTTTAAAAAAGGTTTCTGCTTGTAGATTAAGAACACATCTTATATTATAAAGAAATGACGGACATTTGTGTTGTTCATTGTGTTGTTTTTGATCTTTTTTTTTTTTGATGATTTTTTTTATCTTTGTGCGTTAAATATATGTTAACACGGGATTATCATGATATTAACCCAGTTTCGTCCGAACTTGTTTCTTAGTTGTTTTATCCCTCTTCTATGTGTGTGTGTGACTGATTTATTTTGTCTAAGGTCGGTAGATACCTGGTTTTCTCTGTGCCTGTTCAGCTGAAAAGAGTTTCCTCTGTCTTCCATCAGCAGGAAGAGAAGACAGACTGTGAACAAACGTCGTCATGAACTGGGCATTCCTCCAGGGCCTCCTCAGTGGAGTGAACAAATACTCCACAGTCTTCGGCCGAGTGTGGCTCTCTATCGTGTTCCTATTCAGGGTCTTGGTGTTTGTGGTGGCCGCAGAGAAGGTGTGGGGTGATGAACAGAAAGACTTCAAATGCAACACGGCTCAGCCCGGGTGCCACAACGTCTGCTACGACCACTTCTTCCCCGTGTCCCACGTGCGGCTGTGGGCCCTGCAGCTCATCTTCGTCACCTGCCCCTCTCTCCTGGTGACGATGCATGTGGCCTACAGGGACGACAGGGAGCGCAAACACCGGCTCAAGTATGGCGAGAACTGCAGAACCCTCTACCTGAACACGGGCAAGAAGCGTGGAGGCCTGTGGTGGACCTACGTTCTCACTTTGGTCTTCAAAATAGGTGTGGACACCACCTTCGTCTACCTCCTCTACCACATCTACGAGGGTTACGACTTTCCCTCGCTGATCAAATGTGAACAGAAGCCCTGCCCCAACAAGGTGGACTGCTTCATCGCTCGACCCACCGAGAAACGGATCTTCACCATCTTCATGGTGGTCACCAGCCTGGCCTGCATCCTCCTCTCCATTTTTGAAATCGTCTACCTGATTGGCAAGCGATGCCGTGAATGTTGTGTATCCATTCACAACTCTCGCCACACCACGAAACGCACATTGATCGAGTCAAACGGTATAAAGATTCCTGGAAAAAGCTCCCCTGAGACGCCCGCTCCTTCGTACAGCCTTGTCACATCCTGAGATTCTGAGATTAAAGGAAAAGACTAAATGAATGCGGTGGGAAAGGAAACTAATCTCCCCCCACTCTACAGGCACTTCCTTCAAAGACTTGTCAGCAGACATTTTGTGCTCAGAGACTGAACTACGATTGACTTTGTTCTTTACTTTTTTTGTGTCCACTATCAAAGACTTTTAAACATTTGGGCCCCGAGGCATATGTGTAATTTATCTGGAATGTGCTCACTGTTGTGTTTGGGTCAGTGTATTTTTTTTTACAGATGAAGTTCAGCCTTGCAAAGAAAAATCTAGTTTGTGTGATTCAGATTTAGCCTACAGTCCAATTACATGAGTCACTCCATGGTTTTGGCGATGGTTTTACAAACACATGTGGTTTTCTGTGTAAAGTTTTCCCTCTGCTCAAAGCTCAACCCAGAACTGCTTACTCCAAGCTGTACTGTGTCTCTTTCCCCTTCACTCACATGATCCTATCTGGTTCTTTGTGAGTAACTTACATAATTTACCATTAGGTTTGACAGACTGATCTGACTTGTTTTTAAACTGCTTCCTATACAAAGGCAAACGAGTGCAATAATGTTGAAATGCAGGGTTGTACACACATATATCAGGATGTGTGGCTGCAAAGTTGTTAATAATATTGTTGTTAATAATATTTTCCAATAAAATAATTGTGATGTTTGGATGTGAGTTTTCTTTACATTTTCATGTTTTCAAAATGTCTTTATTCCTCTATATAATCAAGGAAGGCAATTTAGAGAGGTCCATATGCAGTAGTTCTATAATAGTTACACAATAAATCTTAACATATGAAATACACTGATTTAATCTAGCCACAGGACTTATCGATTCTTCACAAGTTGTGTGGTTTGACAAAGCCGTCAGACTTTCTTTCTTCTTACACTTTTTACATTTCATAAAGCCCTCCCTCCCCATTGGCAAAAAAAATTGCTCTGTTGCTAGGCGCAGCGCCCTCATTGTTTAGGTACATTGGTAAATTGGAGAAGGGCGGAGGAGGAGTCTCCCACCCCTCGGTTTGAATCACCCATTCTGACGGGTGTTGATCCACCCAGTGCAGGAATTTGTCGGTCTACACAACCTCTGACTGGATGTTTCCACTTCTGAAACTTCATGTGTGATAGAAGAGATATAGTGAGAGTAAAATACAATTTCTTACTCTCTTTTGAACCCAGTTAGATAATTTGCTCTGCTAGTGTTTTTCCCTCTGAAACTGCCTCCTCAATACCACAGAGGAGAATAAATATAGTTGGTGCTGCTCAGAGCAATAAAGAATGACATTTTAAAGAGTCAAACATTAAAGTGTCTTTGCATAAACATTCAGAAAGATAATCTGCAGACTACTGTTAACGGATTTAATGGGAAACATCTATGTATTTTACAGTAGACAGTAGTTCCGATCAACCTTTTTAACAAGAGAGGTCTGTGGATTATCATGGTTCATAGGGCAATGTTTCTTATAAACACTTTTAACACCTCTACTTTAAAAGGTCGGTAGCACAAATGTCACAAATTGATATCTAAATCTACAAGAAGAAAGTGGCAAAATAAGTTTTTATGTGGGTGATTTGAGAACTTTCTAGGGGGTCAGATATGCTACAATTAGTCTGAGTTAATCATCAATTCCATATTATCTAAACAGGATCTAAACTCTCAAGTGTTAGATCAAGTGTCACAAGGTCTGAAAATATAAGCAAACAGAATTGAAGTTCTCTTTGTCCCTTTTCTGCTTGCCCAGCCTTACTGGGTAGTTAAGTGAAACGGGCAATCCCTCCCATCAAAGGACCCTCCCAGCTATTCTCTGGTTTAATTTCCCTCCCCAAGCCTTCCCTCTGTTCTGGTAGATTTCCTTCCTTTCACAGCCACAGCAGTGAAAAGTGTTTACCCCGTGTTGTGTTGCTGTTGTCTTGTCGAGACTTGCTGCTGGCAGAGGTTGGGGTGCATTCCTCCAGGTGTGTCCTAGAAGTAGACTGCCTGGACCAGTTATTCATCTGGAGCTAAGAAGCAACTTTTCTTTAACCTCCCCCTCACCTCTAGTTCAATTGTTGTAGTCTGAACTGCTAAAAAGCTTTTACAGGATTAAATACAGATGTTGTTGGAAGCTTAACTTCACAGCTGGACTTTCCTCGAAAGCACAATCACAGTTGATGTTCGGAGAGTTTTGCCTGTTGGCTGTGAGTCTTTGAGATTAAGTGTTTGCTTTAGACAAGCCCACATTATAACATTCTTTTCATGGTGTAATCTTTCATACAATTCAGCTTTCTATATTGTAGAAATAGTTTGAACACAGACACAATATGAGAAACAAACTTGTTCTAAACATGGATACCACAAAAATGTGCACTCATAATTGAATTACTTATGGATTTTTAGACAGACAAAATTCTGTCTACATGTCAGTTTCACATCTCATTTTTTTCCAGTCATTTTAACTTTGGTGAAGGAAAAAACATAATTTAGTTAGATTATGAGGTTAGTTATGTTTGCAAACTAAGCATGTGGCATTGCAACTGCTCTTATATCTCAACCTTGTGAATTACAGTTTTTTAGCCCACTTCCTCTAATAGTTGTGAGCCATTGTCATTGCCTGAAAGAAGAAAAGCCCATTGAAACATAGCATGCAATTGAACAGAGCAATGCAAATTCAATCAATGACTTGACTTGAGACTGATGAAACATGAGCAAGTATATTATCCTTTTATATAAAGTCAACACAGGATTTAATAGCTCTGAATAGTCTGCAAGAAGTAGCATGCTCTGGCATAACTATGGCATGTTTGATTTTCCTTTACAGCTTCTGAGGACTGCAAACACTGCTAATGATGGGATGGTTTTCCTAAAGAAAAGAGAGATACAAAAGCTGTTTAGAAGGGATATCTTATCTGTTAAGTCTGAAAAAAAAAACAAGGTTTGGTCGTGAAAAGCATGCAGATGGTGAAGTGGAGACAATAGATCTGAAGATGAGCCTATAAGCATGAATTGTGACAGTGTTATCTGAGAAGAGCTCTGTCTCTACAAGAATAAAGGAAACACAACATGCTCTTTTGGCACTGTTGTTAAATTCATGGAAGCAGATGGAATAAATTAACAGAGCAGTAAATGAATGAGGAAAGAGAATGAGGAACAAGGAACAGGGACATTTAAGAATTAATAACAAATTCCCCCTGTATAATGATGATGTGTGTTTTCTGCTATGACCTCCGGCCTACCAGCAACCCCACATTCTTCAATAGCCTACTCCTACTTAAAATCCCTGTAAGAATGTTGTCTCGTCATGCTTTTAGAAGCTTGCAACAAGTCAAAGACATGCACAACAAAACAATACCAAAAAAATGCATTCACCTTAAGGTGTGTCTGTCTGCCTCTTACGCACACTTTATGTATAGTAGCTACTCAAAAACACGTTCAAACAGGGAGACGCTTCCTGGAAAAAAGGGAAGGTAAAGAACAATGGACCTACATCTGATATTTGAAATCATTTTAGTGAGCACAAAACAACCCTAAGAAGAGGATGCTTTTCCTCATGTAACGGTGTCTGGAAGGATTTGGTGGTCACTATGTTGCCAATCCTTAACGTGAACCATGTGAGCTCTAATTGGTTTTATCTGGTGCCAAATGTGTTGGTGCATGTGTCCTGAAACCCTTACGAAGTCTGAAAATGGTTTCCTTGAACTGTGATACCTGTTACGCCAAAAATATTTGATTAGCCACCTAACAGTGGGGTGTGAGACCGAGTCAAGGAGGCAGACAGAGAGAGAGAGAGAGAGAGAGAGAGAGAGAGAGAGAGAGAGAGAGAGAGAGAGAGAGAGAGAGAGGGAGGGAGAGAGAGAGAGAGGGAAGGAGGGAGGGAGGAAGAGGAACATCTGGGGTGGCTCCAGTCTCTTTTCTGTAACCACACCCACAGGCGCATTTCTCAACTCTGGGCTCCGCTACCTGTCGACTGGAAACGAATCTGTGCGTTATAGGACCAAAACGACATTACCGCGGCAAGAAACCCCGCAGAAACACATATTATCGGGTGGCTTTCAACATATAATGGACTAATACTTTTTTCGGTAAGTGGAAAACTCGCCGAAATGAACTTTTGCTGTGTTTTTAAAAAAAAGTTTAGCTCCGCGTTCCAGTCAATTGGACAGGAGTTGATTCGTTGTTTTTTATACGGCCGTTTCTGTAACGAGAGACGGCCGTATACAAAAAAACCCACACAACCTGTATTGTCCCGGGTAATTGTGTAACTCATACTATCGGAAAAGAGCTAAATCCATCACTAAAATATGTTTAAATAACGCATAGAGTCGGTGCGTAAAAGGCCGTTTTCATTCAGATGTCTTTTTTTACATGTAGACAGCAGAAGGCTAATAGCATTTACTATGTTAATTACATACGTATTTGCATTAAAGTCATGTAGTTAAGCAATTGTGTTTTGTGAATTACATGAAACTCTGGATGTGTCATCGTTGTTCCAACTTGTTTCCTTCATGAACGGATTTGGCTCGAGGCCTACCCATAAATGTGTTGTTGTCAGCTAGCTGCTGATAAATGAGGCCTTTGGGAGTTGCTTTAACTTTAATTTAGATTTATAAGATAAAGAAGAGTTTATAAAAGAACAGAATTTAAGGTTATGTATTATGCAAGGCACCTGGAGTTCACAGAGTGAAAGCAGAGTACTCAGCAGAGAATGCAAACATGTTCACCCATTCTTCATTCTGCCATGTCCAGGTTTGAAGATAAACTCCAACCAGCAACAGAGGATTTCCAGAGAAAGGGTTTTTGACTGCCAGCCGAGGACATGGACTGGAAGACCTTCCAAGCCCTCCTCAGTGGGGTGAACAAATACTCTACGGCGTTCGGGCGGGTATGGCTGTCTGTGGTGTTCGTGTTCAGGGTCATGGTGTACGTGGTGGCGGCGGAGCGAGTGTGGGGCGACGAGCAGAAGGACTTTGACTGCAACACCAAGCAGCCCGGCTGTGCCAACGTCTGCTACGACCACTTCTTCCCCATCTCCCACATCCGCCTGTGGGCCCTGCAGCTCATCTTCATCTCCTGCCCATCTTTTATGGTGGTGATGCACGTGGCGTACCGTGATGACCGTGAGCGCAAATACAAGATGAAGCACCCAGACAGCGACAAGCTGTATACCAACACGGGCAAGAAGCACGGCGGCCTGTGGTGGACCTATCTGGTCAGCCTCTTCGTCAAGACGGGCATCGAGGTTGCGTTCCTCTACATCCTCCACCACATCTACGACAGCTTCTACCTGCCGAGACTAGTTAAGTGCAGCGGGGCGCCTTGCCCTAACTTGGTGGACTGCTACATCGGCCATCCCACTGAGAAGAAGGTCTTCACCTACTTCATGGTCGGAGCTTCTGGCCTCTGCATCGTCCTGAACATCTGCGAGATCATCTATCTCATTTCCAAACGCATTGCGCGAATCGGCAACAAGTTTAAGAGGCGCCATCGCAGCACGGCCGTGCGACAAGAAGACTACAACAGCAAGGAGCCCTTTAACAACATCCGTTTGGCCGTGCCGAGTCGGGACCGGAAGGACAGGCCTCCGTCCTTTAAGAGTGCATTCAAGTCCTCACACGGGATATCCAGCCTCATAATGGAAGAGAAGATACGGGCCTCCGCTCCAAATCTGTCCTCCTCATGAGATGACAGGAGGCTGAAATTAAGAGATCAGCAGAACCCAGTGTCAAACTAAAAGACAAAGAAACTCAGAACTATGAGACAAACGTCAGTGTGTGTCTGACCCTGGAAGTCATGAGTCATCAGTGCAGGATCCATCCCTTGGACCCCTGTGTCCACATCTAAGACTCTTTTTGAGCTCATGAACTTTGGTTTCCAAGTCAACCTCCACAATGTACAAGTCAGCTCGAGCCAAATTGATTTGTTAATATGTTGGTTTTCTTCTTTTTGAACACAATACAGGTCTGTGTGCCTTTTCAACTTCACCCCCTCACCCATATTCAAACATTCCTGTGAGGTTTCTGTCTTTCATGTGATTCGAGTTTTGACGCAGGAGGGGAAGGCAAGGAAACGCTCAAACAAGGAGGCAGGACACACCTGGCAAAGGTATTCCCCCTGCCTGCCTGCCAGTGTATACAGTGGTGTGTCTTGGCACTAATTGTTAGACGCACATTTCTTGATCTCTTTTATTTATCTGAACATTAGCTTTACCTTTATCATGTGTTGTCCTGTTGACATTAAAGATGGGTAAAAAACCACATTGGGAGTGGGGATACTCCAAAGTCATAGAGTTATGGCTGAGTTTTACTTGAAGGTGTGTGAGCTGGCCAAAACAAAAATGTTTTTACTGCATTTTTGCTTCAGATAAGCAACAGTGTGCATGCAATATTAGTGTATTTCTTTATCTTAAGCCTCAGCAGACTCAGGTTTATGCTGCACGGTCATACGCTGTTCTGCCTGTTTTGATGTGCTTGTACACAAACACCCCTCATCCAAGACCACTGTTGATTTAAATAAGGCCAAAGGAATGCTGCTGTTTATCCCTGTGCTGATAGAGCTGCAGCACTGAGGAAAAGGTCGTACAAACGGACTTCTCATTGAACTATTAACGCATTTTTGCGAGTTCCTAATCGTCCCCTATGGACCTCAGCTGGACATGGATATTATGCACTTGTTAAAAATGTAATTTTTACAAAGCTAAATATATTAAATGTATTGAATGTGTGTTTTGTATTTGGTGTTTTCAATGAGGGATGCTTCTCGATACGCAGGTAATATTTATTTTTGGAACAGGTTTCTATTAACACATAGGACAAAGGACAAAGACACTTTTCCTCCCACAAACTTATAATTTAAAGAGCTGTTATTTTCCATTGTTGTTGACTCATGATTAGTGTCTTACACAATCCATTAAAAGGCATGCAATATCATTTGTCCACATGATCTAGCTGTGAGTCATCACATGTGATTTTACTGTGTCTTATACTCATGAGGCAAGTTTCTAAAGCACCATGACGAGGCCAGCTGTAAGAATCTCAGTCTGCGTGTCAGACTTGTAAGTCAGGTTTTTAACAAGGTGGAGTAAAGAAAAAAAGTTTGTTTATTCTGGATCATTTTTGCAACAAAATGCAAAATCACTATGAGTTAGGAAATATTAACATTGTGCCTAATATGGTCAGTTATGGCTCCAAAAATGTTTACAACAATTGAGCTAACTGTAAAAGGCTTAATTTACTTTTCAAGCTTCTTGAGTAACAATCTTTCTTTACAGTTACGCTATTTATATCACTTTGCTCTCCACATAAGATCAATGACACATTTCATGTATGAAATACAATTTATTTTTAAATGTACAATCTACATTTATTTACATGTTGAATTTGAAAGGAAAATAAATGCACAGCACATCAACATTTGTTCCACAAGCCAGTACAATGCCCACGTTCATTAGAACAGATTTTTCATTGACTCTATATGGAGAATTCATTTGAAGACAGACATAATGGAGTATGGTAGAAAACAAACAGTGTTTTCATCCATACCCAAGACATAATTCCACTGGTTCATTAACAGAAACAAGTGTGTGTCTACTTTGATTTGGCCGGAAAGGAATGTAAACACACTATTAAAGAAGCAGGTGATGGCATGGCTTTTATAAGATGGATTTGTGATTAGACTGACTGTACATAAGGCACTGTTCCAGCTATGCCATCATGAAGTTTAATAAGGTAATCCAAAAATAAAGTAACTGGTACTTGGCGAGGATGAATGAAACTCAGGAGAGAATAAGCAGGTCTGCACATAGAGAGGATGAAGGCTCCAGGTTTACAGTCTGTGTTTTCACTTTAGTCTACAGCTTGCAGTTGGCCTGCGCTACTTTGGAGCTGGTCTTCCTGTTGAGGGTTCGGCAGATATAAGCTCCGGCATCCATCAGCTTTGAGAGGTCCACTCCCTGAGGTGAGGACAGTAAGTCAAATGTTAAACTTGAAGTAGCCCACATCCCACAAAATATGGCTAAAACGTAAGCTACAAATTTAGCTTAATTATAATATGTGGAAAAAACGCAAAAAAAACAGCAGCTTAACAAGTTCTACTATATAGGAAATAAAAGAAAAGGGAGGTTAAAGATAAACACAAAGGAGGACTTCTCACTGTTTGAATCCCAAGTCCGTGAAGCATGTAGACTACATCTTCAGTAGCAACATTCCCAGAAGCCCCCTGGGCATAGGGACAGCCCCCCAGCCCTGCTACCGACGAGTCCACCACACTGATTCCCATCTGCAAAATAATGGTGCAATAGATTCATTAAAGACAATCTTCAGTTTATGAATTAATGTTTGCTCTTTACCTTTAATATTTATTCTAATGATAAAAAGGAAAATATATTTTCCAAAAATAGTAAGTAACCAGAGTGAGGTCTGACCTGTAAGGCTACGAGGATGTTGGCCAGGGCCTGGCCGTAGGTATCGTGGCAGTGCACTGCCAAGGCATTAACTGGCACCTCTTTGCTCACCGCCTCCAGCATTTCAATCATGCTTCCAGGAGTCCCCACTCCTATTGTGTCACCAAGAGAGATCTCATAGCAGCCCATGGAGTACAGACGCTTAGCCACCTGCGAGATAGAGTCCAAGTTAGACCTGGTTGACCTCGTAGTGTGCCAGTTTACGTCAAATAAACACGTATCAAATAAACTCACGTGTGCAACTTTTTCTGGTGCCACCTTGCCTTCATAGGGGCATCCAAGAACACATGACACATAGCTGAGGTGACAGGAAACAGAGAGGAAGGAAATGAAAACCCAATCATTCCAGTAATGTATACATGTGTTAGGAGCGAGACAGTAAACCTACCCTCTAACTGGCACTCCGGCTTCTTTCGCTGCTTTCATAATCACTTCAAAGCGCTGTAAACTCTCTTCCACTGAGCAGTTTATGTTCTTCTTACTGAAGAGCTCTGATGCAGCACCAAATATGGCTACCTCTGAAGCTCCAGCCTTCAACTGAGGTAAGTAAGAGCAAGTACAATTTTTATTGAAACATTGAGACTACAGTGTAAGATGCTGGATTTATCAGTTTAGCTATTGGGATGTGATGTGTGAAACTTACAGCAGCCTGGAAACCCTTGAGGTTGGGGGTGAGGACGGGGTAAGACACCCCCGGTTTCCTACCAATCCCCTTCATCACCTCCACCTGGTCTGCCATCTGGACAAGGGGGACAGAAACCAATTAGTCCTGGAGAACAAGCCACCACCATTCCTTCATACTGAGGTTCTGTACCGCCCTACGTTGGGTGTGTCAGCACTTTCCATATGAATGGCTGTGGGAGAACAAACTCACCTGTGGAACCCATTTTGGAGACACAAAGCTGGTGGCCTCAATGACTGGCAGCCCTGTCGCTGACAGCATGTCAATCAAATGAATTTTAGTTTCTGTTGGCACGATAGTCTGAGGGGGGAAGCAGCAGAGCAACAAAACGAGGAATATTTGTGAAAAGACTGACAAAAATGCATGCCTGGAATTATTTCACCTGTTACGCAATATTTAAACACCTGCTCTATTTCATTATACTCTCTGTTGTAAAGTTACTAAGTACATTTACTCAAGTACTTTACTTAAGTAAAAATATTGGGGTACTTTTACTTTTCAATGTTCTTGCTAGTTTGTAAATCTACCCCACTACTATTGAGAGATTAATAGTATACTTTTATATTATTATTATTAGCTACCCTGCAGTTTACCAAGTAATTTCAGTTAGCTGCCCCTTTACAAGCTTTGATAAACAAAACAAAAACAAATAGTTATAATCAAAACATATAATATATTATTTTGAAATGGACCAATCTGCCAAATGAATACTTTTGGTATACGAGTAGCTTATATTGTGATGCTAATACTGTACTAACTATATATACACACACACGTGTACCTATATTTGAGTCATATTTTGATTGCAGGACTTTGACTTGTAACAGAGTTTCTACACCCTGGTACTTCTTCTTTTACTTAAGCACAGGATGTATTCCTCCCACCTCTGACTATGCTGATGGTGACACGCATAGATATGTTAACATCTGACATGTAATAGCTTCGGTTTAATCAAATTATTCAAGTCATTAATTGTTCTTACATAACTTTACCTTTTCATTCTGAAGCCCATCTCTGGGTCCCACCTCCACTATTTTCACCTTCTCTGGAAGAGCTTGACCTGCTCTTACGCCAGCCTGCACAAACACACGCAGACACATATTTAATACAGATGTAATTTAAAGCAGTGTTAGGTAAGAAAACTTGACACACAGCTGCCTAGGTTACCAGCTATCAGTGACTGTATGTATGTTAGCTTAGCTTGACCGTGGAGGAAGCTCACAGTTCGCCGACAAGCACTACAGTCCTGACAGCCATTTAAACATGAACAATATAACCTGCTGGGAGATAAAAGCATAATAAAACGTACTGCAGTGACCTTTGCTGCTGAGCTATACGCCACATACTTCTGACCCATTGCTGAACTTAGAATTCTTCTGTTTACAAGCCTCATCACGGCCGCCATGTTGGTCGGTTAGTGCTAGATCCAAGCCCCCAGGAAGTGCGCCGGACTCTGATGAAAATATTCGTTGTGTCCAAAAGGCGGTACTACAATTTCCGTATCAGTCCGTGAAGTCACTGGGCCCAGAAATACTTTTTCCCATTCACTAACATTGGGAAAGAGACGTCTGTAAATCAGCGGATACTTTTTTTTAAACAAAATAAACTACCCAGTATGAAATATTTGATAGCCCTTATTATAATAATTAATTCCTTAAAGTTGTAAAATGCACTAAAAGCCGAATCTAGATTTATTTTCTGTCTCCATTCATTCTACTGAGCCGAGAGTGGGAGCTCCGGGGGCGGGGCTTAAGGGGCGCATGCTTTGTGAGCGCACATACGGGTTCTTCTCATGGATGTATAGGTTCTTGTGCTCTCTGACAGCCAGGCATGATGGGTAATCTGTGACGTTTCGCTCTCAAAAAAGTTGGGCCATTTTGTCCTCATGCGCCAATGAGCAGCTCTCATCGGAAAGAACAAGGCCCTGATGTCACTTCTTCCTCGGGATAGAGGAACGGAAAGCACCGCAAGGTCGCCATCTATGGGCCGGGTCTTTGTATTGAAAACTCATTTCATAATATTTGTAATGTCCTTTATCATTTATTATGTTAATTGTAATTCGACCCCATTACCATATACGTTTAAGACGTTTACAAAAGCTACATCATATTCATACACATATGTTTTAATGCTTCACTCATGTTGATCTCATTTTTCTTGTAATCATTCACTCACTATTTGACAAATAATCTAAATGAATACTGTTTTCTTTACAATACTTTCGAAGTGTTCTAAAATCATCAGTGTGCAATGAAATATTGTCCATTTCGAATGCATATAATCTGCCTTTATTTTATTGTATTTTCATTATTTGTTCTTGTCCTTGCTATAGTTTTCCTTTTATAAGATTTGTTTAAACTCTCCATTTAGACAACAAGATGTGAAATGACACAGAACACAGTTGTATCAAAAATATCTTTAATGTGTCAAAAAGTAAAAAGAAACAGACAAATACATTACAATTGGTTTTATACCATAGTGCATATCATATTCAAAAATGATCATAGAAAAACTTTGTGACATTGGGAGGGAAAGAAAAGTCTGCTGTTGACTTTCCCTACAGTGAGCAGTAAAACAGCAGTAGAGTCATAACATGTCACTTTGTTTTGTTCAAACGCCAGCATTTATCAAAGCAGAAAGACTCGAAAAGTAGCAAAAGTGTTTTTCCATGCATATGAAAAAACTATTGAAAGAGTTATTATTTAACAATAATAGAGGCAAAGGAAACACTTACAATGCATGCTTTGGATACTGCATATATTTATGAAGTTTAACAAAAAGCATTCCATTTGTCATTAAGGTCAACTTCTCCTTTAAAGTAACCATTAACCGGTTGCATTTAACAAATAGGCGTATATATATATATATAACTAATATATCATAAATGTATATCTTTACATTACTTGATCACATATGTTATTCATAAATTATCCTGCATGGCTTCAGCACACACACACACACACACACACACACACACACACACACACACACACACACACACACACACACACACACACACACACACACACACACACACACACACACACACACACACACACACACACACACACACACACACACACACACACACACACACACACACACACACACACACACACACACACACACACACACTATATTTCACTCCAGCTCCTCGTCGCTGTCGTCCACTTGTTGGATGATGAGGTCGGCCCCCGAGTCTTCAGCCAGGTCATCGTCCTCAGTTACCATCCAGCTCCTCTTGCTGTCCCCCTCCTCCTCCCCGTCTACTCCCAACAATAGTGCCGGCTCCTCATTGGCGCCATCTAGACTGTCCATGGGGATGTCATCACAATCCACTTCCTGGATGCATGTGGTGCACATGCGGTATCGTCGTGAGCCCTCACACACCACATGCCCAGTGTCCTCCGTCACCTGACACTTACACTTCCTGCAAACCAGCTTCCTGGCTTGATGGATCTGTGGAGGAACAAAAAAAGTCAGAAATGCTGTTGGTGTTTCTATGGGGACGAGTAGGTGGTTGCAAATAATCTTTTGTTTTCAAACACTGAAGCACAGCCTGAAGTGTATGCTCACAATTTCTATGTTTCTAAAGCTGTTACATCAATACTGAATGACTTTCGCCTCCGGATTGTTAATAAACCTACCGTCTCGAAATGGCTCCGAAGATGCTCCAGGCGAGTGAAACGTTTATTGCAGGCCTGACAGGGGTACGGCCTCTCTCCAGTGTGGCAGCGTAGGTGTCGCTTCAGGTCTGCCTTCCTTTTCACCGTGTGTGTGCAGAAGGGACATTTGAAGCGCATAATGGGGTTTGAGTCTGCAAAGAGGAAGAGAAAGTGTTCAGAGCTCTTGCTTTTCGGTTGATGCAGCAACCTGCAACATAATCACAAAACCCAATATCCCCTGGGATAAATACAATTATTCTGATTCTTATGATTGTGATACAAGTTAGAATTAAGAAGGTCACTGACACTGATAAATGTTGAATAAGTTACAGAGATTACTTTTTTGGGAGTTCATGCTAAAAATATTTTTAAAATGGTCAACGATGACAAGAAATTGCATGACATCTGACTGTGTCTTGCTGTTTCGAAATTCAGTTACATTCGTTTTTTTATATAGAATATCTTTTTTTTTCCTGACATTTCTTATTTATTATATTAGTGAGAAGGAGACAGTACAATTGATAAAATGCAACAGTAAACCCTTGGCGGGATTTTTACCCATAGGCAGCTGTAGCAAACTAGCGTCAGCTATAAAGAGAACAATACTTGCATCAAATAGCTGTTTTCAGCTTGTCCATATATTATATTTCTGTCCGTATTTAACTTTCAATACATTAATAAATAATGCCCTGAATATGAAGAATTGGCTTATTTTGAGGTTTTCAATCCATGCCAGTCTGACCATATTATTCATTTTCCCACTTCTCTATAGAAATGATTGTCTTTTCCTTTCGTACAGCCCGACTCACCTCTGTTGAAGTGTCCAATTACACCCAAAATAGGTGGCAGAGTAGCATAAAGCTCCTCTGCCTTCTCAGCCTTTTGTGTCCTGGCCTCCTGCAGGTCTAGGTCCTCAGGTTGGTTGGAGCGATTGCTGTTGGACCCTTTCCTCTTAGTCCCCCCTTTACCTCTCCGGCGCTCTGATCCAGGCAGGGTGTACAGAGGATCCTGAGGGTCATGCAGGTCCTCTGACTCTGCATGGAGATCATCAGCAGGGCTGCTCGGGTTAGTCTTCATCACTGAGGCCGATGACTCCTGGTCTAAGTCTTTCCCTATAAAGCTAGATTGTGATCTGGAGTTGTCCCGGGTCCAGAGCGCAGGGGGTGGGCTGACAGAGCTGGGGCCTTGCTGCTGCTGCTGCTCTAATATCTCATCCCCTGCTACACTGGTGAAACTGCAGGTCTCAGACACGCTGAGGCAGCGCTCACTGTCTTCATCCTTCACACTGATCTCCAAGGAGGATTTGATGAAGTTCTTGCAGAAGTTTATGACATTGTTCATCTGTAAGTAGCTTGCTGCTGACATCACCTCGATCACGTTGTGGCTTGAGAGGTCCAGCTGGCCGGAGTAGATGAAATCCAGGATGACGGTGAAGGTCTCGGGGCTGAAGACGTCGAAAGTGGCATCAACGGAGTCAGCCAGCCCGTCCGGCCCCTGGGACAGCAGCATACGGAAGTATCCACTGCTGGCAAACAGGACGTTGCGGTGGGCCCTGAAGAGCTGACCCTCCACCAGCAGGTTGCAGTCACAGAAGAGCTCCTGGCGGCGCTGCTGGTTCAGCTGCTTCAGCAGGCTGCTCTGGTGAGCCACTGTGATGTCTGCCGCGTTGAACCACCTCTGAGGCTGCCTGAAGGAGACAACATGAGAGCACTCTGGGTGTGCATGCGGAAAACACTGTTCTGCAATAAATTAACAGATCATAAAGGCCTTGTGGAAACTAATAATGACAGTGACACTTCCATCTACATGATCCTGGATGAACAACCTAAGAGCCTATACATAGCCTACATGACAAATGTTTTGACTTTTACATATTACAGTGGAAAACATGCACTTCTTGAGTGTGTTCGTGGGACATCTGACCTGGCCAGCTGACTTTGATAAATAGTTGTGCTACCAGGCTAAATATTAACAGCAGGTCACACAGCAAACACACCAGTTTGACTACAGTGGTGTAGTGGGGATTTTTTTTACTGGGTGTAAGCAATGTCGATGCTCATGAACTGAACTGTCAACAATCCCAAACAATGCCACAAGTGCGCAGTGCACTCACAAAACGGGCAGACAGCAGGTCTACAGAAACTACCGGTATGCTTAGTCCTACTTTAGTACTGTACTGCAGAAAACACGTGCTGTGCTCAACACACACAGACTCAAAACCATGGACACACCGGCACATAAGTTAGGCTACATAAACAATTTATAGGCCTAAATTGCATAGTAGTTGCAATAATCACGCTTCAAAAAAATGGGGGCTCCAAATAATTGGAGAGACGGTGATCCCCCGCGTCCAACGACCACTACACCACTGCCAGTGACCCCCCCGTTGATGAAGCTGTCAGTTCTCCCCTGTCTTTGTTTCTGCACTGGACTATCTCCAGCTCCGCAAAACATCCGCCTACCTGACTTCATTCGGCGCTGTGATTGGATGCACGATATTTCAATCAAACTCTCCTTCTAATAGGCTACACCCGACTCTGGTCAGAGCATCGGGTGGTAAAACCCTGTAATCACCCCTATGGGGAGGTAAAGCGGGCATGAAAAATATCTGACGTTACAAACACAACAGACTTAAGGGAAGAGAAAATATTAGAGCATTGTAACTGGGCATGACATGCAAAGGTAGTACGAAAATGCCGCAACCTCATTTGCAGAATAGTTTTATTTTTTATAATAACCTATTTAGCCTTCCTCGTGTAGACTCTAAATTACACGCATGCATTTTTAATTATGCGATGCTTTCTGACAGGCTCCCCAGCGCCCGATAACCACGGTGCAACGCCCGCTTGCAACATTCTATACTGCTCCTCATGTCACACGAAACCAAGTCCAGCATGTAAACAGAGATATTCTCCCTTAATTCAGGTAGTCGACCTATAAAACGAAATGAGAGTGCTGCAGTCCTGCGAGAGAAAAGCGGGCAGCGGCGCACCAGAGCAGCCCAGTCTGTCCTGGAGCGACGCCCACTTCAGGCTCCAGCCAGCACACAATGGAAAAATAAGAAACAAACCTCCAGTAACTGAGCATACTGCGAACTGATAAATACATATATTCACATAGGGAATCATATTTGGGATAAGATGCGCTAATACACCCGTTTTCATCCTCGACGCCACCCCCACTTTCCCCGGAGGTCCGGAGCGCAGCGAGCAGCGGGGAGGATTTGCCTGCTGCCCAAACCCAGCGACTCTCTCCCAGGCGTGATGTGTCGGTAGGACCCGCTTACGCCCCACGCCGTTCAACCCTCAAAAGATCCATCGATACTCACTGGTGACTTGATTCACCCGGCGCCCGATAGAGTCTACTCGCCCCCAAGTCTTCCACCATTTCCGTTTTTAATTTCTTTTGCATTTTTCCGGTGCTCTTTTCTCCCTTCCAGGGTCCACAGTCAGGCACTTCCTGCTCAGCCCTAAAGACCGAAACCCGGTTAGAGCGACTGGAGCTCTGCTGACGTGGGTGTTTATTAACTGGGTGCCCGAGGGTTCAAGGAGCCATTTAAAGCCCTAGTGCCCGGTTTTAATGTGGTGTATGGGCAGAATATTGATATTGAACAGTGCCTTATAACATTGTGTAATATTTCTATAGGGATTTATAGTCTGTCTGCCCATCTACTGACCTATCATATAGCTTTTATTTACTGTATACAGTCTGCTTTGGCATCACTATGATAATGTTCCTTTGTGGCTCAATAGTGACTTTTCATCATATTTACAGACAAGTGTGTGTTTCACTGGAATATTGTTATGGTTTTGTTTTTTCCACAAACATTTTTTATTTTATCTCATATCGTATTCAGCACTGAAATCAGCAATCTCCCTTAATAACATCTAATTTCACAATAATTTGAAACAGTTAACTTTTATAATGGAGTGGAAATGAAGACATCCTTAATATGACAATTAATTTATTCTTTCAGTGTTATGGCTCACAGATCAATACATACAGTATTATTGGAGAAAACACCCATTGTTAATCTGAGAAATCAAACAGTTGTTCATTAGTTAATAGAGAATACATAGTATAAAACAGCTGAATCACATGTTGTTTATATGAAATGCAACAAAGAGGAAGTTGATGGTTTGCTTTGGCCCGATAATTTAGGAGGGGATTCAATAACAGCAAAAGTCTGAGTTGCATCAAGAGGCGGTGCCATCAGGAAATCCTGTGGGGTTCTTGGACTGCCAGCGCCACAGATCTTCACCTACACAGGTAAGAATAATAACATATATGATGGGGAAATATTTCACACAAAATAACTTTAAAATACACAAAGATATTTTAAGTGTAGCTGTGCTTACACATTCGTTCCAGGTCAAATTTGGCCTTCCAGCCCAGCTCCTTGTCAGCGAGACGAGGGTCAGCGTAGCAGGATGCGATGTCTCCTTCCCTACGTGCTGCAATTTTGTATTTGATCTATGGAGAGGATGCATTTTAATTAACAGAACAGGAGGGTGGTTTAGCCTTAAAAGGTGGGACCCTCTTAAATCATCTAACTTCACAATCAAAGTCAGCTTTGCCATCCTTTAACATGTAGTTTGGTTACTACGCCAAGTGAGTTTAATTACTCTCAGAAGACACAATACAATCACTGAAGACAATTCACCTTGGAAAGATGATGTCCCTCACCTCTTTCCCTGATGTCTTCTCCATAGCCTTCACCATCTGGAGCACAGAGTAGCCCGTCCCCGTTCCCAGGTTGTAAACCTTCGGACACAAACATATACGCATACCAGCACTCCCATACATACCTTCATGCTATATGCAAGTATATATATATATACAAGCAAATGTGTTTTGGAATGCTTTGCTTTTTTTCTCAAATGTACCTTGCAGCCACAGCCATCCTTCAGCTTCTTCAAAGCTGCTATGTGTCCTTTTGCCAGATCTACGACATGGATATAGTCTCGTACACCTAGAAAGAAAAAGGCAAACCTTGAGCCCTCTGCCCAATTTGCAAACCACAATTAAATCTTTTAAATGCAGTTATTTTCCATTACCTGTTCCGTCAAGTGTGTCATAATCATTCCCATACACACTGAGGCACTCTCGTCTCCCAACAGCAACCTATGAGGGGGATAAATTAAGCAATGCAAAACACATTGAGTATGCTTCCATGCTCTGATCTAGCTTTGTATTTGGCAGAGGGCTCATGTACCTGGGCAACATATGGCAGCAGGTTGTTAGGGATACCCTGAGGGTCCTCCCCGATCAGGCCGGAGGAATGAGCTCCAATTGGGTTGAAATAACGCAACAGCATTGCATTCCAGTCCTGCTGACACACAGGCGATAATGAGACACCATGTGCACTGTATATGTGTGCATGGTTTCTGTCTTCGGATAAGTACCTTCTCAGCTTTACAGTGGTCCTTGATCATCTCCTCAATGAAGTACTTGGATTGGCCGTAGGGGTTGGTGCAGCCGCCCACAGGGTGCTGCTCGTCGATGGGGAGGCGCTGAGGGTCTCCGTACACTGTGGCTGAGCTGCTGAAGACCAGATTGTGCACCTTGTGAGCCTGCATCACCTGGGACACGCGCAGATGCAAAACAAACACGGCACACACATACAGTCAGCCACTTAAGTACACACACATACGGAGTAAGTTTGGCAGACACAGTGAGCTCCACACATTAAAAGTTCTGAAGGGTGCAGGGTTAGAATTAGCCGACTCAGTGTCAGATGAACACACGCTGTCATGCACTCTGCAAACAAAGAGGAAGTGCAAATAGAGATCAGTTCAGAAATGAAGAGGGAAGTGCAGGCTTAATGGAGGACAGACGTGTCAGAAAAAAAGTTCAAACTGACCTCCAGCAGGTTCATAGAGGCGGTGAGGTTGACTCTGTAGTAGCGTAGCGGCTGCTCCACAGACTCGCCAACAGCCTTCAGACCAGCAAAGTGCATCACCGCACTGAAGGAATGCTGCAACACACATCCATGTTTAGTCAAGTATGACCAATGTGGAAGGACATATTTGTAACTGATATGCCCAAGCATTATGTCACACTACCTATTTTCAGTGCTGTCTGAGCATTTATGGTGGCCAGCAGGGACATTGTTTGGTAAAAAAAATAGAAAAGCAGACTAAAATTTTAATTGTAAAATGTACACTCAAGACAAGGTTTTCAAGCATTACCTCAATGACATGTTATGAGCTGATCTAAGAGCTGATTGATGAGCGGAAAATACCTGTACATTTAGTTGAATTTAGGTTTAAACTCACATTTTCTGTTTTCGATTAATCAGCCATTGAGGTGAACAATTTATGAATTTGTCCAAAAACATTGTCCAAGAAAAGTGAAACATGCCTATTATTTTCCCAGATCCAAAGCTGCCATATTAAACAGAATTATATTATGATTATATATATATATATATATATATATATATATATTATATACATATATATATATATATATATATATATTATATACATATATATATATATATATATATATATATGTTTGTAATTTCTTGCCTGAAAAAATTACTAAAACATCAAACTAGTTTCGTCTCTCAACTGAGAAAGCATTTAAATAAGTAGCTGTTCAAGTTTGGATAAAATGAATAAATAACCTTTAATATCTTACTGACCTTTTTGAAGAGTTTCTCCAAGCCAGGTTGGTCCAGAAGATCTAGTTCATGAAACTCAATGCTGGTGTCCAGGAACTTCTCTATCCTCCGTATGCTTTCTGGCACATCCCCCTCTCCTCCATAGACAACAGGTTGCACACACAAAGAGAGACACACACATACACACACTTAGCTTTATATTATGACTTTGAATTGCGAACTGTAGGCTGAGGCACTAACTTTTTATCAGCCTGTGTTTTCATTAAGGGAGTTTACCTCTGACAGCGTTACTGAAGTTATCCACCACGACTGGATGGTAACCCGCTTCGATGAGCTCCACCACACAGTGACTACCGATGTAGCCTCCTCCACCTGTGACCAGCACCTTCTCTGCCATTCTCTCACCTGTCAAATACAACACACAATCACAAACATAAACTCAACCATTTAAAACCCTGTTGTGATTATTCTTGTTTAAAGCACAATGATGTGAAGGCAATCTCTAGACCTGCTCTGGAAGAACAGGATATTCTTTAAACTGAGTAAGTTTGAAGAAATACTTTAGAGCCACTGTCCCAGGGCAAGCCCAAACCTGTCAAGCCACATACAACAATTATTGTGCCTTAACCTTGTAACGTCAGTCGCTACTCACTGTTGGAAGGTATTTTAATCCTTTGAGAAGGTGACCTTAAATAAACTATAATGTACTACTACGTTGCTTCGTAAAAGTTGTATGAATGACTATCAATAAAAACCTTAGCAAATATATAAAGTACAGGCCCCTAATGAGTGCTGAGTCCGCTTTAACATAAACCCATGGACATTTAACTTCTTTCCATCTAGGCTTAATCAATAACCTAATACTATGTCTCCTCACTAGTAACATACACTCTAGGCCAAATCCTAAACACAGTTTTTCCTCAGTACACTTTTGTGTTCTGTGTTTTGCATTTTTAGACTGTACATTATAGCTAAATGTATTATTTTCTGTATAAGATTAGGCACAATCCGAATCAACACGTATTTTTTTATAAACGTGATGTCGTCGTCGACCCACTGCATCTATGTCAGTTCTACTAAGGATTAACAACTTAAATGTAGTCTAACCCATTGAGCAAAGGCATTAATTTGTGACAAACTGTCAGAATGAGAGCACATCCCACAGAGAACTGAAGATGTCAGCGAAAAATACTTACTTAATTTCCCGATAAGAGAGTAAATAGTAGTTCCCGGCAGAGTATCCTAATAAAACAGACCCGGAGAAGCAGGAAAAGTGTGTGTAGTGACAGAAATAAGTTGTATCTGTCATTTAATTGAGTGAAGTGTTTCCCCTGCATATCTTTACTTCCTGTAAAACGTGGAAACAGCGATAAATTCACGAGTAGAGCGCAACTTCCTATATATGCCCTTTCAAAATAAAAGCAGACGCATTCCTACATTGGCACCGCAGAACATTTAATTCACTTAAGCTTTAACTGTGATATAAAGTTATATATGTGTTATAATACCATGTAGGTAAACAAACGCAACATAAACCACAACATGTTATAATATCGGCAAAACTATAGTTTCAGCTTTTATTTTGACGTATTAAACGGATTCACCATACTGCTCATCGTGCGCTTCATGGTATTTAATCACTTTGACGTTGTACGTAAGAGGCTCACATGGCGTGACGTCAGAACCACCCTAATAAAGCTACGCCCTTGCCCATACAAACAGAGAGGTGATAGTGCTGTGTGCAGACCAATACACACAGGATGGGAAGGGGAAAGTGCCACGTAACTTAACAAATTCAGTCCAGCACATTTGCAAATAGTAAAGGGTTTAGGCAGCAATGCAAGTGCAGTTTAGTAAAAAAACTACAGATACTTGAATGTATCCACACAAAAACATGTTTAAAACATACAGTAGGCTATATGTCATTATGTTAATACATATAAAAAGTATCACTATGTATATGTACAAAGTTAGATGTTTTTTACGTAATTGTCCAAACTCAAATAAAAGTAAATAAACAAACAGAGAAAATATGAATCACAACATCCAAAACGTATGTAGCCTTTTAAAACACCATATTTCTAATGAATTATCTGACCTTTTTCTCTATTTCCTATGATGACATATGCAATTTGAACTGATGCCTTTTCTGTTGCCTTCAGATCCTAATGTGTAAATCATGCATGTGAAATATGTGTTGGCATTCTTATGTTCATAAAGACAGCTGTTTTTTCCATTAAGTCTGTATGCAGTTCAGATTTAGCAGGAGTCTTTTATATTTTGTGTCATTTCTGAAGGCCACTTGCCAGTCCTGCCCAGAGACACTGGCACATAAAGAAAGGCGGCAGAATTGTGAGCAAAGAAAGATTAGACGAGTTGGATACCTTAGAGATTAAGTTTGCTCTCTCCATTTATAATGCAGTCTCTTTGTTATAGAAAGGTCTTGGAGCAGATGAAGACATCTGAAGAGGGAAAACACATCAGCAGTGGTACACAGTTATAAACAGGAAAACCAATCCAACCATTCAGAAGAGGAACGAGAAGAGGAAACCGAAGGAAACATTTCAAACTGAGAACAACAAGTCAGAGAACAACATGTAACTAGAATTGTCATCTCTTAAATACATTTGGATCAGTTTTGAAACCACTCTACAGTTTTATTTTGGGTCAGCTGTGTGTTTTAAAATGTATATGTCAGGAAGCAAACCAGCAACTCTCCCCCTAGTCCTGATCTACTGTGTATGCTGTGGGCAGTCTTCTAATGTGGATTGGCAGCAGTGTGACCCGGATGGGGCTCAGATGGCAGCTGTGAAGTGGGCCTGGTCTCCAAGACGAAAATGCAAATGAAGAGACACAGGGCTGAGCCAGATCCGACATGTGTGTGTCAGGAGAAGGGTCCAGTATGTGGCTCAGATGGGCGGACCTATCCGAATGTTTGCCAGATGAGAGAGGTCATGAGCCAGCATAAAACCACCCTAAAGCTCACTGGAGGAGGACCTTGTTACTGTGGTTACTGCATTATTTTCTTGCACAAGTCATCAGTCCAGGAATGATTAGATTCAAATTCATGTGAAGAGTTGTCTTGTTACTTATTAACTTTAGTGATCCTAGTTTTGAACCTTGAGGTACTCCTTTTTTTGCTGCATCCCCACGTAACCTTCAAAGCCGCAGAAACCAGTTCAATATACACAGGGAACGACATTGTGTTTTTGTGCGAGGCCTAAGCCAACCATCTGTCAAACCTGAGCTTTGGCAAAGACACGGAGTGACAATTTCCTGCCCGGAGATGATCCACACAGCTCTGTCCAGGTTTAATACGTACTGCTGTTATCAGTGTTTACTGAACGTTTCAGTAACAGTGTATCTGAGGCTGCAGAATCAAGCAGAACCAAAACAGAAAAACTGACTCAAAATAAAACTAACTGCTGAGTCACCAGATAATTAATCGAATGCAGGGAATGATCCAATGTCCAGGAACAATGTTTTCACCTATTCTCGCCTTGCTGCCTTTAATGTGGTGTTCCCTGGTAAAAAAAACATAAGCTTTTTCTGGAGCGCCAATCCCACCTCCACCTGTCTCCAAGAAATGTCAACCATCATTTCATTTGATTTAAGTGATACAAACAGATACAAGTCACCCCTAAAGTAAAGCCTCAACCCATTCTACCTGCTTTCACGTCTCCACCCAGAAAACGTAGGGTACAGTACATTCGTACACTGAGGAAAAAAGAAGGAGATGGATGGAGCGAGAGAAGGTGGGACCATCCACAGGGTCTCCATCTGATTCTCTTCATCTCTCTCCACCTGAGGGCCAGTTAATCCTCCCCTCATCCACGACTCCCAGCTGGATACACTGGCTCCTTCTGAATGGCAAGCTGCATTAACGCCGAGGAACCTTCCCCTGCTGTCTGTTAGTCAAAGCTGATTGGAGATTAATGGCCTGCGGCGAAAATACAGCCTTCCATCTCATCTCAAATCACTTTCCGCCCCTTTATCTCTCCTTCTCTTCACTTCTATATCTTTTAATCCCAGCTCTCCTCCTTTTCAATGTCATCAACTTTTGCTTGCCACTAAATTTTTGACTCTATTCAGTTATCTCTTTTTGACAGATAAATGACAAGAAGGATGAAGAAGCGGAAGACTAAGTAGAAAAAATAACCCCCCCTCCTGAGTGGAGCCAGAATGATGTTATGGGGGCATTTGTCCTCCTGGTGTGGAGGCTTCCCTTCCCCTGCTAATTACCTTGTACAAACTCGAATCTGATACGGCGGATATGAGGCCCAAACACAATTATTGTGGGCTAACAAAGAGATATTGAGATTCAGGGAATGAGGGAGAGACTGCAAGTGAGATAGAAGGAAAAGCATGCGCATGGCCATGCATGCACACACACATACAGTGACCACATGCGTGCACACACACAAGCATACCCCACCCACACACACACAACCACTTGTCCTTCCCCTCCATTCCCTCAGATAGGCTAATGTTATTACTGGGGTAATTATCCTCATTAGTGCTAGCAGCTGTAGAGAGCACATTGCTTGCTGTTCAAACTCCACCCCAAACCTTTCCGTCTTCACATCCTTCTTTGTATTCCCAAGATCTTATTTCGAGACTTTGTCTCCATCCTTTGCATTTAGTTGTAAAAATAGAGCCCCATCAAGTTACCCCTACTTGTTAGAGGGTTGCTAATGTGTTCATGCTTGCAGCACTGACCACAAAAAGCTACATTAGAAGGCTCAGCAGTGTGCAAAAGTAGAAAAATGGCTAAAGTGCATTTATAAATTAGTTAATAGTTAACTTAATTGGATGTCATAAAACAAGGATCCATCTCTCATTCCACCTGCCGGGCTTTTGGATTTTAAAAACTGAACACAAGATGGCACTGTTTAGTCAAATAAGCACTTTACTGCTCTCCAGTGACTGTGCTCATACGGTACGTTGACAGCTACATCTATTTGCACTGCTCTCTATTTGCTTCATGTATTCTCTTATTTACATCCCTCTAAGCAAAATCCGTCGCCAAATGTTATTAGTTGTCAGTCTTTCCATTTTGGATACAATGACACTTCCCCACTGAAAACCAGAGAATACAAGTATTTGCATAACTAAAGGTGTTGCCTTTTATATGAAAGCCTTCTGAAAATGAATCCCTTCACCCCAATGCGCTGTGTGCATCTTTACACACAAATTACGAGATCAACAGCTGAAACAGGCAGCTTTGCACGCAGCCTTCCCCCCCGCTCTGTGAGATTGCCTTTTGTTTTATTGCCAGGGGCTGCTGAGGACAGTAGGTAACCTGTATACCACTAAGCCCCGCATCAGGCGCTAAATGTCATGCATAGCCTGTTTTTATTGGCTGAAATGGCCTGTTGTACCCTTCTCCTTTTTCCTGGAAGCCATTGTTAAAGAGCTGGTTGTTAACGTGGCTGACCAGATGGGCTCCTTCTCCCACATCAGCTCTGACTGAGGGTGTTTACCATGCACTGGGCTGTGGATAACAGGTGAGACTGATGCTTTTCAACCAATCACTGAGCAGCAGATGTCTGGCCTCTGCCTGTAAACCTTTATTTGGCATTTGGGCCTTATGGGAGTGGGTTTGATAATAACACGGAATCAAAGTGAATACTGTTATATGTTTTCCACATGACGCTTTTATGTGAAATGGCCATGCAAGCTATGCTAATAAGCCCCTCAAACTCCCTGAACCCAATATCCTGAATCCATTTTCTGTCAGAACCTTCAGATAAATAAAGATGAAATATCTTTTGTGTATGAAATACTTCAAATGAAAAACATCCCTGCTATTTATTTTCCCTTATTCAAGTTCAGACCTAATTTCCAGAGATGTTCCCCAGTCCCTTGTGGGACAAAATGTTTCAAGCATTAGCTGAGCAAACAGCGGACATTCCTTTCCCTTTTCCAATGCAGCCCATCTTGAATTACTGCAATTATTATGGCAACAACAGAAGGTAAGGCCGGGCCTGGGATGGTTGAGGAGTACTCTTCTAAAGCTCTGAATCAATCTGCCTTAATGGATGACCTGTGTCGAGCATGCATGTATGGATTAGTTTGTCTGCAGCACCTGTCCCTGCTCTGTCAACAGCAGATCAGGTTACTGGCCACACATTCACCTGGCTGACACAACTTCCTGTGATTGACAATACGCCGGCTTTTGTGCACTGCTGCTCTCACAATATTGACATTGAATGTACAATTATGAAACAGGTGATCTTAAAAAATACTTTGGATATAGAGAGTTTTCTTTTCCTTTCAATTAAAAAAAAATCCATATTGCCACAAACAATTCCATCTGTCTCTTCGGGCTCTTATGAGGCCTTTCAGGTTGATTAAGGAATTAAGCTTCCAGAGCGACCCACTGAAGCAAGGCTGTAGCCCAGCTTAACATCCTCCCAAGGACAGCTTGTATCTGATCTGAACTGGGAGACAAAGCGCGGCGGAGAATAGGAAGAATCCTCTCTGAACTTTGCTCCAGAGTAGTAAGATTTAAAGATTATATTATCAAAGATAAGTCTTTTTTTTTCTAGTCAGATAACATTAATATGCATATTCTAGGATATTTAAAAGCGAACTGGGGATTTGGAACAGTTGACAGGATACCTTATACCCTAAAGTCTTTGTTCTGCTAATCAGTTTCCCAAAGCCCAATATGGGGAAACTCCCCTTAGATTTGTAAGAACATTTTTTGTTTCAAATGATCAAACCAGCTCGCTGGTGCACTCATGTAATTATTAACCGATGTTCAAACAGACTATGTGCCTGCATGCGAGAGGTAAACTGCAAGGCTCCACTTGAGACCATTCATATTTGAGTCTGGAGTCAGGAGTCCACAAATGGAAATATCTACATATTTCCTCCAGCTGGCACAAAGCCCCCTCTGCCCGGCCTTGTACGCCTCATGCGGCCTTGTTGCTGGTCTGAATTCACTGTCATCTCCATTATCTCCCTGATGATGAAATGATTAGCTATCAACCGTTATGCTAACCACAAAGCTGGGCGGTGATGGATGGGCTAAGTCATAGACTCTGGCGGTTGGTTTTGGGGGCTTTGTCTTGGATCTCTTGACACCTTCTATCTTGTGATCCAAGCAACCCCCCCATTGCCTACAAACAACCTCAAGTTCCCCCCACCAGCTGCCTCTGACCCCTCATCATAGCGCTGCCTATGCTTGCCATGTGCTGGGAGTCAAAGGTTCCCACCTATCGCTCATCAGAATGGAAGCCGTCCATCTCCTGCCCCGCGCTCTAAATCACAATCAATCTTTTGGCAGACAGAGATGGATTGGGACATCCACGACCCTGTACCTTTCATGGAGCTCCCCCCGCCCTCCTCCACCCCCCTCCACCCTCCAAAGGGCGGCTGTCACTGACAAATAATAGAGGTGATGCTATAGGAGGAGTGAGCAGGTCAAGTCTGCCGGCCCTGGAAGGAAGTTATCACAAAGCAATCGAGGGGCATTCCTTTCTCTTCAGAAACAACAGTGACAATGTCTAACAGCATGTCTGACAGAAGGACGTGTGGAGGAGAGGAGACTTTATAATAAAATTTAAATCCATCTTAGGCAGGAAACATTTTTGAGTGATGTGCGGAATGTATTCTTGTATGAGAGATGTCAAAAAAAGTTCACAAGTCTCACGTTTAATGTTAGATTTATTTTTTGCTAATGGGATACTTCAGAGGAGAGCAACATAACTGTACTTAGGCAATGTGCTATCATTTAATTTAGGCTACCCTTAGGTGATAGCATGTGCTTTTATTCAGACTAATATCTGTACTTCAACCGTCTCTGATTCTTTAACACAAGCGTTTCAGTAAAAGATACATGCAAGAAATAATCAGGCCACCATATAGCTCGGTTGGTAGAGCTGGCAGCCAACATACTGGGGTAATCCCCAATTGGAGGACCCATGTTCGGAACCATTTGCCGCATGTCATCCCCTCTGTCTCCCCATGTTATATCTATAACTGTAATAAAGGCACTTGTTACCCAAAAAACCTTTTGAAAAAGAATCAAACTTTGCCCAATGTGTTAGGTAGATGTCTATTAAATGTCAGTCCGTCCAACAAGCTAAATGTTTGGCTAACCAGTAAGGCACATTATATGAGAAAAGCTTCTTTTAACCTTAACTTCATTTAAATGAACTAGTTAAGTCACCATAGCAGTAGCAATAACGAAGAAAGTGCAGCCGTGTTGAAATGCCATGTTATAATTTTAAGTGGCCTAGCTAATGTTAATGCCAGCCAATAGTAGTTAGACTAGTAAGTTAGGTGCTGTATTTGTTTCTCCTCATTTTACAAATGTTACTTGCATTATGTTAATCATGCTTATTAAAATGAGGCGTGTTCGTCAAACAGTGCTTAAAAGCTATGACAAACTGAATTTGCTTTACCTTACAGAACTAATAAAGTGTCAAGGTGTGTCTAAATGTACCAAGATGTACAACGTCCTCTAAGAAAAGTAATCCATTCCATTTGTATTCAGATTCATGAACACCTGTCTTTTGATGATATTTACATATGTATTATCAGTAAGCTGCCTTTGTCTCTGCGTCCCTTTTGTCCTCTTCTCTCACAATAATACAATCTTGACATTGTGCCTCACATCATCATGTGTGTTTGAAGAGTTGCCGTCTAGTGCTTCCTGATTTACTTCACAACAGACTGAGTGATTGCATCATTCACATGAGCATTGACAACAAATATCATTCAGACATGTAAAAGTCTCCACAATGCCATAACACGATGATTGGGACGTGAAAGATCTTATTCTGTATTCACCGCCGAGGGCTCGAGGAGGATCATTCACATGTAGATGTGTCCTTCTGGAAGTGCCTCAGCTATACAATTTCCATTTAGATAAGGTGTATACACAAATAAAGAAAGGGCATTGGGTTCTTCATTTGATTAACTAATCATAGTCTTTGTAATTCCACTCGGAGAAGGGCAGTGCCGGGCTGTGCACCCTGATTAGCCTATACATGATTGCTGCTGCTGTGGCACAAATCAGTTCAAGTAACTCAACTCCATACACAACGCAGTGGCTGTGATTAAACAGGCGATTAATACGGAGAGAGTTTCTGTCTCTCTAATCCCTTCTCCCGTTGTCTAGATAGCCACAGTGTAGTCCCTGATCAACAATAACTGAGCACCACAAGAATTGGAGTGAGAGGTGATTAGGTCTTTAAAGCTCCCTGGAGTGCGCATGCAGGTTGTTTGTGATTAGCTCGAATTTAGAGGTACATTCTGTCCTTATTGCCTCTTGCCTGAGCTGGGAATTCATTATCTGATGCTTAAGCTGAGGGGAGTAGAATAAGTAACACACATACAGCCCCCAGGACTGGTGTAATATCTTTAAGTGAGACCGGAATAATCCACGTTTGTGGCACTAAACATGCCAAGTGAGGAGGCATCCTGTTCACAGCATGTTGACTAACCCCACACAACACTCCTCAACCTCACGACTCAAGCCTCAAAGTGCTTTAACCCTCTTTCCACTTCGCTGCTAGCCTCTTCATGATGTGCAGTGGTGTCTGTGTGTCATCTGAAGGCTGTACAGAAACTCTACAGCCCCTCTCCATGACTGATCTCTTTTGATAGAGCTCATTATGCAAACTGCTCCCAACTCCCACCGCATAATTAGTGCTTAATTAATTTGAGTGAAATCTTTCATCTGTCTGTGTCCGGCCAGCTCCTTCCTTCCATTTACAACATGATATTAATTTCAGAGGGGGGAATGGTAGCCCAGCTGATGAAAAGGCTGATATAATTAATCAAGTACTGTATCTTTTTCCTTCATTTTTCTGCAGGAATAATAATAAGTGTGATGAGCAGAGTCTGATTAACCCTATTATGCTCCCTAATTAGGGTGATCATTTAATAATCAAAGAAGCAGCACAATTAAAAGAGAATGCAAATTATGCCATCTGATGAAGAGAGGGCCAATTCTGGAAATTCTTTGTTTGGAAAATGCGGCATTCCAATGTCAAAGGCCAAGAAAAGGTTTCTTTTCTTAATGCACACAATGTGTCAAGGATGTACTTACACACTTGAGCTCCACATTTTTCATGCATTCTTTGGTACATTTCTTCCACAATGTCCACAGAAAGGAAATGAGTGACTGCATTAAAAAGGCATAATAATCACAATGTCTTTCCTTGCTAAGAGTTCAACGAGAAAATAAAAAACAGTGTTTTTTTCTGTACAGCAAATATGAAACTGAAGCTAGCAGCCAGTTAGCTTAGCTTAGCATATAGAAAACATGTGGAATAGCCTGGCGAGGTTTAAGTCTGCCTTCAAGCACCTATAAAACTCGCCATTTCATTTTGGTTTGTTTAATCCATCTAACCCCTCAAGTGTAAAAACCTTGTGTTTTTTAAAGAGTTGTGTTTTTAAGTTCCCTACTTTAGCACTGCTAAAAAACGCTATAGCATAAAACTGCCAGCATGGCTTCTAAAGCCCTGAGTGAGTGTGTGTAGAAGCACCTGCCATGACTTTATGACGAGATCTTAAAATTGGTAACCTTTTTCAAACCAAATGATGCTTGCGTAACTGTATTTAGTTTTCATATTCTTTGATTTTTGTTATAGCTGTTTGCACGACAATTTCTCCTAGGTACAATAAAGAACCCGAGAACCGTCTATTTCTTGACCAGGACATCTCACTTCTTGGAGTCATTCTCTATGAGAACTCAACGTGAAGTTACTTTTGAAAGACACAGTCACTGTTTCCAGTCTTCATACTAAACAAAGATAACTAGCTGTCGTACAGACAGTTAAAGGTGACCTATCATGCAAAATGCACTCTTGTACGTCTTTTATACATGAATATGTGTCCCGGTGTGTCAGGGAACTCACCAAGTGTCAGAAAACACAACCCTCTCTATTTTCCTCCATACCCAAATCTCTAAAAACGAGCCTGCAATGGAGCTGATACAGACTGATCCAGATTTGAAATATCTCTGACGTCAGAAACAAGGAGCTCCGCCTATATGGCCAACTCTCCACCTATCAGGGGAATGAGAGGTTGCCGTGGCATGGTAACATGACGCTCGTGCCTCGCCCCCCTCCTTTGCAGGGGGGCGTGGTCAGCTGCAGCTCATTTCTCACAGAATAAGCCCTTGTGAAGACAGGGCTGGAAAGGAGCAAATAGAGCGAAATGAGGCATGGCTAAAATCCATGATCTGTTTGGTATTTTGAAAAAAGCACTTCACAGACATGTTTTGTATAGGTATGGCCCTACAATATATTATTCAAATATAGTATGATAGGTCCACTTTAAGTGGAAGCGTTTTGAACAAATCTATTGCAAATAAGCATATTTCCCCCAAATGGAAAACTACTCTTCATCAACAGAATGTACGAACAAACCTATTTAAAAGGACACATTTCCATTCATGTGAGTCACAATGACAGAATCGCATCACTCGGGCGCTTAAAGCCACTCTGAGGGCACCAACTTGTATTTCCCACTGGCCCTGTGTCTTTTATAGAGCCCGAGGCACGACAAAGTGGCAGCTGCCAATGTAAACTCCAGGGCAGAAGTTCAGAACCATGGACAGCAACCAGCCTTCTCCAGAGAGATCACGCTCAGTCGACAACCTTCCACAGTCAGAGCTAGTGTTTCAAATATAACATTGTGCAAATTAATTAGGGGAACAAGAAGATTCTGCATGAAAAGCTTAGCAATGTATCTTATGTATGAATTAGTGAGATAAGCTGACTAATAGTTAAAGGCTATGAGCAACACGACCACTGTGTAGCTCCATATGTCAATAGATAAAGGATATGGCCCATTAGGTCTGCCAGAATCCATCGTTCATGCTCCTAGATAATACAGCTGCTGTCTACACTTTCATCAAGATAATGGTGACCTCATACATGGAGTCTATGAGCAATGGCCCTGATTTCATTTTTCTCAGAGAATCCATTATCAATATCATTACATCTTCAGGGAGCCAGCGAGCAACAGAGGATGGACCTTTTTTTTCCTTTCTGTTGTGTACTTGTGTGAGAAATGTGTTGGTTGTTAAGCCAAACGCCTGTCAGTAAAATCCTTTATATGCTGGCTTGTCTTGCTACAGTGTGTGTGTGTGCCTCCTCCACTTCATTGTATCTGTGCAGTGTGTGCGTGCTCTCGTGTGTGTCTACATGAATGTACCTCAATTTACTCCTCTTCACCCCCATAGTGCAGCTGCGCCTCAGAGGACTCTTGTGAAGTAATTGAATGAGCCGGGGCAGGGGGAAACCTGTGGCAGCGAATGTGGTGCCCGCTGGCCTTATTATCTGTAATACGGCAGCCGCTCTGCCTGCACTTTCTCATCCGCTCATGAATACCGAAATGAATGTGGTGGACGTCAGAGGTGAGCGCAGAGGGGAGAAGCAGGGCCCGAGCCGTTTTAATCAGCTCCCAGATAGAACAATCACTTTATCCACCTCCACAGCTCAGAGGTGAATTAGTGTTTAACATTCCAGGGCATGCTTTCTGACAGGGGACTCCACCCCAAACAACCAATGGACTGCGGAGATTATTGAGAGACACTCTGATGTTTTTTGATGGTTAAATTAGAGCTAAACATGCCCCTGGGACTCTAAGCTACTGATATGCAGGAAGACCTCTGTTCAATAAGAGGCTCTACATGAGAAAAGATAATCTGTTGTTGTGCCTTTGAAGCATTTGTTCACGTGTCTGTGCACACATTACATGAGATTTAACCAATAGAACAATCTATGGTTTTCCCCGGGGTCATTAGCAACCTTTTTGAAATCATTGATGTGGCATTTTATATTCTTTTGCAATGCATTGTATAATGCAAAGAGAACATTATATTTGCCCGCTCCACAATACCTTTTCATTAATGACATGAAGCCATCAGCGTCATTGTCAAAATGACATCAGGGACATTCCCAGTCAACACCAAGTTCCAGTAGTCATAAACTCAGAGATACACCACTTTACAGGGCTTTTGATAGTAACCTGGTCTCATGGGCATCTTTCTAAAGTACACTTTAAAGTCTAGACACTGACCTCTGTGTGCTTCTCATGGCCAAACAGGCAATTTCCCCCATTGATCTCCTGGATGCTACAGTCAGACTTCATTTCTAGAGGCTCGCTGCAAACTGTTCACTTTTGTTGCTCTGTTGTATTTTTACAGTGAATGCAACGTTATCTGTTTTCTGTAAGAAACCAGTCAGTGGAAATCAAGACTGTGTGACCCAAAGGCGGCACACAATTCAGTAGAAAACATGTGTACAATGCTGGATAAAGCTTTTCACCGTAACCATGAATCATCTTGATTAAATTCCCATACACTTTTTTCAACTGTACTCAAACCTTTCTTGTTTATGGCAATGTATTAAAATGCCAAGCAGTGAATTGTTCTGACAGAACAACAGCAGAGGCACTCCATTGTTCTGCCATGGCCTCTTTTCTGTAAGTTAAACATATTGAATGTATCCGCCCCCGGATCAGCTCCAAAATGAAATGGATTTTGCCTAGTCCCATGCTACACCTATCCATTTGTTTCCATTATTTTGCTGACAGACAGACAGACAAATAACACTGAATCTAACCCTATTCACAATCATAACCTCCTTAGCAGAGGTAACAAACAATATATTATAGTTAACCCAAAGCTGAGATAAATATAATAATAATAATAATAATGCATTTATTTTATAAGGCGCCTTTCAAGGCACTCAAGGTCGCCGTACAACAAGGTTAAAAACAATTTTTACAAACATAGTTAAAAGCAAAACACAGTTTAAAAACATAACTACTAAAAACATACAGCTTGCAGCACAGGTCAGCCATACGCTTGCCTGAACAGGTGGGTTTTGAGGTGAGTTTGGAAAGTGGTGATAGTGTCCATGTTTCTAATATCATAAAATATATATAATATAATAATAATATATAAATATCTTACTATATGAAGATTCATTCACACTAATGAGAAAGTAGAGTCATAAAGATATCTGCCATAGTAACTTAAGAGAATAGAAGATAACAGCAGAACTGAGTCACCATGCCCCTGTAGAAATAGTTGGAATGTGTTTTGGACAAGCCCATTACAACTATATTTAAAAACCAATCACTTCATTAAACTCTGCCACTTTTGTTCTACTGTGTCATTGTTCTGTTGTTGTTGACCGCCTGCTCTCAGTTTCAGGGACAAAGGCTCGAGCCGAGGCTGTGCTGCGTCCACAGCCAGCCTGATTAAATCTGGGTCCCTCGCTGGCTCTCTCCATGGTGCTGAAAGAGCCCTCTATCAGATTACAGGCAGCCAGAATAGGACCTCAGCTAATCCATTACAATAATTGATTGACAATGCATTGAAGGTGGCCATGTAGTGAGCACCAATTACAGTCATGTCCTGTTGCACTGTCAAATTGGCAAAGCACATGGAGCAAATCATTCATCTGGGAAGTACAGGAGCTTTCTGTACATGTATGGCGAGAATAGAGCTAATCCAATTGTTGGGAAACAACCAAAATGCTCCACTGCTCCCTGGGTAACGCTGTTAATGTTTGACAGAATCATGCTGGGATGCCAGCAAAAAGATCGGAGTAAAATGCCTTGAATACTGAAGGAAAACTTTTCAGTCTGCTCTCGGAATTCATGTTTCTTCCTGTAGGTGGTGCAATAAAGTAAGAACAAGGCTCTGAAGCTAGAAGGTCAGAAACAGATCAGTCTTTAACTCAAACTTCTATTTTTACAGTTAATCCGTGAATTCAGGTTCAAATCATCAAATCAGGCCTACATTACTCTAGGAAGCTTTTTTAAAGTGACTGTGGGGAAAGTTAAAAAAACCAGCACAAAAAACATACTTTTACATGAAACTAAAACATTAAAAACAATACTTATTATTTTAAACTTTAATCATATAGGCCTAATCTAATAGCTATGATATTAAGAGTATGGGCTACATGCAGGTGGAATATGAGAGGAATATTATAAACGGTGCAGCATGCCATAAGGTTTATGAGGCTGAAGTTGGGCCTGCATTAGAGCGGCTGCAGCTGTATGCTAATGAGGCGCCTATGCTTCCCGTCCGCCAGAGCAGCACGCGCCACTGATCAAACACGCGCATGCGCCTTTATAGCCAAGACCAGCACACCGGCCCACGCGCCCCACAGAAATTATCATAGGGGAAAGAGGAACTAGTTAAAATGCCATCAAAGCTTGTACTCCCAACAAACCACGACTAATAGATGTGCAGAGAGAAAGAACAACAAGTAGCAGAAGAGAGGGGGACAAAGTCAGGGGAAAGTTTGGAGTTATATTATAAAGTACATTTAATTAGGCGAGTTTGTGAAGCCATAAAACAAAAAAACTGTTACAAACGTATTAACAAATAAGTACACTAAATGATTTTCGATACTTAAAAATGAGTTCAACTTGAATCAAAACATTGAAAAGTTTATGTTTAGTTTTATGTCTATCTTTAAAACGTTTCTAAAATGTTTTCTCGACTTCTGTCATTTTACCTCACCAAAATAACGGTGTGCGTTCAGGCAGGTGAGAAGGCACGGGCACACAGAGACCTATTGAAAGAAGGCGCAGGCCTGCGGCTCAGAGCCGATTGTGTAATTATTTGACTTGGTCATACTGCAGCTTTATGCAAATGAGGAGAACAATGTACGACGATGGAGATTAATTCCTCCCTGGTCTGCCGAGTGAAAGGAAAAAGAATGCACTCTCTGCCAAGTGGCGCACTGCAGCCTACATTTAGCCATTATAACGAGAGGGAGAAAAGACAAATACACAATATATGAGGTATGCACAGAAACCATGGGGGAGCTGGTAAAGAAGTGGGCCACATTTTGTCGTAAAAAAAGTTGTCTTTGTTAGGCAAACAGCAGACTGCATAATGAGGGCGTTTTATAGAAACGGAGATTTGTTTTAATAAATTATTGGAGTATAACAAACATGTATGCTTGTTTATAGGATGCAATGCAGACTTTAACATTAAATCGCTTCTTTCAGCAAAATAAGCCTACAAATCAACAATTCACGTCCTCAACACAGCACATATTTGCCCAAACAACAGTTCCCTCCAGCAACAACAGCAGCTTCCCTGTTATGTGCAGCATTTTTGCGGCACAAGCCTCGGCTGCGGCCTTCTTTGTCTGCAGCTCTGATTCCGCCCAGCACGCGCCTAGCTGTGGGCCAGATTGGTGGTGAGTCCTGTTTCACAGTTAAGAGGTCAATTTGCCTTTCAAACGAAAAAAACAGAGACGAGGAAATCCAAGCACGGGCAGACGTGGCTATTGTGCACAAAGACCAGAGGGCCTTCTTATTACTTATGTATGCAGCGAGATGTCTGATTTATATATCGAGTTAAACTACGCAGACACGTGCCCTAAAATAAAGAAACACTCCATCCATAGTGTTTATTTAAGGCATAATAAAATAAAGGTCTATAAAATCTTGCTTATCTGGTTTGTTGGGAGGCCTGCAATGTGTGCAAAGGTCGTGCGTAAAAGAGGAGCATGGGTATACAAAATAAACAACTGTGAACCGAGTGGAGGTTGAAACAAGCTGGAATTCGGAGAATCTGGTGTTACAGTTGTGTCCATTATGCTTCTCTGAACCTCATCACAGCAGAACTTGAAAGAAACACAGCTTTTGGTTTGTATTTAACCAAGCTTGTCTTATCCCCGTCTTAATTCTAAATTGTGATGATCGTGGCAGTGACGGACATTTCCTTTCGCAGCTCCGGGCCCCCCAGAGGAGAGCCACAAAGCCGTGGCACGTGTGCATTTGTATAGGGGCCCATCAGACCGTAAAAGGAGGAGGGTCCCGGCGTGTGCCTCTGTCGGGGAGGGGCTGAGCGCACACATTAATGTAATAAACCGCCAGTACATCTGCTAAGCTATCTGCACATCCTCCAACGAAATCCACCAAACCCAGGCTGTAAGCCCTCCCACAATCAAATCCACTGGGATGTTGGTTTCATCCGATTGGTCGGGGATGCTGCAACAGGGGGGGCGAGAACAATAGCATCATTCCGGCATAAAAAGAGTGGAGCTATGCCTTGGAGACGAAAACATTTCAGCAACAGAAGAATCGATATACTGGGGAGATAAAGTCCCAGAAGCTTCTAGTGTTGCCATATTTTTAACAAACCTGGATACTCGAGACTTCACCCACCTCCCCGAAGTGCCTTTCCTCTCATACTCGCCAAGATGCCCAAAGGATTCCTGGTAAAAAGAAACAGGAAATCTACACATGTTTCCTACAGGACTCGGTTGGACGAAGATGACTACCAGGAGCATCCCACCCCAGCTGCCTTGCCGAGTTATGTGGATCCCTCCCCGCCGATGTCTGTGGCATCCAGTCCGGAGCGCGCCGCAGCCTCTCCAGATTTCACAACAGCTTACGCGCCAGTGCCAAGACTGGAGAAGCCGGTGCTGTTCGGCAACCCGGAGTCGGTGTGCCAAGCGATCTACAGCCCCACCCGGCCCATCAGCAAGGAGCACGACAGGGGATATTTCGAGCGAAGTTTCAATCTGGGCTCGCCTATTTCTGCCGAGTCATTCCCCACACCTGCCTCCCTCTCCGGCCTGGACCAGCTCATGTTCGCTCCGGTCGACCTGAAGATCGGAACCAGCAACAGCAGCCGCAGCGGCACCACCAGCAGCCTCCCGGTACCGAGCAACCGGGTCGCCACCAAAAGACCCGCAGCTGACGGTACAGAACGTAAATCTAAGCCCGCCTCCAAGAAACCCAAAGCCATCAGAAAACTCAACTTCGAAGACGAGATGACGACTTCTCCCGTGCTTGGTCTCAAAATCAAAGAGGGGCCGCTGGAGATGAAGCCGAGGTCGTCTTCCGTGGGGAACAAACCTCTGGGGGAGTTTGTGTGTCAGCTGTGCAAGGAGGCGTATGAAGATCCATTCTCTCTGGCTCAGCACAAGTGCTCCCGCATCGTCAGGGTCGAGTACCGGTGTCCCGAGTGCGATAAGATGTTCAGCTGCCCGGCTAACCTCGCCTCTCACCGCCGCTGGCACAAACCCCGGACCACCGGAGCAACTGCCATGCCACAGGCCATCAAACATGAAACGGCCAAAATGCCACCCATGGGTGTCAAGTCAGTCAGCGACGAAGCCAAAGACATGAGTGACAGAGACACCCCGAGTCCAGGTCTGTCCGAGTCGGGCTCTGAAGATGGCACCTATGACTGCCAGTACTGCGGGAAGAGGTTTAAGCGACAGGCATACCTAAGAAAACACATCTTGGCACACCAGGCCTTGCAAAAGAAAGTGCTGGAGGAGCACGGGTTTAAAACCGGCGACCGCCCGGCAGAGCAGGCTCCGGTCTTACCCTCCTCTTCAGCATCATCTTCATCATCATTATCATCCTCAGAGGAAGCCACAAACCAAAGCCCCCTCAACCTGAGCCCGGCGGACTGCCTGCTGTGCCCGGTGTGCGGGGAGAGTTTCACCAGCAGGGCCGGCCAGGAGAGACACCTGCGCCTCATGCACTCCTCCCAGATTTACCCGTGCAAATACTGCCCCGCCACTCTCTACAGCTCGCCGGGGCTCACCAGGCACATAAACAAGTGCCACCCCTCGGAGAACAGGCAGGTGATCCTACTCCAAATGCCGGTGCGCCCCGCCTGTTAGAGACAACACTACACTTGTGCCTTTGAAGGGGGGATAACTTAAAAAAAGGAGAAACAAAAAAAGTGGCTTTGGGGTTAAAAAATAAGAGTTTGAGATGCTCACTGCCATAACTTTAGGCCAATGAAAGGCAGCCGGTTTGATGTTTAAGTGGTGTTTAATGAGGTGTCTTTTCCATGCCAATCAGTGATTGTTCAATGCTTCTCTCTATATTTGAACTACTTATAGGCCTATTTTGAGATTTTCTTTCTCAACGTAGTTTATCAAGAAGAAAAAAAAGAATACAAAGCGTTAGTTTGACTGTTAAAGGGTATTTTTCTAGGACAGCACATGTGTTCAATGATAGCTTCTAGACCTAAGAAATGTCTTAAAATTCTCAGAAATCCTTTTCCCCATCAAAGCCTTTTGAATTCACTATCACTGTAGCTTTAGGCTAGTTTGGGAATGACTTCGTATTGGTGGGAAAAAGAGAGTGACTGAGACATTCCCTGTTTAGTAGAACCACAAATGCCTTTAGTATAAGCCTAGTCCGACATAGCCTAAATACACATCCAAATCCCGCTGTATAACTGCCTTAAAAAAAGTCAACATAGACTGTATTAATTTTGAATGCTGGCACATATTTTATTATTATTATTATTATTATGGAAGATTGTTGCAATATTTTTCATCATGTTTGTTTATTTATTTATTTATTCAAATTATGTTATGTAACTTATTGTTGTGTTTGTTGTGATCTCTTCTGTGAATCGTTCTGGCAGTTTACATGTCGTATAGCCAAAATGTTTTTTGATTTTTGTTTTTTTTGTTTTTTTGGGGTCAAATTCACGAGTTGTGCTAATTGTCGTGGGTCGGGTTTTAATCCTCAATCCCCACAGCTCTTGTAAAAAAAACAAACGTAAAGCTCTTACCTTAGATGCAATCTTTTTTAAGGACAAGTTATTTTTCTTAAATGTTGGCTTTTATAGCGCTTTGATTGTATGTGTACATCGTTGTTGTCTATCGAAATAAAAATATTTTCAAAAGGACACGTGTCTCAAGGTGGTTGAACTTTCTCAGACAGAGTGGAAATAAGTACATGGTGGTAATTAACGAATACTTCATATTACTGGTGGGAATTTGGTTATGCTGACATGATAAGTTTGATGATCTTTTATAGAATATCCGTGATGGGTTTTCTCTTGAGGGAAGTCTGGACAATTATTTCCAAAAAGCTTCATATAGGCTAATAATGCTAAGATTATAATTAATACAGGTAGAAACTATTAATTTATCATATGTATATTATGTATATATTAAAGTATGAGATGTTGGAAAAAGCCCTCTGACTTTGTGGTTATAATTTTAGAACCCACAATGAAACCATGTGCGTAAAACTTTGCGTAAAAGCTCTTTCAAAATAACCTTAAACGCGTATTTACACTACACTGACTTATGCATAGATACAACATCTGTCAATATAATCTTTAACAAGTGAGTAAAATGCAGTTATTATTCTGCTTTTATGGCCGATCATGTGGTTTAAAGTGGACTTTCAAATCAGGTTACCAAGCAAGATGAATAAGAATACAACTGAACACCATAACACTTTTAACAATGTCACTGTTTAACTTTTTATGTATCCTCTGCACCATCCCTCTCACATCGGGTCCCACTCCAAAACGGTGCAACTCTTTTTACTCGTCCCCAACAGGAAAAGAAACCTCAGGATCCCCCCCGGCCAAACCTTTGCCTTCGATTCCCCGTTCTCCAGGCTGACTCGCAGTGAATCATAGTGGCTCAATAGAGGCCGTTTCGCTGCCACAGAGAAGCACTTAGGGCCTAATCATAAATCCCCTCCTTAATACCATGTCAGGACATGACAGGAGGACAAAGAGGTGGTGGATCAAACTCACCTCTGGAGCAGTAAAACATCTGTCTTCTCTGGAAGACTCATATGCAGTTCGATGTGTGCTGATTTAGGGCACATCCGGGCTCAGTGGGCTTCATATATGACCTCCAGAACCTGTAAGGCATTAATTCAGTTGTAATTTAGCACACAGCCTCCTCTTCAGACTTACAGAGACATACTGTCAGCACTGGGTTCACCTCAGAGTATTATTACTCATGGTATAACTTGCCTTATTTGTTGAAAAGATTACAAAAATCTCCTTTTTCCTATAAAGACTTTCCTGCTTATTAAAACTCTACAGCCTTCTCAGACTAAAAAAAGAATAAAACCATGTTTTAAATGACTGTCACTCCCCCTTAGGGCATCAGTGACAGTACATCCAGACAGAGATACGTGTGAAAATAGACTACAGTCAGCAGTGTAACACATGAAAAAAGACAATCTGGTAGTAACAATCAGCCTGGGACACCCAGACCCTGCTTCATAAACTCTCTCGGGGTCAATGACTGAGGCAAACAGCGCTGAGCATGGTGAAAATGAGCTAACATTATCAGCTTCTTTCTTACCCTTTCTCTCACACAGTTTCAGGGCTCCAATTACGGTCAAGTGCTTTTCCTGAGTCTTCATATGACCCAGGCGAGGCAGGGCTGCAGTCTAGGTGCTGCAGCCGATGCACCTGTACCTCCTGGTGAGCCTCCATTATGCCAGCCTGCTGAGCAGCAGGGGAGACAGATGGGAGGGGGGTCAGGTTACCCTCCTGCTGCTGCTAGCACGCCTGGGCCAGGGTCAGAGAGCCCATGGTAACAGCACCATCATGTCAGCACACACACTCTGGCCCACTCTGCTAAATCCGAGGTTACACAATTATTTGATGTGTTGTTAGGAGGGGGGAAAAAGGCACAAAGAAACGTAGAATTTCAAATTGATTTAATGAAATGTTTCAATTTTCACATTTCTAATAAAGATAGCAGGAATTCGGTCGTTAAAAACAGTTTGATATGTTGACAAGTAATGATGAAATCTTCAAGCTTTTTTTCCTCTTTCTCTTATACAAAGATTATATTACAGGCATTCATATATTTATATTCGGAAGGAGCTCGAGCCTTCAAATTTGACACAATGTACAAGGATTTTTTCTAAAACGAGAAGACCGAGAGAAAAAAACATACTAGGGCTAACACACTAGTTCATTTCCCTCACATTTATAAGACACACAATCCTTATCTTGGTCCAAAACTAACATCTCCAGCCAACTAAACCACCAAAGGGGGAGCACAGACCCCTTTCTAAAGACATCTGCTAATAAACTACAATCTTTAAGATCAGCATCCTGGGCGGTTCCTTCAAGTGGGGGGAGGGGGGGTTTATATTTATACATTCTTCAGAAAAGAAATATGTATCAACCCAAACAAAAGGAGGCGACATGTCAGGTTAGTAAAGACAACAGACAGGAGAGCGATGGGGGGAAAGTAAGGCATAGTAGTGCAACAGATGGGGATAGAGTTGCAACTTGGGTGGAGCCCTCTGAGGGGGTGTGTGTGTGTGTGTGTGTGGAACACCTGGCTGCCATGACTACCCTGAGCGGGCAGGTTGGAGAAGTGAGCGCCGGCCCGGCTGTTGCTAGGAGGGCTGCTAGAGTTCAGCTCAGGCATGCCACCTAAACCCAGAACACCCACCCCTCTCTTGGGAGGCGATGTGGGCGAGGGCGGAGGATCATGGGAAAGTGGAGGTGCCTCCTTGACTCCTATTCAGGGATGGAGCAGTGCACCACCTGTAATAAAGACTAAAAGAGAGAACCCCACAAAGCCATCTGCTGCTGTTTTTGTTGTGGGAAGCACAAGACGCTGACCTTTAGAGACAAAGAGAGGGAGGGGGGGGGGGGGGGGGGGGGGCTTTGTTTTAGACTACTAACTAATGATGGAGATGTGATGCAGGGTGTCTATGGTTTGTGTCACAAAAGAAGATAAACTAAAATGTGATTACGGGGAGGATAGGTGGTGTTGGACAGCATGTTAGAGGACAGACATAACACAGGCACTGTGAGAAGCTCCCTCTGAAACTCACACACTCATACACACACTCAAACACACCAGTGCATGGACTTAAGACTTCACCTGAGGCTCTGGCGGCATATTTCCTCTAAAACAGCACATGAACAGATAATACAATACAACATCAAATAGTTCCTTTCTAATATAAATCTAGCAAATAAAATGTAAAGCAATTTACATCCAAGAACAAAGAGAAACATTCAAATGCTAGGTAAATCAATGACAGTGCAAAAAATAAACGTTGGAATGTCGATGCCTTCGCTTCACAGGACAGGGGAAACTGATAGCGGAGGAAAGAGACAGGAGGAACTTATTCAATTACCGGACATGAGCCCAAGTTAACGACATCAGAAAACAATTACAAACGCAGTCTTTTCTCGTTTCAGCAGAGTTGCATAAATCAAATCATGACACAATCCATCGGAATTCATTTAAAAATGAAAATTAGAAGGGTAAAAAAAACAACACAACCCCAAACAGATTTTCTATTAAGCTCCAGTTAGAAAAGACGTCATTGATTGTCCACTCTGGGTTGAAGACAATTAAAAATCCTCCTGACTGCACGTCCTGCAGAGACTCAGAAAGTATGTGTGGTAGTGCAGGGAGCACGGACAGTCCTGGGGAGGCTATCCCCATGCATCAGTGTTTCTTTCTTCCTTTTTCAGTGTATGGAAGTCCATGAACATGGTCCACACTGGTCCTTAAGAGCAACTTCCTGTCCCCAGTGGCAATCTTTGACCCAGCAGAAAGGTTGCGGCAGGTGCGGGAGGAGGTAAAAAAAAGGCAAACATATTTATAAATGGATCCCAACATTTGTGCAGTTCTAGCATGATGCCGTTTACAGCGGTGTCCTTCAGTGCTTTGTCACATTGAGACAGATGAGATACAGAAACAGGGTGAAGCAGTCTCCCTTTCCCTTAACATAGTAAGAACGTCTTACTCTCCAGTGCATAGAGACAACACTAGAAACATGAGAATAAAAATGACATTTCTTTTTATCACAGGTTCCTTTCACGACTTCTCATTCAAGTCTTCCTATGCTGCAGATCCTTATGCTGAAACCACCAGGGTGAACATAAATAGCGTAGTCACATCCATCTCGATTAAGCAGTTAAACACCACAACAAATAGAAATGTATCAACGAAAATCAATGATTGCCACTTAAATTAAAAAATTGCATTATGCTCCAGTTACATGTTTATATGACACAAAATAAAACAAAGAAAAACAGTACACGCCAAGAAACACTTGCAGTCATAGCTGGGTGTGTGAGGCTCTTTGAGAGAAAGATTAAAGGCTGCACTCGGGGGGGGAAAAGGGGACGGGATGAAGAGCTCAGTTGGAGGATTTGCTTATAGCGCTGGCTGACCGGCGGAGCTTTCCGGACACTCGGTTCTTCGTGGCACGGGGCATTGTGGGAGAAACCTGGTCCACGGGGTCCGTTGGTCCTGCGTTGTTTCCGGATTCTGTGCTCACGCTGCCGGTGAAGGAGCCTGGGAGAGAAATGGAGGGAGAGATTGTGGACAGGAAGAAAAGGACAACAATAGATGAGACAGAGTTAGGCATGGCAGTGGGGTTCATCAGGTTGTGTGATTGCTGTTTTATCCCAGCATGCTTTGCCATGCATTTGGCTGCTCCCACAAACAAGATCACCTAGGGTTTTTTTTCACCGACATTCACAAAAACGTACAATTCAAACTGTCAAAGTGTTGAGATTTGAGTTTGTTTCACCCATTAAGCCATTCAAATTAAGATATGAGAAAGTGATTTCAAATATTTTAGAGATAACATGCTTCTTTCACATGCTGTGGGAAAGCAAAGCTTGTTAAAAGAGAAGGCGCCTTTCTTCCGAATACAGAGCTTCCAGATGCTTAAATGACATAAAAAACGAGGCAACCTTTGTAGCTAAGGGTAAAAAAAAAAGTATTCAGTTCACAGTGTGACAGCAAAATGCTTTGAATGGAAATAAAATTGCACATTATGCTCTTGTTGTGAACATGTGGAGCCTTCCCATTGTTAAGTACTGTCCTTTTTATAAAGAAACTTCACAGATAAGGGGACAGCAAGAAGTAATGGGCCGGGAGGTAGGCATGGGGGGGACAATCAAGTATTGTGAACGTCGCCCGGACTTCCTCAGTGTGCCCCTGACCAAACCCAGACCTGCTGCCTGTCAGCCCCCCCACCCCCCTTTGGCCCCCATGCCTCGAGTTTAAACAACTTTTCTGCTTTGTGGAGGTGGCATCTGGTTGCCTATTTTCTTTCCTATCCTTTTATTTCCTGCCATTTTTCAGAGCCATCTCAAGTTGCAGCGGCTAAAAGGAACGGCAGATGGCTGGAGTAACAGACACTCAGCAGCACAGTGGCCACCGGCAGCATCCAGGGCCGCGCTCACTGGGAGAGGAGGGCTGGGCTATGGATGAAACATAGGGTGTGTGTATTGTGAACGGCTAGAGGGGAGGTGAGGGGGGTCCGAAAATGGATTCTCAAATCTGCATATGAATATAAAAAAAGGGTCTGGCTTGGCAAAAAAAGAGAAGAAAATAGGCTGGCCTGATGGACGGAATAATTCCTGCATTCCCGTATTCTTCTACTCATTCCTACAGTGCACTTTGTGGGCTTAACTCCATCTGCATGTACTGCGAAAACATATGATAGACAGGAGGAAGGCAACCACCTATTACAGCCAATACACACTGACAATAGTGCGGTACAGTTCACCGCCCACTCAACAGACTTCCCTTTTCGTTTAGCGGCCATTAAAACATGCTGCACTAAACAGTCATCACTCCCACTGTGGCACTTAATGACTGCGACTGCATCGGTTAATTGATGTTCTTCACTGTATGGCCTTATGTAAGAATTCATTTTCATAGTAAGATACCGCTTGAAAAAAAAAAAACCCAGATCAAGAAGAGGCTAATGTATCATTATGGTCATTTTAACTCAGCATTTCCGCTCCTTGCTCAGCCCAATCTGCCTTACAGTGAGGTTCATTTCACATGGGAGGAATAAGGGAGAGAGAAAGAAAACAAAGAGGGTCTTTAAATGGCCCTGCTATCCCATTGGTCCCCTCTGCAGCAGCTCAAACAAGGCTTAGATGACAAAGACATCTTCCAGTGCGGCAGGTGTTAGTCTCAGTCTGCCCCAGGCAAACAGGCACACTCCAACAGGAGGAAATAAGGGGGGTGGAGGGATTGGGGGGAAAGAAAGGAAAGAGAAAAGTGTTTGCTGGGGTAAGAGATAAAGGCGCGCCACATGCAGAAGCGAGGGCCAGAAGTGTAGCCTTATTGTTCATGCTGCTACTTAGTCAGGTGCTAATTGTCCCCACCGTGCATCACTTTCAATTACCAGCCTGGCCTAAACAGTAGGACACCCCCCAAATAAACAGCCTGGTTTCTCTGTCCCTTTACCCCTTTGTCAGAGCACTCAGTAAATAAAGCTTGGTTAGTGCTGGATGGAGAAAAAGAAGAGTGGGAGGGGGGAACAGCCAGGATGAGTGATCGAGCGAAGGGGTAGGTAGGCTGCTGGACGGAAGCGAGCTTCAGGTCTGACTCGGGGCTTACCTGCGCCATAAACCGTTTTTGGACCTTTATATTTTTAATCTAAAAGGGGAAAAACAGAATAGAGCATCATGTGAGACACCATACCACAGTGCAGCAGAACACAACACAACGCTGAAAGGTCAGTGATCTGAGGGAGACTCAGACAGCTTGTGTGGCGTCGAGGTTAGTCATCACAGGAAGGTTTCCAAAGTCACACAAGGTTAAATGTTTTTACGGCGATGAGTTAATCAACAATTGCCCTTTTTTATTCTGAAGATACCTTCAAGGATATTTTCTGCCAGTGCCTGTTGAATCTGTCCAATTCACATATTTCAAAATCAAGAAGATTTTGAAATCCAAACCATAAATGGTGGGCAGTTCACATGGCAACAACAGAAACAATTTGCACCACTGTTACCATTAAAGAGGGTTAGTGTGGGAGTGTAAAAGATGCTAGGGGTTTAAAGAGGTTTTATCCACTAAAAAGAAATGTTTCTTATGTGCAGTTAGTCATTTTTTTTTTTTCAAGGTTAAAACACAGACAACATCACAACACAAGACAAAATGGAGCAGTGCAGGTGAAACACAACAAGGGCAGAGCACTGTGGATACAGTTAGTATGGCAGATGGAGTAGCTCATGCAGGACGCCATGATGCTGGTCTGAAGTGGCATGGTAAGAGTGAGATTGCATTCAGGGTCATGGAGTTAACTGACAAGCCAAATATGTTACGAGAGGAGTAGAGGGTGGAGGTTAAAATGGTTAAAATACAACTACTTTTATCCATTAGCATGCAGAATCTGAACTTGGGCCATTTTTTCTTTCAAAAATTGGCTCAATCAAGCGCAGCCCACGTAGTTATTTGATGATGGCGGGGTTCACAATCATTTTAATGAATTAATGGATGGATGTTGGGGGGCTGTGGCTGGGCGTCATGCCTAGTGAGGAGGAAGCAGGCAGAGTCTTACAGTCCAGTTTGGCCCAGGGGTACTCCATGTCCCAAACCATCCCCGGCCAACGCCTGCACGCTGTCATGGAGCATGGATGACATGTTAGTGGCAGCAATGGGAGCAAGAGCAGGATGGACTCACAGACAGATGGACACACACACACACACACACACACACACACACACACACACACACACACACACACACACACACACACACACACACACACACACACACACACACACACACACACACACACACACACACACACACACACACACACACACACACACACACACACACACACACACACACACACACACACACACACACACACACACAGGACGGCAGTGGAGCACAGTTAAGAAGAATGAGGATGAGGAGCAGCGTCAGCCAGCCATCACTGCTACATCGAAGCTTGATGGGACACAGAGTCTCAGGGTGATCGATTACAACGATTAAGGATACTTGGGTGCATTATGTATGTGGCCTAAAGCATTAAATACATCATGCCTATGGTTTTGAAAAGCTACAGACCAGCTTTCAGTTTATAAATACAGTTGATAAGAATACATGAAAACGCACAGCTGTGGTGGCTGGAAGAAACTGCTAGAGTCAATTCAGCACCTACTGGACCGTCAATTATTACCCTGTTAAAACTGTTCTTTTTTCAACATTGGTAACCCTAAAGGGACCCTATTCTGCTCATTTGCAGGTTCATTATTGTATGTAGTGCCTCTACTGTGACACGTCTCCATGCTTTAATGTTCAAAAAGGTATTTATTTTTCTCACACTGCCTGTGCTGCAGCACCTCTTTTCACCCTCTGTCTGAAACCAGAGCCCAGTCTGCTCTGAGTGGTTCGCTGGCCGGCTCTGTTTTTCTGCCAACAGCACAGGGTATCCCAAAGAAACGAAGTTGATAATATGCAAACGAGTGTTTGACATCAAAAGATGACTTTAGGAACTACTGCTAGCTACTTTCATTGCAAAGAGATGGCACAGTGCCAAGGACACACTGCATTTGGTTTTGTCTGTTTGCAGTGTGGCCTTCATTATCGGGAGATCATGGCTCTTGGCAGACAGGACTACATAATTTAAAGGCTTGTAGTGAACTAATCTAAATACAGATGGTAAAGCTAACTTAATAACGATAAGAAAAATACATAAAAAAAGTTTATTGGCAAATGTCACATCACAATTCCTTGGCTGCAACACAAATAAATAATACAACTAATATATAATGTCAAACTTTAGCAGCAGAATAATTAGTGAAATCACTGAACCCACTGTTGAAATAGTTCACCTAAAAATAAAGTGAATGTGTTACAATATTGTCTGAAGTAAGTCCTGGATACACTATGAATGGACATAAACACACACCCTGACATTAATCTAGTAATCTATTTACACACGTTGATTCCAGAGAAATACAAATGGCCGTTCAGAACGAGTTTCCGCAGCAGCGAGGGTGACACGTCAGCCTTACGGACTTCATTACGTCCTGGCCTCTCACATTAGCTACAGCAGCTCTGTCCCATGCTGTGAACGTTTATTCCAAAGCCTGGCAAACCTCACTAACCTGTCTCTGTCCAGACACAAAGGAACTCATGGTCAGCTAGATCTTCTTCCTCTCACTCATTTGCTCTCCCTGCATCTATATTCCTCTTAATCTCAATTATATTTCCCCTCAGTCCTTCCCTTTAGAGTGATCGAGTGGTGGGGATGAGACGAGGTGACGAGAGGTCAGTTGGGGAGATTTTACACCTCTCCCGGAAAGATGGGCAAATTCTATGATAATATAGCTTACTATTTCAAAAGCCTGAATATCACACCTGCCGTCTCACACAGACAGGCACACAGTCTCAGAAATCCAGACATGTAATTCTCACATGCCAGCATACAGGGTAAAAATATTACATACACGTCGAACAACCCTTGAAGCTGAGAAAATTTGAAAATGACACGACATCTATGGTGTGGTACTGTGGAGTGCTTTCCTTGTCAAAACAGAATGTGTGTCGGGATCCGATAGAGTGGAAAAGTGCAATCCCGTATTGATTTCAGTGCTGTGGCAGATCGATCAGAGCTGGCACAAGTAGGAAGAACAAGATAAGACACGTTTTCCATTCTATTCATCACAGACTGATAAGGGTGCAGTGCTGACATCCGCGAGCTGCTGTTTGCCGGTCGGCTCTTCTAAGTGTTGGTGAATGAGCTCATGAACACACACACACACACACACACACACACACACACACACACACACACACACACACACACACACACACACACACACACACACACACACACACACACACACACACACACACACACACACACACACACACACACACACACACACACACACACACACACACACACACACACACACACACACACACACACACACACACACACACTTTGCGGCCGCCATTTAACAAGGCTGCTTATATTCATAGGAAAGTAATTGCACGGAAAATATGCAGTTTGGAAACTAGAAGGGATGAAAAAAGTAGTGTGAGTGGGGCTTGAGGAAGTGGAGAAGGCAGAGCGTTTGAAGTCAGTCGGATAGCATGAAGAGGCCGGGCCCGTCGTTTGATATTCATCAGCGCACGTAGGCGAGGAGGAACATTGGAGATAAGGGAGGGTGGAGGAGGCAAGGATGGAAAACAGGTGTGTTGTAGAGCAGAAAAAAAGAGGCAATTAAGAAAGGTGAAAGAAGGGATAACGCACAAATGTGATGAAGGACTGGGATGGAGAACCTGATGGAAGGGGGCAAAAACATGGAATAGAAAAAACCTAAGGGAGAACAGAGGTGCAGTTTGGGTAGTTTCTCACCTGTCCCACTCATTGGATAGCCAGGAGAGGGGGAGAAGACCTGTGAGGCAAAATCTTCGAAGGTCATGACCTCTCTGTGGTTCTGAACAATGGCCTCCAGGTAGAGCGCCCGCTCCTCATAGCTGGTTAGTTCTCGTTAAGGCACAAAATATGATGGCATGTTGGAGAAGAAAAAGGTAGCAATACAGACTTAGCATTTCAAAGTAATTAAACCTCAGAATAATCGCATTTCAGAAGATCATTCTGCACATCTTGTCAGTTATCATAGCCACAGTAACACATCACATATTTTCAGTGGCGCGCTGCATATACATGTGCTGAGAGCGAGAGGCAGGGCAGCTCCACCATCAGCAACCCAGCCAGAAGCAAAGAGGGAACAATCAGCCATGACACACAGCCCCAAATGAGAATGCAGTCTCAAAAATAATCATAAAAAAAGAGAGAAAGAATACATGACTGCTGGCGTGATGCTCCAAACCTCTCCTCTCCCCCCTCTTGTGCCTCTCTTCTCTCTAATAGAACCCCTGCTGCAGGCAGTATGTCTAGGACCTCCCTCCCCGATGTGCTGCCTGCCACTTCTCCGTGCCATCAGGGGGAAAATTGGAGCCATTTGAAATTCAGAGTGACAAGCAGTGACTGGAGCCTGGGCAACCAGCATGCAGGATGGATGGCCGGATTTGAAATGGGAAAGCTTAAATTAATAAATAAATAAATATATATAGACCTGCAAAATGGCTGCCGGATGAGGTTGGAAAACATTCAGGTGGCCATTATCATATCATTATCATAGATTAATCGTAAATCTGTTGTGGAATGGAGGCAAGTGCTGGGTAAAATATGGTGCAGGGAACTACTGGAGTCAAAGGTCTGTCTGATGGCTTAATGATAGTAAAACCTTTTGAGATTTAACAGTGTGTGAGTGTGTTTGACAATGAGCCAGATTATTCTCACGGCTGTCTGTTGTGGCCATTTTTCTTTGATAGAAGACACCTCACAAATTGCTTGTCAAACACATGCATACTCACTCTCACACAACTCAAGTCGCTCTGCACAGAGCCCCCTCCCCCTCATCTCATTACCACTGCCAGGGTGGAGTGGCACTGGGCTGTTGCTGACGCCAAGGCTGAACCAGGCTGAGCTGAGATAGGCTGGACTGGGCCGAGGGGCTGGGGTCTGGGTTAGATAGATAGGACGCGACAGTGACTGGGCGAGGGGCCTGCTGTGGGCACATGCCGCCACAGCAGGGGCCAAAGCAGCCATGACCAATGGCTTTGAGGGAACCGTGGCAAGGCAGGGTGACGGGCACCTGAGCCGGGAGGCACCAGAGGGGACGCAGGCCAAGCTGCTCAGGGACAGACAGGGATGGACAGAGGGCAGTCCGGGACAAAGGATGGGGAAAATAGAGAGCAAGATGGAAGTGCTGTCCCGTACCACACCCTACACAGCAAATAATTACAATTATCTAAAAACAGATAGCTGCATATCAAGTGGGACAAGTTTTTGGTGTTGAGAACGCTAAGGTTTTTGATTGTAGTCTAAGCAGTTTCGATCAATCTGGAACAAAAGAGGCAGGATGCATTGTCCAAGGTTTTGGAACACGATGGGATATTGTCTGATGGTGATGTTCTGATTTGTTTAAAAATGAACTGAAAGTCAAATGGCAACAATTTATTTCGTATGCGTCGTCTACAATTCCGGATCCCAACCAGAAATGTTGGCTTTTGCCCAAGAAGCTTAATCAGCGTAAGATAGTTAGCCGAGGGGTCCCAAGGTTACATAAAGGTACATTTTTTGGATGCTTGCCAGGACAGAACTCCAAAATCCATTCAAATAAAAGCTCATATTTCCTGCCTTAAGTAAGGAGAAGAGGAATGGAAAGACCTGGCCAGGATCTCCATTTAAGAGCATGATGTTGAGTAAAAGCCTCTCGAGCTCTATATCTGTCTTCCGGTCACAACCAGGCATGCAACGTCACTGTTTTCTGTCACTTGCTGGAAACAGTATTGGACCAGAGTGGGCATCCCAGTCTCTGCTGCCATGGTAACTTGGGTCAAAGCTCTGTGTGGTGGGTCATATTCAGGCTTTTATGGATGACAGACACAGAGAAAGGATGTTTGTAAAAAATAGCAACATGTGCCCAAATAGGTGATAAGTGGAAGACAAAATATAGTAGCACTTAATGAAAGGAAATTAGAGAAGTTAGAAGGAAGTGAGCAAATGAAAGAGAAGGGAGGACGAGAAGAGAGAAAGAGAACCTCGGCACAGCGTGGGTCAACATGGCCATATGGCTGTCCATTATCAGAGATGCAGATGACTGGAGGCCTGTTATTGAGATTCCTAAAGCAAATATTGACTCCAGCTGGAGCAGACGCTCTCGCTGACTCTGACACACGCCTCTCCTCCACTACTTCCTTCCGCTGCCCTCCATCCAAGTCAAATGGATTATAGTGGGTGAGGAATTATAAAAAAAACTTCAAAGAATAAAATCAAGGGAGTCTAGAATTATCAAGAGACGAGAGAAAATATAGAGCCACAGGCTGCCGGGGAGAAAGACAGACGGTTAGGGAGACTAATAAAAGGTATTTTGGAGACGAGTGAAAGCGAGAGCCATAATCAGCTCACTTAAGTAAATGTACGGAGCTATCTGTGAGTAAAAAAAAAAATTGCAGCACAGAAATCAGAGCTGATGCACAGCGAGGGGTAATCTTGCCTCCCGCACTCCCTCACCTTTCTGCTCGTCTCTAATTACTAAGCCACAGGCACAGCTTGTTCCGCTGTATATGCACAGATGCGGCTGCCTATGCGCAGTAACTTAATCAACGGACACGTCCAGAACAGTGACGCAAAGACTATGCCCATGTCATGGACACCAAACCTGCTGACACTGACCTAGTTTTGGGGGGAAAGCTGCAGCTATGATGGTGATCAGCATCATGTTGAGACAAGCTTCTCTGAGAATATGTATCACAAAATACAAAATGTTAGTCTGCCTTTTTTAGATTACGACTATTTCTCTATATCGCATCAAGCTACTCTATATTATGTGCTATAAAAATCCTCATAAAGCTAGGGATGAAATGTATAAAAAGGAAAATGCAGACAGGTCTACGTTTCCACAGATGGACTGCAACTTAAGTCACCCGTGAGATAACTGTCATTTACAGCTGAACTGGGCGGACAAGCAAGACAAGCCTGAGTATTGGAGGAGAGCGTGTTGCACCACTTTGGGAATTTCCAAGGAACCCCTACGTTCCAAGCCGTTGCATTCCTATTAGGGAGAAGAGAGGGAAACCAATGTAATGCCTATGGAGCGTGGCAAACATTGGGACAGTAACAAGAAATAAAAAAACATCAAGAGTTAATGTGAAACAACTTTAGTTAGGGGATTTTATGTCTAGAGACATGGAGGATGTGGAAAGGGCTTTGAGAGTAGGGAGGGATTTTTATGGTTTAAAAAAGAAAAGTACAAATCTAATCTGTTAAATACAACACATTTGGGATAGTTTGTTTTAGTGGTCATTGTATGCCATATCCCCTGCATGCCCTCTCTTTTTTGGAGGACAAAGGAAGTGACTTATGGCCAGCATGTTGTTTCTTAGTGTAGATGTAAATGCATTATGCAAAAACACACACAATGCAGCTAAAATGGCATAGAACAAAAAGGTGTTATATGGCCCGAAAAAGCACCCTCAGAGTCAGAATCCAACAACGTGAAACCTGCGAAAGCATATGTGCATGTGTATCTGAGTTGGCCTACGTGTACATGCATATGTATCTGTGGGTGTGTGCACGTATGTATACATATGCATGCATGCTGTCCAGATGGCAAGAGATGGGGGGGGGGGGGGGGGGGGTTCTCTTGGGGAAGGGTGGGGGTCAAGCATCTTTGTGGATCAAAGCCAAGGTCAGGGCAGCTGCAGTGGCCCATGTTCAAGGTGAATGGAGGCCTCAGATGGCTCTTCATTAGCAGGCTGCTCCGTCCCTGCTGGACCCCATCAGCCAACCGCCACTGAGCCTCATCATCCTCTCCCTCCCTTCCTCTTCCTCTGTCCACAGGGACCAGTCCTGAAAACACCCGTCCACTGGGATCCATATTGTGGCGTTTGTAACCCCGCCCAGTCCACACGGACACGCACACATGCTCACACAGGCGTTTGTGCATAAGCAGGTACAACACACACTGACACTATTCACCCCCACACACTGTTCCCCCAAAAGAGCCAATGTTGACCTCTGAACTGGAGTCTCTCTGTGGAGAGCAGCATCCTCCTGACCATCCAGCCTCCGTCTTTGTGTTGCTCAATCCCCCTGCTGACAAAAGGCCTCACGCCACTACTGGCCTCTGACACACACTCAACATCAAAGTGAACACACACATCCTTTGAACACACACAGCCAGCAGGGAAGTCAATGGCTTCTAAAAGTAAACCTCTCAGTTTATATTAAATGTTTTCTTGCCATTTGTTCGCCACCAGCACATTGTGCGTATACTGGAGGCCAAAGAAAACATATGAATGTATTTGTTTTCAGTCTTCTATTCCCCTATTTCGCGTGTTGCGTGTCTAATGTAACTGCCTTCAACTGCCGTTCAACAGAAATGCATGAATCATCAGCATACATTTGATTTCTTTATAAAAACAAATGTACCAACATTTACTATCGGACTAAATCATGTTTCCTTAGTTTAAACGTTATTAGGTCAACCTATATAAAAAAAGCGTGAATACCAAGCAATGATATTCAAAGAGTCTTTTAGGTACCCCAAAAGTGCTGACCACCATATGTTTTCAACCAAAGATTCTTTCAAGGTTCACCATGTGGTCAATCTCAGTAAAGGTTATGTGGGGGTCTTGGTCAGGAGAAGACAAACCCAGTGACCGCAGCTTGACAGTCCATCTGGAGTTTGCCAAGGGGAAGTGCATGGATTCTGAGAGCATGGTGGGACAAAAGATGATTCGGTCTGCCAAGTGAACACCAGTGCTGTATCCAGTGGGGACCAGATAATGAATACTATACCCACAGTGAACTACACTGGTGGCAGCTTCATGCTGTAGGGATGGCTGTCAGCAGCAGAGACTCGTTAAGACTGGACTGGGTTCATTTTGACTAGCAATGTCAAAATCCAACTCTGGAACCCCGTTTTATGTTTTTTGCTAAATAACAATAGATTGTGTGCGGAGATTTTTGTTTATAGTATTTACTCTCATTTTCAGTAATTGCAGACATGAGAAGAATGAATTAAACAGAAGCACAGAGACTCTCACACACAGCTAATCTGTTGATAAGGCGGAGCAGAGGGTGAAGGTCCAGATTAGGCAATAGAGCATTAGAAGGGGTTTTAAGACGCTCCATACTGACATTTCACTACTTAAGCTCCATTTCTATCTACTAGTGCAGGGGGGTGGCTGTCCTATGGTCAAAGATGTCCTAAGGCTAAACTCTCTCTCTATGAAATGTTCATATTCAAAATGAGGCATGTCAAGTCAGATAAGGAAATTGTCCCCCACAAAAAACGTTTAAAAGGCAGACGGACATTTGTAAAAGAGGATGACACTATTGAAGTTTTGAATTATCATCCCTTGCAGGCCTGCCTGGAGCAGGTAGACCATTGTGTTGACTTCTTTGATTGTGTTCTTTTGGCAGGAAGAGTTGCGACTGACACCAGGAGGCTACACCTTTACCAAACACAGACACTTTCTGGTTATAAGGCATGTGTACGTTATCCTTCGAGAAGATACATCGCTTACTATCACATCTTATGATTCTTGAAGTTTTTCTTGAAGAACATGCAATACACTAAAAATGAGCTTTTCCATTCATGGGGAGGAAACAGCTCCTGGGGCTTCCACGGAAGCAGCCAAGGTTAATCCTGTTTATGGAAGCGCTGGAGGTAAAAGGGGCTCTTGTAGTGAAGAGGGACAGTTTAGAGATGAGGTGGAGGGTGCCTCTAGGTGCTTGACCCCCTCCTCTCTTAGCCCCACATCTGCCCATTAACCTGGGCCAATCAGCTTGACCTTGGTGAGGAGAGGAGCTCAGGAGTAGCTCACAGAGCCATTGACTCCCAGCAGTCACATAATTGGCCTGTTAAGAGGAAGGGATGGGGGGGTGCTTCGTTGTGCCTGGGTGCCAGTGCAAGCGGTGTGTTAAAATAAAGAGAAAAAAGGAGATGAAGTAATTATTTTTTGTTCAACGACAAAGTGCGTCACGCTCTTATATCACATGCGCACTCACAGCGAAGTTGTCCGATTTCACTGTCCATACACAAGAGTACATTTAGGAATTTACAGTTTTTTCATAGGTGTCGAACTAAAAAAGGGGAGAAAAAGTGTCAGATTCGAAAAAAGACTAGTGGAAAAGACACACCTTTACATGGAATACAGGCTGTTGTTCTTACCAATAATTTACACTGGCTATCATAGGAGGTAATAGGAGCTGACTGGTGTCACATGACCGTGTTTAAATCAACAGGGGATCACAGTCATCTCCAGGAGGAGACTGTATATGGACGAACTGCTGCTCATTATGGAAAAGGAGATAAGAGGCAGGAAATGGCTGGGAAATGTATAGAGGTAATACACAAGCAAAGAGAAAGGGTCGAGACGCTGAAAACGAGGGATAGAACTATGGAGAAACAAGGTGGAGAGAAGGGAGAGAGTGGGAAAGAAGGATAAAGCCAGGCAGGTGTTGATTGGAGAGAGGCCAGGCGGTGAGTGCCAGCGGTACCTGTTGTCACAGCGAGGGCTGAGGTGTGAAGCCCGTCTCAGCAGAGGCCCTGAGAGGTGTGAGGTGATTATGGGAAAACGGGGAGGAAGACAGAGACATTTAGACGGGAGAGACGCGGAGAGAAAGAAAGATAGGGACAGAGAGAGTGAATGTGGCGATAAAGCTTGCTGCTGGAATAATGGCGGAGTGGGAAGGAACAACAGATTGAGATGGATAAAGTGAGAGCGTGTATGACAGAAACTAGCCAGTAGGGTGATTGTATAGTGTGTGTGTGTGTGTGTGTGTGTGTGTGTGTGTGTGTGTGTGTGTGTGTGCGCGCATGTGTGTCCCAATCCCATTTTATATGGCAGCTACTCAAACCTTGGTGTCTCATTAAACAGCTTTGTGCTGTAGACTCAGCAGCAGGACAGAGAAAAACGTCTGAATGTGTCACAGATGCATTATGATGAGTGGAGGTGTTTGTGTGTTCATTTTCTGGGTGTGCATAGACATACATGAGATCAGATGCTCCAGTGGAATAGCTGCTTTCAGAAGATTTCTTAACAAGTAGCCTAATTAGGAGCTGGTCCAGAAAACCGGAGCTTGTGAGTCTCTGAGGAGCCGGGTCAAACAGTAAGCCCAGGTTAATGACACCTCCTGAGGGGCGAGTTTCCCCACAGCGAGAGCTTTCTAAAGCTCCAACCTCCACACCTCTCTGCCGTCCATCTGGCATTCAGACAACGGGATGGGAAGTTATGGCTGTGACATCACTCCTAACCTGTGACATCATCACTGCCCATCAGTGATTTCACACAGGTTTGCCACAGCTGCAGACTAAATCTGATGTCTGCTAGCTGGCATGAGCAGGTTATTTATGAGCTGATTGGATAAAGTAGTCACCCATTTTCTCAAGTCTCTGGCGGACCACCATTCCTCTGGGAGACACTAAAAATCGATTTCTGCTCCACGACAAATCACAAGACAAGAACCTACACCAGTCGATGTTGACCTCTAAACTATGTTTGGACAGACCGTTGGGGGCCAAAGAATATAAATGATAATGCAACAAGTAAGCCTCACAACACAGAGAAACCACAAGACAACTGGTGACATCATAATTTGTCGTGGCACTGTTTGTTCAGCACAACATGACTGCCATCAAAGCCTACTGGGGCTTGTGTATTCAGACGAGCTGAGTCTGTAACCAATCTCGTTTTGAAAGGACTCTGGTCTCCATTGATGAGTCCCAACGCAGCAGCCTTAGATGTGAAACACAATGGATCGACATGATTAATCAAACACAGGCCCATTACAGGCAGACAGTCACGCAGGCCTCCAGCGTGCATTAACAGAAAGTCATAATAAGATGAGCAGAGGCTCACAGGGATGAAGATGAACAGATACAGCTCTGTGACTGGCCGGGTGAGAGTTCTCTCTGAAGGTCTCCTTTGTCAGTGACGATGGCCAGAGTGGTATGAATGCCTTCTGGAAACCTTATTAGGTCAGTACAAAGGTGTGCATCATATTAGTTATCTGAGGTGAATATGCGTCTGATATATGAATTGTTCAGAATCGAGACAGGACCGAACAACGACACCTATCTGATCTCAATTTGAACTTTTAATAAAAAGTCAAAGATGAGAAAGAGAAGGGCACGCTGGGGCGAGACTGCCATTAAAATCCATCTGATTACTTTCTTTCAACTGTCATGTGGAAATGTATAGCTTGATAATTATTACCACCAGGGTACAGATTCACACTCTGCCCACCTGTATCCACCTCAAAGCATGGCAGCAATCAAAGTCATCTGACGTTCCATAATCTGTTTGACACATCTAGAAAAACACTCTGACACTTAAATTGCACGAGGAGTGTGCCAACCTCTGGGTCACGCCAAATGGGCTCTGATTTTAACCCTGTGATAACACTGTTCAGACAAGCACTGGTGAAATATTAAAACTAAAATGAACGGAGGCTTTTGCAATTTTAATGATGCTTGCGGCATGTGCGTCCGAATAATTGTGATGCCTTAACGCCAAGCACCTCCGTCTACTTCCCCTCCAAGACACGCTGCTCATGAAGTCTCTTGTTCCTCCATTGCCCCCCCTGTGAAAGGTTCATTGGGCCAATTAGGCTGCTTGGCCTTATGCAAAATGCCAGGCATTTAGCGGGGAATGATAATGATTAGCGCCGGGATACAGCTGTGGTGAATGCACAGAGTTTTGGGGCCAAGAGTGATTTAATTTGCCCTCATATTTGCATTTTGGACATATTTCAATTCATTCTATTGTGATTACAAGGAGTCTTATCTTTGGTACCATATGAAGACCAGTCAGGCCGAGTCTAACATACTTCTCAAATAGTTATAGGTCTTCTTGTTGGTCTTAATGTGCTGGGTGGTTAAGGGCCTTGATGACAGTCCAAGCCTTCTACCTGAATTGGGATATGTATACACACATAAGCATGCACACATAGAAAAACCCACACACAAAACCTTGGGCAAAGAAAGAAAATGGACTTCTGTGTTGGCAACAGCTTTTTTCCTAATCCTCGCCCCTGGGCTATATTGTGCAGTCAAGCAGGCTATTACATGGCAACAATTAGGGGGGCTGCAGCCCAACACCTGGTCGTCTCCTATTCGGGCCCTTCAGTGGCAGCTGACTGTACAGTCTCACAGCCAGGTGGCCCTCCTTCAATGACATTAGCTAGTCACTCCAGGGTTAATCAGGAGCCTGCCATCATCCAGTGGGCATGCATAGAGCTCCATTCACACCGGGAGCTTTTATAGGGGGGAAAGGGATGATGCAGACAATGTTGTTATAAAAACTTCAACTGAAGAACTCTGAGAGCCCAGATAATCAAAATTAACTTGAGGGAGGGGTAGGGGCCTCTTGGATTCGTGGCCTAACTTCAGCACGCTGCCTTGATTGGCTCAAGCGGAGCTCGCCGCACATCAACTGTGCATCCTGCGGATTATAATGGACCTTTTCATGGGTGGACAAAAACAGATGGAGGAGCGGGAAGTGCTATACATCCATGCAGACGGGGGATGATGTGGGGGGAGGGAAACTGGATTTTGTCAAAGTCGGCAGATACAAAAACAAGTGGGTGTAGATGCAGCGGCCCCGTCTCTGTCTGCCTGCACAAAGCCCCATTCCGAAGCCCCCTGGCTTGGAGATCTGAGGGTAAATAACACTCATTAGAATAACAAAAGCTATAGATTTGTACCCAAATCAGCTAGAGTCTCATCAATAGTAATTAGAGGCTATACATAACTAATGAAGATGTGTACACTAGATGAAACAAAGGTACTGAGAGCTGTTGTGTATCTAAACATAGTGTTGAATAAGTGGATGTCTGCGGCACAAAGCTTTTCTTACATTTCATTATTATTATAGTCATGAGTACTATCAGCGTAATTCTAATGTTGTGCCGTATGACAAAGATGTGATTTAGTTGTTAAGATAAGGGGATCCCACTATTTGAATGTGTGCCTGTTTCTGGAACCAACAATACTTTCTCTTTGTTCGAAAACCCCTCAATATTATCTCAGCCTGTTGCAGTGCAGGAACAAGATGTGGCCACTATTACGCAGAGCTTCTCTTTCAGCCACATCCACCACTTGACAATGAATCGCAGAATATCAGTATTAACACATCAAAGGCTGCTCTCTGGAAGAAGAGGCAGACAATGCACAGCGATACATACTTAAATGTTTTGTTTGTGTGTTATTGCTTTTGTTTGCCTTGCCTTGTCTGTCAATGCAGAAAATTCCATTTAGTGCTAAAATGCAAATCCTGCGAGGCACAAGGACATCCTCAAAGAGAGAACAATGGCCAGAGGCCAGCAGAGGAGCAGACACTGCCTTTGAACCAAATGAAGAGGCATTAATGTGCAACTTATAAATAATCAACTAATTCCTTCTTATAAAACAGCCAATTAGGTCTGTGACATTAAAAGCAACGCAGCCTTATGAAGAAAGAAAAAGAGCAAACCAAAATAATTAAATATGTAACAGTCATTTAGGGACAAAGACATCCAATAATGTCACAAGGTGTCCTCACAGGAGTCCTTAAAAACCCAGGGCCACACCAGAGACAGAGATTCCAGCGGAGAACGATGAGTGACATTTCAGTGACATTTCCCTGCAGCATTCATCGCAGGGCTGTATCAAGACGGCGTCAGAAATATCTATGGATATGCTTGCGTTTGACACAGACGTTAAGGGATGCAGGTTCTTTCAGGGGACGCCTGAGCTCTGGGACCGGTGATGAGGAGCCTGGACCCTGGGAGATTGAATGGTAATCACTGGAGCACAGATAATGGATGATTGAAGGCTCTTTCTGCGCCGCTGTTGGATTTCAATATCAGAGAGGCCCTAGAATTGGGATTCTTATCAGGGGCGGTGTGTCAAACAAAGGAGAGCCGAGCGTGAAATATGGGGTCCAACTCAGGCACACGACCATGGCGATTAGCACAAGGATAAAAAAGGCCGCACAAACAAAAGAGGGCAGCTTTAGCTGGACAAAGAGCTGTCCACTGCCTTGTAACAGGAGACACGGAAGGAAGAAGGGACATAAAGGAAGGGAGAGAGTACTTGGTGGTAAAAGGAGGACAGGACAAGAGTTTTGCTGAGATGGCTGAAAGATGAATAGTGACGCACACAACTGTTAAAGAGTGTTCCAGATTCCCTGCTTCAGAGGAGGAATAATGGACCAGCGGGGATGAAATGCAACACACCCCCGCCTCAAAGCCATTCATACACATCCAAACAAACACACATCCTCATTCACGTGCACACTCCTGACACACAAACACACATGGTGGCACGAGGCTTCACATCCCTGCCAAGCCCCATCACAAAAAAACACAAAGCAAAAAAACAACAAAATTATTCCCATTTATCCCCGGATTCCAAGCGCTACAGCTTGCCAGGAAAGCTCATTAACCCTCCCTTCAAGAACCCTGAGACAAAAGAAGGGGAAAACAAAACATAACTAATCAATGAGAACGCACCCATTGAGGAGGGGGGTGGGGACAAGAACACACATCCATTTGGATAACCTGAGAGGGCTAACAGCTTTTGCTTTAGTGTTGCGCTGGCTGGCAACGGGGCGGAGAAAGAAAGTTCATTAATTAAACAGGGCTAGGGGGAACAGATGGAATGGCTAGCTGGATTCTTATCACTTAAAGCAGACGGACAGGTTTTTACACCCGCACTAGTCGTAGCTCCACACATCAATCACAATGAACATGGATCTGCAGTCCGTACCAGTCCAGCGGTGACATGGGGGTCAGGATTTTCTGGCTGATGGACACTGACCTATCAGCAAGACTGTCATTAAAGCAGTTTCCTTTTAGGTTGATATTTAGTGAGGATTTTTTGGCAGTCTTTGCAAGGGTATGGTCTCGATGTGTTAACATGCAAACCCACACCACCAGTCATTCCTTTACACATTAGGAGCCAATTTGAGATGATTATTCACTTTGAAGCTTCATGTTCAAGTGTATGCACAATCTAATAAATGCAATGGAAGTCATGTCTTCCTCTCTGCCTGTTCAATCTTTGGGAATGTATTCTATTGAGCCTGAAATTAACAGAACAAGGAGACTTTTCTTAAGCAGCAGCAATATTACACCACAGGGGTTTTGATATAGTGGTCAAATTTAAAATGGTTGTAATTTTTTTAATAGATTCAATTTTAAATTAATTACTTATGTTTATTACGTTCAGTTCTTGTGTTAAGATAAGATAAGATAAGATAAGACTTTGTTTATCCCGAAGGAAATTGTTGTACCAGAGTAACAAAATACAATAAACACAATATTGCCAAGCTTCCCAACTTTCTTTGAAATATAAGACGAAAAAAGACAATAATTTGATAATTGTCAATCCGCACAAATAAGGGATTTCAAGTCATCAAATATTAATATGCCCTTAAATTGAAACAGGCCAAACGATTGTCAAAAATACATAAATAATTTTCACAATTATGATGTTCTTGTTTATGTCATTCTTCCTGATACCCTGAGCCTGAGTTGGGGATGGGACAGAGATACGACCCCACACCAAACTGGCAGTGTTGCTGGCTTTCACTTTGCCGCTCACAAACACACAGATGTCAGACATGACTGCATAACAGACGGAGAGAGAAGGGGAGGGGCACGAGGGTGGGGGTTCAAGTTTAAAAATACACAGAGCATGACACTTTTTGTGTTACACTAGGTAATGCCATTTCTTCTGCTATTTTAAAAATAGTATTATTTTATTCACAATATAAAATAATATTATTTTATTCACAATATAAAATAATATTATTTTGTCTGCAGAAAACTACCTGGCACTACAACACAGTTCATTTTCAGTTTATAATCTAGTGTAAATCAAAATAAAGGATGTTACTCTTTGCAAATAAAAGATAACCCTTCTTTGTCATACAGGTTGCATTTAGAAAAAGAAAGGACACATGGTGCTTAAATATGCATAACCACAGAAAGCCGGATGGTTTTATATTACTAGAGGCGCTACAAAATGAAAGGCAGCTACCGTAAAGGTACCAACATAAACAGCCACAACAGTTTGACACCAGCAGTGTGTGTACGCTACCCGAGGCGTGGCTCTGGGTCCCTGCTGTTGGCCGTCTGGTTCCACGCCTGCTCTACCTGTGTTTAAAAGAGGCGGGCCCCATGAAGCTCAGGCCTCAGAGTGCAGGCTGGGCTGGGCCCCCAGGGCTTTCAGGGTGTGGGTGCCATGCAGCGGACGCCTTTTGTTACAGGCTGGGTGGCAAGAGGAGGAGGAACTAATGTGGGGGAAAGGAGGGAGAACAAAAAAAGGAGTAATGCTATGAGTCATTCTGCATTAGCAGCAGGGGAGGGAGACAGGGAGGGGGGGCTCGATGAGGGGAGGGGGCAAATGGAGAGAATACTTTTGCATGTTGTATGAAGCTAGACGCCATATGCCATCCGAGCCGGGCTGCCTCCTGAGTCAGGGCTCTTGGTTTGACAGGCCTGTGCTTGCCCCCTCCTCAAACCCAAAGCTTCCCCCCTTCTCCCCTCACTAACAACCTCCTCCCTCTAGGCCTTCCTGGGCTCCAGCAATGGGCTAGCCATTGCTTCGGTTGTGCATGGACTGCGCCCTGTGTATTTGTGTGTGTGATGGAGATGGTGTGGGGGGGGGGGGGGTACTCAGTGATCTGAACACATCGGACATTGTCGTGAGTCCCGGCAGGAACAGCTGGTCAGCTGGAGAGAAGGGTGGGAGGGGGCAGGGATAAGGAGGGGGAAGAGATGGGAGGCAGTGCGCTACACTGATAATGGGATTAGGTTAAAACATTCAGTGGGGGAGAGACCCCTCCTCTCAGTGTAGCCCCCCAAATACTGCATAAACTCTCAACCGCTCTATCAAAGCCAATGCCAGCCTCTGCCCAAGCCGCCCTTGCCAATTCCAAGCAGTGACACTTCAACTCAGAAACGGACCCCCGCTACCCACCCAACAACAGCCGACTGCCTCCAAATAAAGGCTTTCAACCAGTAATACCAGATATACAATTCACGACAAATCAAGGTCATTTCTAATTTTATTGTATATCACAAATTACTTCGGGCAACTTGTAAAAGCTTTTAGTTGGTCGGCCTTGTTTTCCATAAACAGGAAGTTGGCTAGTTACACTCACTTCAGCTCAGACCATTACATGAACCAGCAAATAATGACTAGCCCGGCGTCTCACTGTGCCTAGTCAAGCACCGTGTTCCACAGCGATATAGACTGCTGAGTATTATCTATGAGTCTGCCGACAGTTATGGCACAACAGCTGGCAAATTAGACCTATCAACGATGCTAAATAATTCATGTGAGACAACACTAACATGGCATATCCTATTCATGACATCCCATCATGCATACAGCCGCACTTTCATCTCCGCTAGGTGAGGAATCTTACTGTATACAAAAGAACGCACCGCCGTTGGACAAAGACACAGCGAGAGTGGGACAATAACTTGCTCGGAAGGGGTGTGAGAATATGTCATTGCCAATGCAGGGTCTGTAGTAATTATGATGGCGCCTTGGGGGGTGCAGCAACAGCACAAAAAGAACTGCTCACGGGATATCATATCCATTATTTTTTCAGTATACATCCTTTGAAATTATGTACATCTCGTTTTGGCTTTCAGGGAGCTGGAGGACTGTAGATATGCTCACAGGAGCCAGTGAGGGAACATGAGAGACTCCAGCTGCATTCTGGGATCAAGCCTCCCTCTCTGCACACAGATAAACACACACACACACACCCCACCTAAAAGCCTGGCTCGCATGACTGGCGATCGGCAGAAACAGATTATGGTTATTGATCGCTGCCTGGAGATGGATCTGTGTGTGTGTGTGTGTGTGTGTGTGTGTGTTTGCCAGACCAGAGGATGGGGACTAAGGTCAGTGTGCAAAAACTATTGATTCAGTCCAGTAGGGAGGCTATGTCTCTGAATCAAGGTCAGTTCAGCACTGTCTCACCTATTAGAAACTTGCCGTTTCCTCAATATACACACACGCACACACACAGTCTTTACTCACAACAGTACCCCCATCACAAAGAGTGATGGACGGCACATCAAACTCAAGTGCTTGCTGAAGAGAGAAATTAATCCCAGCTTCTGGATGGAGACATTATTCCACAGTGACAGTATGAAGGATCTTCATAAAAAAGGAAATGGCAGCAGACAGCAAAACCATTCAGTGACAGCCTGAGTTAATGTGACGCAAACACACTTATTGCGTCTTCTATGCCGGTATGTCATACACTGCACAATTAATGCAGGAACAGAATGACATGTTCTACTCTACTAACCCAAAAAGTGGTAGTTTTCTGACAAAAGTGTTGTCAATTATTTAAAATGTGGAGTGTAGACTAGTTGCAAGACAATACACTTAGAACACACAAAGCCAGACCAGCTGCATTTTCCATCAGGCGTATAAATAATAGATGATACATTATGAGTTGTCTGTGGGAGGCTTGTGATATGGTGTCTATGAGGCCAAGGTTTTGTCTTGACTGAAGAAATTGACACAGATTGTAACTGACAATGGGAGAGTAAAAGAAAACAACTACACAGATTTCACAAATCCTCACAGTTCAGAGCTGGAGGAAAAAAAAGGATGCGATGAGGAGGAAGAAAGGAAAACAGCAAGGGGGGAGTATTTGAAAAACACTCTTACGTCTGTGTATTTTCTGAAAATGTGGCTGGTGGTCATTTTTTAATATAAAATCCTATTAGCCTGAGAGATCCTGTGAGCGTTGCGGCAGACTGCTGGAGTCCTCTCGAAGCCTTGTGACAGAGCGAGAGAGGGGGCCACAGCGCCACACTGGCCTTTTATCTGGACACACAGGGGTCATATAGCTTCTCTTTGAAGAAATATTCAACTAATTACCTTGGAGAGTGGCCTCACAGGCAGAGAGCAGACTGTGGATTGTTAAGGCATTGTGACGAGGTAAACCAAGGATGAGGATTTTCCATCTTGTAACAAAAAAAGCAAAACACAGCCGAGACAAAAAAAAAAAAAAGGGAGGGTCATTTTTCCGACCTACGATAGATAAAGGGACGCATAACCTGAGAAGATGGAAGAATGACGGCTGGAGACGGAGAAGTGCAAAAGGCTGCAGTAATACAACAGTGATGAAAGCATTTGAAAGATTAGCTGGTTATCGCTTCTGGTCCATACCGGTGCCAGTCAGGACTTCAAATCTAAAACTTGGTCATCACATTTTGGCTATGCATTGCCTCTGTCCTCACAAGTTCTCAGGCTATGCATTCAAACAGCAGTACAAACAGACATGCAGATACTCATGCTGGCAGTGTGTGTTGCCTGGCACATTCATTCATCTCCTCTCTTGGAGTGTGTGAGGCCTGGCAGCCGCTCAGTGCCAGAGCTCCAGAGGCAGCGCTTATCTCCTCTCATAGATCACACTGCCTGCTCCTCTGCTAAGGAATGCCAGGTAAAGCTTTTGTGGCCCGGCATAGGCCCGGTACTGTCCCCCCCCTCCCCCCAGAGGCTCACAGAGGCCTGTGGCTGCCCCCCCCCCTCTGGCACTGAGTGTCACACTGGGCTAATTCACTTGGCGTTGGGTAACAGACATCTGTCACTCAGGATTCCCCTGGGGACACACAGACAAGGCCTGATATAGGCGTGGGGTGGGGCCAGGGGATGTGATGCACTGTGAAACACATACAGGCAGGCACATACTTACACACAGCTGACTGTAAACAACACGCGCAGCTGCGTTGTAGGAACGACAAAGAGGCTTTTTTTGGGTAAATGACTGTGATACAATGACTTCAGAATAATTCAAAACAGCAGCAAATACGTCAATGTCTAAATAACAAAAGAGAGTGGTCTTCCACCCAAATGAAACATCCTCAGGGGAGGTTTCTATAGCAACTGCCAGAGGGGCAGCGTGGTTCTGGTGAGGCGGTGCCGTACATGCTGTCCGAGGAGGAGCGGGGCGTTGAGGGAGATCAGGTTTCCCCCTCCAGGGGCCATCCCGACTCTGCCCCCCGTCTCACCCCCCCAACTCAGTGCTGCTGGCATTCACATGCTAATTCATCTCCATTGGTGATTACACTCCCTTTAAACCAACTGACAACTACAGCTGGAGTCAGGCTCTTAACGGCACACTGTTGGCTGGATGGGTGGAGGGATGACAGCGAGTGTGAGAATGTGTGTGTTTGTCTGTGTGTGTGTGTTTGTCTGTGTGTGTGTGTGTGTGTGTGTGTGTTTGTCTGTGTGTGCATTTGCTGAGGGTGCTCTTATTTCGGCTCTCCTCGTGCTCCATAAAACGGTAGTGATAGATGATGACAAATTATCTGCGCTCCTGCCCAAAACAACCTCAAACAACCTCCCATGCTGCTCCAGGCTGCGAAACAGCCCTGGCCTAATAGCTGTATGTAAATCAGCCAGCCCATAAAGATCAGTGTCAGCACTCAGCTGTGTACGTTAGCTGATGTGACAAGCACGCCACATGTCTCAATGAATTTACCCAAATGGGCCACTGGTGGTGTCATGAAATCATTATAAAAAGCCATATCTGCTCACAACCGTTAATATCTCGGCTGTATGGGTCATCAATGGGGTCTTTTCTTATGAATTTTTCGATTTCTCTGTGCAGATTAAATGTAGCAGAACACATTAGGAGTCAAGGATACAAGCTCTGGTAGAGAGTCAGCCGGGACTTGATAGCTCTGCTGGCATTGATACAGGTGGCCCGCACCAAGCTAGGCAGCAGCGTCCCCGTGATGATGGCGCCATTGAACAGAGGCCCGAAGAAAGGAACCTGGGGAAGTAAAGAAAAAAAAACATGAGACATCAAACGCTCAACAATAATCCAAAGTTAACTCACTCAGCGTTCTGCCCTTGTAAGTAATCTCCCAAAATGTAGGAAAAGGTTCATTAAAATGTGTTTTGTTCTTCTCTTTTTAACCGTTTCTCCATCTGTTTAGGGCAAGGGTTCAAGTTGAAATTGGATTCTTTCCTAACTTTGCATGACAATCACACATATCTAATGCGAATCAATGTTAGGCAAATGAAATTAAAATGACAATCAATACTAAACAAAGGCCTCATATTGAGCTACCGAACAAATACAAAGGGGCAATATTTATTTCAGTGGCAGCGTGTGAGTGTGTGTGGCTACACGCGTCTGTTCATGCATATTGGAAGGGGGCCCTTAATCACTGAAGCTCAATGGTCGTTGACCTGGAAGTTGACGTGAATGTCAAAGTCTCCAAAAGGTCCTGCTGTCTTCAACTTGGTAGTTCAGCACGTATAATAACCCGACAAATTATACAATAAATGGATTTTAAAGGTCCCATGTCATGCTTTTCCGGTTATTACCCATCCCCTTGTGTGTTATGTCGCTTTTTCTGCATGTAAACGGTCTGCAAAGTCACAAACCCTCAAAGTAAACCCTGTAGCGAGTAAAACTCACAGAAAAGACCTGTCTATGCTGCCCCAGGACCAATTGGTCCAAATGGACCAATCCGTGGAGCTCCTCACACACTCACTCAGCCTTATCTTTTCTCAGGCTGCGAATGTGTGGCGAACTGTGTGGCGAACAGCCTGGCTGTGAGTGTATGTGTGTGCTCAGGCTGAGTTCCGCGGTGTCTCGCAGACCCCACGCAGCAACCATGAAACTACACCAGTAATCCAGCTCACACTGTCCGCTCCTCAAGCCTCAAAGGGCGGAGCAACGAGCCCCGCCAACACGGCAACCAGACCCCAAGCAGCATTCTCATCTGTTTGTCATTACTTGTGTAATTTCCTGGTTGCTAACAAACGCCATTGTAACACATAAACACTGATGTTCTGCTGTAACGGTGGTGGACTCATCAGAACAGAGTTGGCGAGCTGACCAATCAGAGCACAGTGGGCTCATAGGGAGGGAGGGGGGGCCGGAGCTCCAACAAGGCGTTTAGGACAGAGAGTGAATACACATACTCATACAGAGATGCTGTATGAGAAAACCAATGTGAGTTTGGAAAATTGAACAATGTAAATCTATTCTAGTAGACCTCATAATATATGGAATTATAATCAGTAGAAATGGCCATGTCATGGGACCTTTAACATGAAAGTACACAGACCAATTAACCTAATAATCACATGTAAGAAGACTTGGGTGACATTGGATAAACGAAAATCAGAAACCTGAATAGATTACTTTAAAGTTTCTTGGAGGCGGGGGCAGTTTAAGTGAGAGAATTTTAGATAACCTTTACCAGGTTGCATGGGGTCACGGTTGGGAGGCAGATCAGTGGCTTTTCGCCCTCCTGTGCTCTGGCTGCAGAGACCCTCTACTGAGAATATGTTTTCATTTGTGAACTATCTGCGATCATTGAAGAACTTAACACACACTTTTCTTTGTGTATTATTTATTAATCTAACAGTCGCTCACAGTTCTTAAGAAATGCAGATTTGTACTATTTAGATCAATTTGATTAGTACAGAGATTTCTTATTGGCAGTAAAGAAAGAGATATGCAAAAGAGTTAAAAACTGACAAATATTTGAAAGGAAAAAATTAAATATTTAACAGACAATTCTCAAGATTGTTGGGCTATGACTGTTGAAACCAAGCCCCAAGGAAGTGCCCTGGACGGTAAAGCAAATGTTGGTAGTGGCCACAGGGCGGTACTACAAGATCTGTGTCCAAAAATACTTTTTCCTGTTGACCAAAATTGGGAAAGAAATGTCTGTAAATCAGCAGATACTTTAAAAAAAAAACTAAATCAACCTCCTAGTACGAACACTTGTATAGCCCTTAATTAAATCATTAGGTTCTAAAAGTTGTAAAATGCGCAAAAAAATTAAGTTAAGAGTTATTTTCTCTCTCCATTAATTTGGCTGAGCCGAGACCGGGACACCAGAGGCGGAGCTTAAGCAAAATGCAAGCGTGTACTCTCTATGGGCCCGGATACTTTCAGGCAGGCGAGCCAGTTATTGTATTGGTCCTAAAGTGCTACCAATGTTTAATAATTAGCAGTTCCTCTGGAGCTGGTATACTGTCATTATAAAGCTAAAAATGTTATTTCTTACATTAGGTCACGGATCTCTGAAATCGTAGAAAATGTTGTGGATGTATCTGAACATCTGAAGGCAGCCCTTCCCTGAAAGAGACATTTCACTATCCTCTGGAAGGCCACACATCGAGTGCAGTACTTCAGAGTGGTCAAGATGAAAGCTAGGCAGAAAAGAAGTGCAACCATCTCCGAGAGCACATACCCACAGTATGGGTAATAATGCACAGCTGGAGTATGAGGAACTGAGAGCCTTCAGACAGAAACCATAACAGGGAAAAAGGACGGAGAATCTCTAATGGCATAGTCTGAGAATGAAGCGGAGTAGGGACTGTTTAAACTCAGAGCCTGGAAATTAATGCAGTGATGAAAATAGCCAGAATGCTCTTTAGCTTTTTGTGCTTGGCACTTTGTCCTGTTAGTATAAAAGGAAAATAAGCATTTTTAAAAAATGTAAAAAAGTAATTTCCCATTTCCAATGACCCTTAATAAAATCTGCAGTGGTTTACATGTACCTGTGGTTTCTTCATGATCTGGATGAAATACATGTGGTTCTTCATGGGGTAGATGATGATCAGCACGTCTCCAAAGTCAGTCGGGATGATGCCACGCCGGTAGTCCCTGCTGTGCTCCGACCACACAATGTGCACCTCGTCGTTTCCCAGGTGACGTAGCTGCCAACAAACAAAATCAGTCTAATCAAGTACCTGGCAAGTGCACGTAATTTTCATCCCTAAGGTGGTGATGACAGGAACACACATTTAGCAAGATTTAGAGCATGTCACCGGGCTCAGCCAGCAAGTAGCTCGGGGCAACACCTCGTAAAGGGTGAGGAGTGCAATGAGATATAAGGGGTGTGTAGAAGGGGATAATAAAACACAATTCACTGCTGACAGATCAGCAAATGTGCCGTTAGTGGATTTTATCACTGTATACAGAAATATATTATTTAATGCGTTATTCCGATATAAGCACTTTTGTTGGATCTTAAAGATAAAGCATAATTGCAGCAGGTGTGGAAGGTGACTATGAAAACAATGGTTTAAGTAGGATTCTTAGATTCGCCTCTTTTTATAGCTTTTTTCATTACAAATTTAAATTGCGAACACAAAATTGAGCATTTCAAAAGCAAATCATTCAAATCCAATTGACTTTCCCCCATCAGAGATTAAATTGCTTCCCATTTCCACTCTATTCACGAACCCAAATGAAACTGGGCAGGAGAAGAACGTATGCTTAAATGACAGGAAATTGACTGATGCTAGATTGAAATAGGTAAACAGCTTTCCTCTTTCCCAAAGTTAAATAGAGGGACACAGCCTCATTATGTTCTCTGACAAGTGTGGATCACTTATTAGCTGGTAGCCCATTGATGTTTTCTGGGGGGGGGGATCATAGACACTGAAAAGTGAGCCTCTGCTCAGAAGAAAACATCTGCCAATGTACTGTGGGCCTAATGAGCCATTAAGAAACATGCCCTCGCCACCAAAAATGCAATTAGCACATTCTATTATAAACCCTTAATTATGGTAATACGGTAATCTTAAACAAATCCACGGCATGCTGATTACTGGAGCTCGCCAGTTCAGTCTGTCTGTCCAAGGATCAGCAGGTACCAACCAGGTCAGTCACTGGGACAATTTCAGAGAAAATGTTGAATATGCATTTGCCGCAGACAATTAACACTGGGATGTTAATTTGGGTTAAGATATTAGCATTTGGATGAGCTTAATCACAAGTTTAATGAGGATGCTTATGCTCTAGTCAATCATCTGCTGCACCAACCTATTTACTCCCTTGTTAATCACATCCAAATGTTTGAGACTTCTTTTATAAAAATGTGATTCAAGCCAAAGGCTCTTGTCCAATTAGCCCTTTTTGACCTTCCACTCAGCCAATGGGCTTGACACACATGGAGACAGCAGACCAGAGGACCCCAGAACACAAGAGGCTCCTTATAAAAACAACCTGCAGCAGCCCAGTTAAGCTGCGGTGCCTGGGGGTGAATGTGATAGCTAAGGCACTTGTCTAACACACACACACACACACACACACACACACACACACACACACACACACACACACACACACACACACACACACACACACACACACACACACACACACACACACACACACACACACACACACACACACACACACACACACACACACACACACACACACACACACACACACACACACACACACACACACACACACACACACACACACACACACACACACACACACACACACACACACACACACACACACACACACACACACACACACACACACACACACACACACACACACACCATGGCCTGACCCCAACCCTGCAGGTCGCTTCTCTAACCGCATTACTGAAGCCAGCTGCCACTGCTGCAGCCTGCACTGCCCCAAAACCCACAATTGGATTGAGGAATTCATGGTCTTCCCTCTTTTCTTTTTGGTTTGGCTGGGTTTTTTTTTTCTCCCCTCAACGTTCTTCAAACAGACAATCTGCCCAGCGAGAGCTCCCCCTTCCGTCACTCCCACACAGTATGCCTCTATGGTTGCAGGCAGTAAAGCGAGTGACTGCTGGACTAAAAGTGTTATTTTTAAATTGACAGGGAAACATGGTACTTGGACACAGACTAAGCGCTTTTCTCAATCCAATTCTTCGTACCACTTCCTCTTCTCCCTGCCATCTCTTTCCCTGACACATCCATACAAGCACCCAGCCTGCCAATTTCTGTGCAGCCTGTAGAGATCTTTGCAAGGTGAGCGTGAGCAATTACAGAAGTTCCCTGTAAAATGAATGGAAGAAGAGTGGTAGCACACTCCGCTCTGGGCCCGGCCGCCCCTGCAGCACCTCACTCTGGCCAAAGTCAAAATCTTTGCTCACTAATTTTTTGCGGTCACCAAGCACAGATTCAGGATGGTTTCGTAATGAGTAGGGGGTCATTGGTGAAACAGAGAGGGGGAAGGTCTGTGGAGGACTATAGGGGGGTTGGACATGAGGAGAGCCTGATGAATTTCCCTTCTCAGCAGGGTACTGTATGAGAAGATTGGCAGCACGGGCAGGGGCCTTGCGGCTCATTTCTTCGTGCTAACTGCTACTGGTGCACTACAGCTCAGAATCCCACTGCAGAACCCAATCGATCGCTCCTGTGGCGGCAGCAGGAATTGGATAAAAGGATCCTGCCGGCATCCGGCCGGCGCCTGCCCTAGCAGAGAGAGCTAATGGCTGAATCCAGGCCCTGGTCACAGCACACAGGGAGGGGGGCAGGGGCTAGCAGAATCATAGTCATTACCGCAGCGGCACATGCCCTCTCTTCACTCACGCGCCTGCGACTCTCTACTCCTCAGGCCTGCCTGGCCAGGGTCACTAATCAATGCCCGCACTCTGGAGTCACACCTCCTGATCACAGCTTAACACAGAGCTGAAGGCTACAACAACATACTGCTATGGGCAGGCCGGCCTGTGTAGCCATTTCACCGCATCATTTTCTCCTTTTTCTCTACATACTCTTGGCTTGAGGAGTGCAAAAATGACAATGATCAAACATCAAACAATGATATAATACATTAATCCAAATGTCACAGACAGGAAGGAACTGTCAACGTTTATCATTACATAGGATAAAAAAAGATAATCAACACAAACAAGATTTTTGTTTTACCTTTTTGGTAAGGCAGTCAGAGTCAGATGGCATGCGAGTGGAGACGTGGAAGATGGTTTCCACGGTGGAAGTAGCATAATAAGGAGCCGTTAGACCCGTACTGCCATTCCTCTGGAGGCCTCCCATGAAGCCGCAGTGTGTGGCCAGGTCCACCTGAGGGACACATGCACAATTGAGTGTGAGTGTGTGCATATTTAGGCAGTATGTGTGGATACATAAGATGTGTTGATTTGAGGGTGTGGTTTATGGCACCTCCCATCCCAGTCCTGACACAAAGTCCTCGTAGGCCTGGCTGCCCGCGCTGTTAGACAGGATGGAGCACTTGTCCTCTTGGCCCTCTCCAATGTAGAACACAGCGATCTTGTGTGTTTCTCGACTACAAAACAAAACATGGATTTTAAAAGTACAACCACAACACAGCAGACATTTTTTAACAGAACTTAAAAAGCTTCTCACTCCAGTGGCCACCTCAGATGATTGATGCTTTGTAAGTCAAAACACTTGCTTATGGAGGTAAATTGTGTGTAAGTCTAATTGAGTTGTACAAAATCAGGAGAGCAGAATGAGCATTTTTTTTTCTCCACTATCTCTACAGCTCTAACCTGATTTTTAAAAAGGATGGCAGCAAAGGCCCCCTTTCCCTACTTTCCCTGTTGCCATGGCAGTACATCATGCTGGGGTAGATTTAGGGCACTTTGCATGCTTGCGCACAGGTTGTTATTGCCCAACCAAGGCTGGCCATCTGGGAGAATAAAGTCCAGTCCTGAGGGAAATCTTTAATAAGCTCCTGTCATCAGCAAAGTGTGGTGTACTTAATGATCAGTCTAAGAAAGACAGAGTTATTGTGGGAGACTTCCAGGGCTGTGATCAACAGGAGATGGTACAAATTAGAAAGATCTTTGGGGAGGAAGGGAGGGAGTGAAGGGAAGGGAAGGGGAAATATATTCAGCTTGGAGCAACTGTATGATGTATCATTTCAGTTAATTTCTAACAGGTTTACCGTAAGACTGTCTCATGATTAGCAGAAGTATATGAATACAAACAGAATATATATATTATGTCAAATTAAATGTAAAAAGGTATTACCATTGCCTGGAATCCAAGTTCTTCAATTCCCTTAAAAGTTTGGAGTTTTTCTTCAGCAAATGGAAACTTTTCCTGTTTGACAAAATAAGTCTTGATTACATTTTCCATTCTGAATATAAAAAGCATGGTAGCAACAATTAACCGCTGTTGGAAAAAGGGTTTAATCTACTCGAAAATTGAGAAAAATAGTGGAGTTTTGTTTTGCAGACAAGATTAACAGAGGTGAAAAAAAAGGCACAGGTGCGAACAGCAATCTCCTTCTTGCTGTAGGCACGTTGCACGGTCACCATTAAGAGGTGTAAGCTTTTAATTTACGGGAAAGCACGTCAAAGATGTGGCTCTGCGAGGTGGACCTTAGTGAGAACAGCTGGGCACCTTTACCCTGTGGAGAGGAGATTAAGTCTCTCTAGACTCCGCAGTGCTTTTAACTGTGCTCTTCCTCTCTTTGAGTAACGAGCCAGCAGTTGAGTTACTTAAGGGAAGTAGTCCAACTAGTTAAGGAGGAAGGAAGTAAGTCTGGCTGGTACTGCTTGAATTTAAGATGAGAGCAGAGAGAATGCTAAAGAATTACATCAAAACAAATAATCAACAGGCTATAGAATAACTTCTAAGAACCCTGATTCTCGTTTGCGTCTTTCTTCTTCTACAGTGCAAACCAGGTAGCTAGTTTCGGTTTGTAGCGTACCTGCGGTCCCAAGAGTTCATGCCAAGGTCATTGAGCAGCAGCCGGCAGAAGTAGAAAGGAGCTTTTGGTTCCTGGTGTGACGGTTCACTCTGGCAGGCAGCCTTAAAGCTCAAGTCAGCATCCCACCTCCTCACCTGCTCATCCTCCTGCTGCATCTGACGCAAGATTGCCTCCATGATGGCGCTCTCTTGCTCTAAGTTCATGCCATGCGGGGAGGGGGCTGGCTGGTTTAGCCTGAGCTGTGGTACGGGGAGGCATTCTGGGCTGCTGTGGCCCAGGTCCTCCAAAAGCGTGTCCAATATATCCAACCCTTCCTCCTCGTAGCAGTCTGACAGCGAGTCGGAGACTGAGCAATGGTTTTTGTACGGTCCATTTGTTGGAGAGTCAGGCTGGTTTCTGCTGTGAGGGTCATGAGAGGTGGTGGAAAGAGGGCGATCAACTGCATCAAAAACGCCTGCGTCATCACAGTCGTCATGGTTGGTGCAGTAGAGGATTGCGCCATCCCACGAGTACTTCCCCGAGATGTCGCGGACGATCACACGTACTTGGGAGGAACATTTGGGGGGCTCTCCGACGGCGGGGGTCTCTGCGGGGATCTGCAGGTAGGACACCAGCGTGCTGTCGTTGAACACAAACAGCTGGAGGTTTGGGCTTTTGAAAACCTCGGAGGACAGCTCGGACGACTCCACATACGGGTTGTCGTGGTTCTCGCTCACGAGGCTGTGGAGAAGGGCCGGGCCGCCGCTCAGCGGGTGGTGGCCCAGATGGTTCACCAGGTGGGTCATGACCATCCGTGCTGTCAGGGGAATCAGCTCCATGTTCCGACGACGCTTTTCTGGGGGGGAAATTATGGCAGGAAGATACATATACTTAGACAGTCTCTGAAGGAAAACACACTTTTAAAAAATGTTTTGAAATTGTAAAACATGGTAAACGGCTTTAGCTGACTATGAATATTTCACATCAAAAATATGTATAACAACAATGATGCTAATTTGTGACAGAAGCATTACTGGTTTAATAAAAAGTTTGAATAGATTGACGCAGGTAGAGGTAAACCAACTACCGGGGTCATATTTGCCCAGTATAATTGAATAGCCTAGTTATGCAGCACATTAATCACAGCTTTCTTATTGTGAAAGGTAAGAACAACAGGAAAGGAAGTGCTATATGCTACCTTTGTCAAAGTTCACAAGGGTAACAAAATGAGCTGTCATCATTTGGTTAATGCCTTTATTCGTAATGTAAAAGCAACATTTTTTTTTTCTCCGTCTGCAGCACCTCTTTTCACCCTCTGTCTCAGGGGTTCCCAACCTTTTTTCCCAAGAGCCCCCCCAAATGACTCGTGTTGGAAGTTGCTCCCCCCCCCCCCCCACACACACACACACACACACGGCGCAACAGCGGTAATTAAAGTTTAAAAGTCTCAAAAATGCTACAACTACTGTCACAAACTGGATGAATGTGAAGTATTTTGTTAAAGGAGGATGAAAGCGTAATGAAGAAGCTCTATTGGAGTGACTTTGATGGTTATTGGACTCAGGATTCATTCATTTGGATTCCCGCTGAATGAAGAAATTAAAGGACGGCGCAAGTGAAAACAATTCACAAAGGGATTAAACTGTTTAAAACAGATGCTCAAAGTAAGCCGGATTTTGCCGATGTGTTTATGTGGATTTAAAAGTCTTAAATAATCTACAAAATGGTGGAGACCGATCTGATTGGAGCGCCCCCCAGGTTGGGAACCACTGCTCTGTCTGAAACCAGAGCTCAGTCTGCTCTGATGGGTTAGCTGGCCGGCTCTATTGGTATACTGCTTATACATGTCCCGCCCCTTAGCCTATCACGTACAATGTGTTGGAGCTTTATCCAATATAGGCGCATGTGTTACATAGTGATGCCACTATGTTACGGATGTTAACAATGATTCCAATGGAGCGTTTTAGGCGGGGGGAAGGGTGTGGTGTATGTAGAAGAAACACTTTGGGACCTAGCTTTAGCAGACGATTTACATGCACAACATATATAACACACTACAGGAAAGGGACCGTTTAAAGTACTAATGACATAAACAACACACTGAGAAACAATTGGCACACTAATTGAATCGCCTGAAAAAAACAGCGTTAAGGCCTATTAAGTAATCAAACGCACACTTTGCTAACCGTATCCCAAAAGCCCCATGTTTGTGAGTAGACAAGCGATCATCTCAGTTAGCTCGTTTTTATACAAAGCCAAATCTCATTTATGATTACTAATAGGTGTACTTTATTCATTTCTCACAAAAGCTTGGCCGGCACACCTCTAAGTAGGTCTCTAATCAAAAGAGACAACTTTGAAAAGCCCATTGAGTCTTCTTAGAATGGACAAGCGTTGAGACTGGCAGAGTGCTAATAAGAACCACCATCTTTGCAGGGTGCTCAATAGGACTCTACTTAGTGAATTGCATTTATGTAAATGCACAGGTTTTTAGTCCAAAGTGAAAGGCATGCGGTGCTTTATTCTGCAGTGATGTGGGAAAAAACAAGGAGATGCACTCTTACATTGTGACAGTGCTATCAATACCATCATCCCCCATCAAAGTGGAGAAAGCTCTTTAGAAAGCAGGCCAAGCTGCATTAGAGATGCACTAGCCCTTTGATGTGACTTGATCAATATGAGGTGGGGACATGAATATAACCAGGCCGGCTCTCTTTGGTTTGCCCCTTTGAAAGTGTTTTGTTATTTCTACTAAGAACACGGGCACCAGAAACAGAGAGGTGTGGTGAAATGTTTCAGCCAAAAGCTCCTGTTCAAATTTCTTACATTGTTTCAGTACACTGCATTTTGTATTTGGGCTCTAAGGACTTTTCAGAAGTTAAGGACATGGGGCAGAGAGGAATATATTGCCTAATGGAATCACAAGGTCACAAAAAAAGAAGAAAAAACCCCATAATGGGTCTTCTCTCTAGGGCTGAGTACTAATGCGAACATTCCTTTCCCTGTGATGGTTGATTTCCTTTTCATACTTTTAATAAGATATTGACATTTAATGGAGAGGCTCCAAATGGATGGGCTTTTCAGAGTTTGCTTTTCAGTCTAATCCTTTTTTTGGGGATATTTTTTCTGTGGTCTGTGGTCAGAAGCACAGGAACGGAAATGAAGAAGTGTGTCCCAAAATTGACCGGAGATAGTCCTCTAAGCAGTGATGTGACAGATATCAGACACACACACAAATGCACACATCCTATACAACCAATAAATGGCCATTGCCGTTTTATCTGCCAGCCCAGTGCAATCTCGTGCACAGCGGGGGGTAAAAAGGGGGAATCAGGAAGGCTCCATTTCCTTACCCTCAGCGACTGTGAGCAGGTTGCCGAAGTCGGAGGAGGTTGTCTGAGAGGGTGGGGGCTCGAAGCTCTTAACCTGACCCAACATGAGGTCATAGTCGGGCGACAGGTCCGACAGACTGAGCAGGTAGTGGCTCTGTTGGGTGTGCAGGGTGGAGCCCGACACACAGCAGTGCAGCACCTGAGGAAGAGCAGGAAAAGGGGTGAGGATTCAGATGAAATGTGCTATAATTTCTAATCTCGTGCAACACGGACAGTTCTGCGTTCTGTCCCCAGAATCAGAACTAAACATGGAGTTCCAAATATCTGGAACAAACTCCCAAAAACCTGCAACTCTTACTATTTTTTTAATTCAGGTTCTGGCATAAAACATTTTTTTTGTGCTGCTTTTTATTGAACTATTCC